>NW_027526335.1:57261353-57522195 GCF_048455015.1 Haemaphysalis longicornis
CACTGGGGAAGGGGTGTGCCGGGGATTAAAGAGAAAGCAGGCAAAAAAGAGGGGAAAAGAGCAGGGCCGCCCACACACTTTAGTCCTTTTGCGGGCACTATAGACTTTCGCCTAAGCCTGTTTCCTTCATAAAACGCAAACGGGCTTTTGTTGCCTTCTGCGAAGTCGATTCTAGGGGTCGCTGTCCTAGCATAGTCTCTAGTGTGAACGCAAAAAACTTCGCAGAAGGACAATTGAATCTTTACTTGGTGACCGTTATACTTCGCCTTGATTGGCACAGGCGACCCAAAATGAGAGGGAAGGACTGCAAACGTTTACCCCTGCTACTAGCGCTTTTTCTTTCTTTGGAAGACATATTTCGCTATTTCCTGCCCGAAAATAATGCACGAATGCATATACCCTCACGTGGCCATTTTGGTTCGGCCTTTCTTTCCCCCCGTCCTCCTCACGAAGGCTGTGCGAAGGCTGCGCCGTCTGCGAAGGCTGTGAAGGCTGTGCCTTCTGCGAAATCTGCAGATACCAACGCACTTTGAGGCAACCCCATTTTCATCATCATCGTCGTCCGTCATGTCTACGCTCACTGCAGGGCAAAGGCCTCTCCCACAGATCTCCCATTTAGATGTACAGTCATGGACAAATGAAACGAGAACACGAAAATTGGAACGAAAACACGCAAACTTGCAGGGGTGAGACAGCTGAATCAGATTTGGGAGCAGTTTTTGGAGCAGCGAAATCTCGATTTTGGAGCAGAAGAACAACATTTATTATGTCACTTCAGTAGCCTAAAAATTCAAAATTTTGCAACTCGCGGGGGAAAGTGCGCTTTTTAATCAGTTTTGAACGTAAATAACACTGAAACAGCCTTTCAATAAAGTTTTTTTTTTTTTCAAGCAGAGTATCACAAGGTACGACTGCACTACCTTTTTACAAACATTTTTAAATTCTGAGGCTCTATGCATAGATAGCGTGGAGTGCAGTCCAAAAGACCGAACAGAAAACTAAGCAATCGTAAGGCATTTTTATTATCATGTGAATGCCGAAATTATTATTTTTGTAATCCCAGACTCGGCTTTACGCAAAACTGTAGAGCCACGGCAAAAGTAGCGCAAAGCGAGGTGACAGTCGTCGCACCTCACCAGCCCTCCCATTTCAATCCGCAAGGTCGTATTTTGAGATTGGAGGGCTGGTTATATGTAATATGTAGTGCTGGTTATAATATAATTTGAGTAACGTTGGTATGTCTAGCCACCTCCCTTCGGGCATTAAATTTCACTTCAGATAGACGAACCATTATTACTAACTAGCGTGCAATATAATAGCCCGTCGCGCTATCGGACACTGCTTGAACATTTTGCGGCGATGTAGCCTGCACCGTCACTTCTACAGTGTCGATCGACCCATTCACGCCGCTCGCGAGCTCGCTGTCAAAGGCAGCAATAACTCAGCGTTTTCGCAATGAGTCCGAAATTTCACTTCAAGCACGCGCGCACCACGCCTCGCACTCAAAACCGAAACACGGCGAATTCGAGGGCACCTCGTTGTTTTTGATGAACTCCCGTCTTTCGAGTCGAGCAACTTCCCGCAATAGATCAAGTGATTAAAATAAACCCAGCCACCCCCATAATCAAAGCCACGGTAGAAGTAAGAAAAGACCGCTCTCCCTTAACCACGAGCAACTGCTTCGCCCGGCAGCCACGTTTTCCAATCTTCCCCACACCAAGATGGCGGCGACCAGTAATGTCATTCAGGAAATACGGCGCTCCGAAAATTGCCGTTTTTTTTCACAACTTGCACAAGTAGTTGTCGCCTCGGTACACATAAGTATTTTTTTTTCGGGGACTTAACTTTAAAAACGCGCAGAATATTACATGTGTAACCCGACATTGCAACTTCGAAAAAACTATGTGGGTTTTTCGCTGAATGACCAATCAATTAAGGCCCGTTCACACTTGCGACGAAAGCGAGCGAAAGCGACGGGAATTCTGTCACGCGACGAAAATTGGTCTTGACCACGGGACAAAAACGATCGTCGCTAGACAAAGCGACGAAATTTCCCTCGCTTTTGCTAGCTTTTGTCGCAAGTGTTAACGGGCCTTTAAACCTTTACCAACAGCATCACCAGGAAAATTATGCCATCAGTAAGCATTTTTCCTCACTAACTCTGACGGGAGCGTTAAAATCCTTAGCTATCATACAGTTTTGGTGCAGTTCGGCGCAATTTCTGCAATTTTCAAGCTTCTGGAGCAGCCTGGCGCAGGAAAACAAATTTGTATCAAAACGGCGCAATATACGCAGCTGTCTCACCCCTGGCAAAGTCCAAAGAATATGAATAATGGAGATAAAATAACGGTCCCTAAGTGGCATATCCGGAAAGACACATATTCAAACTTTGTTGCACTTTGTTACAAACTTTGTTATAAAAGCACCAAGGAGGTTGTACAACCTGCTTGAAAGGCTACTCCCCCAAGCTACTCTCCCAATTAAAGAGACTCTGCAGCGCTTCCGATAAACGCTTTCACTCTTTCCTTCGCGTCTGGAAGCACGGGCGGCCCTGCCTGATTTGCTCGTCGCAGCAGATACGTCCTCCGTATCTGCTTCGCGTTTGTGGCTTTCTTTTTAAAGTGGCTATCGAATGCGCTAGTTTCTGCAACTGATATAAAGCCGGCCGATAGCCGCTACACCGCTGTAGTGACGCAATTCCGGAAATCGAAGAACCTCAAGACCTGGAAAGAGAGAAAAGTATCTTTTGGGCAAGTTTTTAAGTTATCTGATGGGCATAGAGCAGTCATTTTTGGCTGCAGATGCTCGGCGACACCCTAATCTCAGTACTGGGGCGCTATTCTCGTAACTGCCCCTTTTGAAAACGTCCCTTTTGAGTCCCTTTCATCGTGACGTACTTCCGGTTAGCAGTCGGCGTTGACAGTAGGTTTGTTGGGCTTGCGTTACGTCACTTCCGGTTGTTTACTTTTAGCCAATCAGGGCTCGCCAAAGAGACACTTTTGAAAGGGACGCAAAAGGGACAAAACTCGAGAATACCACCCCTAGATGTGTTGGGTATACGTAGGGCTGTTCGTTTTCGGGTAACACCCGATTTTATCCGGTTTTTACACCCCGAACATGTTTCAGCCGGATCGGGATAAACCCGATTCCGCCCCGAATGTAACTTTTCAAAGTAGCGATTTGCACAATCGTGCGCTGTCGGTCCGCCGTTCTCAACCAGTACTTGCTGGAAACAAGCCCCACAAACACAGCTTTCGGACTCATCGAGTACTGGTATGACTCTACCGCTCACTACCCCGAGCTGGCAAATGCTGAACTGGCATTGCTGTGCCTAGCTAACTGAACCTCTGATGTCGAGGGAACTTTCTCCCGGCCTGAGGTACGTTCAACGATCGGACGGGTCTCGAACAGAGATTGACATACTGCGCGTGGAGATGACAATGTATGTAGGCAAGGATGTTTTTCATTGCTGATTCCTTTCAGACAAATGCCAAATTTCGGAGAGTATTTGCTAGAAAGCCCTGATGTGTCCCCCGATTGCCAGCTTGAAACAAGCGCCAATTTTAACGCGTTAAAGTTAAGAAGCTCGTGATGCCTTCTCATAAAACAAATTGAGTGGATTACTCATAACATCTCTAGATTGAACCCGAAAAATCCCGAATCTCGGTTTGTTTTCACGAAAAAAAAAAATCCGATTTCTGCCCTATTTATCAGTTTGAAAAATAGCACCCAATTTTTACCCCCCGATTTTGCAAAAATATAAAACCCGAAAATGAACAACCCTAGGTATACCTTCATGCAAGCAATTAAGATTTAAAAAAAAAGGAAAACAAGTGTTGCAGGGTCCCTTTGGAGGACGGTGTAGGTGATACTCTTTTTGTGGAGAAGAGCTAACGTATAATGAAAGGCTACTTCCCAGCAACAGTCGCCGGCAGCATAGATTGTCCCGCACACGCGTCAGAGAGAGAGAGAGAGAGAGAGAGAGAGAGAGAGAGAGAGAGAGAGAGAGAGAGAGAGAGAGAGAGAGAGAGAGAGAGAGAGAGAGAGAGAGAGAGAGAGAGAGAGAGAGAGAGAGAGGGAGAACGTTATAACGTACTGACGAGGTCACCCCGACTAGTCGGCTGAACCAACGCGTCAAAATTGTGCCGTACGCGGGGTGGAAAAGTGCGGCAAAAATTCCGCGCCCGGCAGCGGAGAGCGCGCACAGCGGACAGAATAAGCTCCCGTTCAGTAGCCGAGGCCTGCGAACAAACACGAAAACGAGCGCATCGGTCGTCCTCGCTGTCGCCGCAGGCTTCTTCGGCCAACACCCACTACACTCGAGCAGGCATACAACTCACGCCACCTCCGCATAACAGGCGTAAGCGCGCTCAGGTCTACACTCTCAAAGTTCGCGAAACCAACTAACGTCAGTGAAGGAAACGTAACGAGGGAAAACTGGAGTGGGGAGGGGGTGGTAAGAAGCCGGCGGGGCTTGTTAGACTGGGTGGCGTTGCATTGGCGCCGCACGAAAGCAGCGGCGGAGGATGCTCAGGGCGCACGCGTCGCGGACCCGTGGTTCGTAAATAGAAAGGCGCGATACCGCGGCGGCGGCTGCGGAGCAGCAGGTGCTCGGGGCTCCGGTCCGCTGTATCCCGCGCTTCGATCGCTCTGCGCCGCCGTCGGCAACCGTCCGTCGTTCGCGCCGGAGGAGTCGGGAAGCTGCTGCCGCGGTGGTTGCCTGCGGCAACTGAACACACACGCCAAATGGGATCGTGTCAACGTCTGAAGTGCCCCTGTGATAGCCCGTCTAATGGCGCATTATTTCGACTTCTTTCTTCGGACCACCCGCCGGCAGCCGGTGGACATAGTAGCTCGAATCTCAGCTACCTACCCACTGTTCAAATAAGCCGGGAAAGCATTAAAATACTCGCATTTTGTTAGATATCTATTCCCCAAACGTTTTCTTTATTTTTGATTTTTTTAAATATGAATGCAGATTTTTCGTGTATGCTGCAATTTTGAAATATTGAGAAAACTAATACCCGAAATGAGCACCCAAATATTGACACTGGGGTGTTTAGGGGAAGTGTGCGTGTGTGTTTGGAGGGGGGGGGGGGGGGGTTGCATACGAACGAAGACTTGGGACGTCCTAAAACAGCCACGTGCATTTCACGCCGCCGCTTGGGAAGCGCCGTTTCCCTTGGCACCACGCGTTGGTCACTGCTACTCTAAAAAACAAATAAAATAACTCCTTCGGAGGCGTGTAGAGAATCTGAGCCCTTCCCGAACACCTTCATGCGGCCAACCACATAAGGAGGACACTCGAATTGGCACGTTACAGCAAACTCTTGCGAGGCTCATGTACTGATACGCCGGGTAATATAACATGCGCACTCACTTTATCATCCCGAAGTTGTGCACCAGCCCTTACTCCTAACCTACAGACCCCGCGAGGGGGAAACGTAAACCGTGGTATCACCCCCGGAAGCACAGTACCACGGCCCCAGATCCACCGATACGGGACATGCTCAACCCCAAGCATACAATCCCAAACACGAACTTTTCTCTCAAATCTGTTTAGCTCAAGTATCGAGCCGGAAAACCATGGGTAAAACCAGTGGTACTTGGGTTCGACATTTGCGTGTATTCGAACAATTTCTTCTTCTAGTGTTTTTTTTTTCTTTTTTTTTTTTTTTTTTTTGCGGAAAGACAAATTATTCGCTTTTGCTTGAAATTCATCGCTGCTTAGGATCGCAGAAAACTGTACTGTAGCTTTCGGAGCAACAGCGATTGCATTGGCTTGTCCACACTAGTCCACCTTTCGGGGCATCGCAGACAGATCCCGTGATCTATACGACGGAGGTGTGTGCGAGCCTTCGGCGTCTTTTTAAGATCCACGAGTGGACTAAATTATTCCGTAGCGCTCGGCCACTCAGCGCCTATTCGGCGAAGTGTGGCTTCGCGGCCTGAAGCTCCCAATTTGAACTCGAACAGGGCGGCCCGAAATCTTGCATAACAAGGGCTCGAGTGCAAATCCCACCGTCCAAATTTTAGTTCCTCTGCCAAGCCGCGCTATCCAGTAGCCGCGAATCGAACATCCTCTCTCGATCGATGGGAAGCGCCGTAATTGCACTGTGTTCGCGGAGGCCGCGTAGCGACGCCGCTCCCACCAATCTTTAAGCCATACCCTAATGCGCGTTGCGTAAGGTCGCCGCGCTTTAGTGTTCTGGCTGCGGAGCACTTCCGACAAGGATATCCGTCAAGCGAAACACCGTTCTCCAATCCAGACAAAACGGCGCTCAAACAGCGCTCACTGCAAGGCGTTCATTTTTTAAATCGACCACGATTTATTCATAAAGCGACGTAAACTGCGTATTTTTTAAAAAAAAATCACACTCTATTCGACTTTATTTTAGCACTGTATTTAGCATGTTATACTTATTGGATACGAGATGGGTATTTTTTTTTTTACAGCTTTAAGTAAACCTATCAGGTACATAGGCTACCATGAAAGAGTTGGGGCAAGCAGGCAAAGGGCAGCGACGGAGATCGATGCATTGTGAGCGCGCCGATCCCGCCGACAGCGCATGCGCCGAAGCGTCGCGGTGAGTTAAGAAACCGGGCGACCCTATCGCCATACGTCAACCTTTCGTCATAACTGAAACTGAAACTGAAAGTCAAAATCTGTCGACAAAACAACAAAACAGTCAGGCCGCGCGTACACGTAGTGCGACAAAAGTTTGCGGGCCGCATACGGTAAACAGACGCACGCGCGTAGCCATTCGCACCCACAACTTTGAAGGCTAAACCGGCCACGACGTCGGCTCTTTGGAGGTGCAAAAATTGCTCGACAAGTTGATGTGAGCGAATGCACAAACACAAATTTCTTCTCGAAGACATATGCTGGCAACGATGGCGAGGGTGATGGTCCTAATGGTCGTGATTACGGCGGTGGTAGTAGTGACGAAGATGATGGTTATTACGTTTGCGTGATTGAGGCACCGTCTTTTTTTTTTTTTAATGCCACCAATAAACCCAGGCGGTACATATGCCAAAGTGAGCACAGGAATTATTGTGGCACACATTTAGGCGCACACAGCATAAAAGTGCATACCGCATTTTTGCGCGTGTAACCCGCCCCTGCATACCCACCCTTTTAGCCCGCCGGAAAAGAAAAAAAAATCCTCGCGTATTTCCCGCACATTTGATACAGGAAAGGCTGCACCAAAGCTACTGCTCAAGCAACACATCGCATACTATGTAGACGGAAAAGGGTATATTTAGCAAGTAGAATACACTGATTTCAAGGCGAAAGTCACCATTCACTAATAAAATCCGGTTTTTAGGGTGCGCTCGTCCTTGTTTCTCCTCTTGTCCTTGTATGTTTTGCGCAATCGCTGCCATGGAAGGCTTAGTCAGAGTTACTGCGCAGGAGCTTCACGGCACAACACGCATTGCCGTGAAGCTTCACTAAAGAAAAAAAACCCGCGTATTATCCGGACCCCTTTTCGCCACTGAAATTTCCGCAATCTTGGTGGGGGTTATACGCGCGAAAGTACGGTACTCCAAACAACAATACCCCCATAATGCGTTCGCAAGAGCGTATTTGTACGTTCTTTCAGGTCGAAGTTGCCAAAGTCGCGGAAAAAAAGCGAGAGGTTTTAGAGGGAGGGTGGGTTAAGAAGAGGCGTCACGCGCGAGCGCGAAGAAAAACAGGAGCAACAACAAGACTCTTTCAACAGCACTAAAAAGAATTTAGAGGGTCGCGGCGGAAAGGGGAAGCGCGCGTGCACCCACAAATAATAAGAGAAGAAAAAGGGTCTCGAAGAGGTCTCTTCACGCTCCTCCTCTATTCGCGCGTCTTGTCGCAGGTCCAGAAAAAAAGAACAAAGAAAAATAAGAGAAAACAACCTAGAGGAAACCGCACTCACGTGCGGGCACCTTCCCCACCGCTTTCCCGGATGCGTGGGAGCCAAATCACCAAGCACAGACGGTCACAGGAGGCGCCGCTAGAAGTAAGCGCAGAAGGCTTTCTATCCTGGCAGGCGAGGCTTGTGTGTGCGTATAATGGCGCTATTCTCTCATAACGACGCGAACGCGCACATTAGCCCCGCGCTCAACTGCAGTTTAGGCCGTAATTACACTGCAGAGGCGCTGCTGCACTTCGTCCTTTGAGTCCTGCGCGTATATCTGGAAGCGACAGCAATTAGGCCTGTGTAAACCAGGCGTGACAAGTGCGGCTTCGTGTCATCTCTCCGGCCCGCCGTGGTATATTAGCGGAGGTGCTCTCGCTGATAACCAGGGAGGTGTTGCTAGGAGGTGTTCGCGGTGAGCAATTCTCACATAAACTTGCCGTTAATTTCTCGAGTATCTAAGGCGAACTAAATCTCCTTGCTTACAGGCTTTTTGGACAGGCGTACGATGGCGGCTGTTGCTAATACGCGAAGATGTTACTGCGCGTGCTTTTAAAACCGATCAACGCGCAAACCAAAAACTACAGCCCTGCTCCGCCCCGAGTTATATTCGCTCGGGTGTTTTCTGATGTCTATATAGGTACCTAACGAGACGCTGAACCCGGAACACGGTAAAAGCAGGATAAAATGTACGGACGCGTAATGTTGTGCGAAAGCAGCATGCATTCCTCTTTGTAACGCGTTGTCTGCGGGTATGTTTTTTTTTTTTTTTTTCTCTGGATATGCAACACTGTGGTACGTTTCAAAGAACGCACACACCTTTTAAAAACACGCACACAAAATTAGAAGTACAGGCACATATTCCTTGTGGTTTATCCTCCCAGCGCTTATGCTACAAGCATAGTTTATTGATTGACCGATTGATTGATTGATTGATTGATTGATTGATTGATTGATTGATTGATTGATTGATTGATTGATTGATTGATTGATTGATTGATGGGAGCACGCCCCAGCAGGTACCGCGGGGCGCATCGTGTGTAGCAACGCGTGCTGCAGCAGCATATATACATTACTGCTTTCCAGCGTTCTTCAATGCACTCCTTCGGCTATGTTCTACCCAGTGTTGTCCTCCTGAGCGATGCTTGGCAGTCAGATTTAGCATGAGTTGCACTGACATATATCGCAACACCGCTCTTGTGATCGCCTGCAAACTTTTTCGATTATCGTTAGGCTATCACCACCACCATCACAATTATTAATACCGTCATCATAATCTGTACACTGCGGTATCACTGCAGGATTAGGATTTCACCCATACTTCCACTGCTTTGTATATTATACGGTCCCTCGCCGTGGCTTAACCATATCGAATGACGGCCAGCCACGCTGATCATCATACGATCGCCCATTACCGCAATCGAATGACCAAATCACAATAGGCAATGAAGGGCATCCCGTTTTTCAGTTACGCTTTTGCTTCCCTCCCACTACTTGAAGCGAGTAATCGCAACCCTTCTCCACAGTCGGGGCAATGTCCTCAAGAACAAGTCACGAGGATGCATATACCGACGACCACCACCAATTACGAAACGTTCCGAAGAATGTACACACTACCAGCTCCGCTTGTCACCTTTATTCGAGCCAGGTTATGTGGGAGCGGCTGCTCATTCCAGGAGACCGTGCGACGACCGTGATGTCTCATCCCTGCAAACCAGCATTTGCTGGGCATCCAAGACGGCGCTGGTCGTCAAGCTTTCCCATAGCCCCGGTAGAGTAAACGAAGTGTGGGGGCAAAAACCTAACCTCACTCTGCGACTCTAAACCATTTCCCACAGGTAAAGCGGGTTATCTCTGAATTAGATTTCTGCAGACGAATACTTGCATTGGGGTAACAATGTTGATACCCCAATGCAATGCAATGAAATGAAAGTTGGCTGATTGAGGAGTGGTCCAGTATGGGGGGAAGTGTAAATAGGACCAGACCTATCGAGTAGGAACGAGACAAATACTGCGATCATATTTTAAAATACAAGAGACGAAACTGAATGTAAGACACGGCCTCTCGGGGAAGTCTGAGTGCCAGCCAGTGAAGAGTTTCAGACAAGGCTTTTTTTGTTTTTGTTTTTCACGGGGGAGCGTACGCAATGCCCGGCATTCATGCCACTGTAGGCCACGGCTTGTAACTTGGCACTAAAGGAAGCTCTCGTTCCGTACAACACGGCCTGTTCCCCTCCACGCTTATACAACGGCGCGCCGTCTCTCCTCCCTTTAATCCGGCGACTCGGCTCATCCTCGAGGCACGACCGGCGTGCTCCACTCCAATGGCTGAGCTCGATGAACGAGGGAGCTCGGTTACGGGCTCCACGAGCGGACCATCGCCAGAAATCGCTCGCTAAGAGGGGAGGGGGTCGCCGGACCTATTTTCCATTGTGTCCCGCACCGTCTATCAGCCTCTGCGTGGCTGACCTCGTAAAAGAGCGCGATGGAAGACGTGCCCGCACCGTTTTGAATAAGCGTCTGCTCGAGCGGGCACCGCCGCTCCGTAGGAGGGCATTCTGCGCCTCGGAGCCCACGCCCAAGGGACCGAAATACACGCCGCTCCGGCAGTTCGCAGTCCTGAAGCGGCCACAGCCACGTTGCTTATCCGCGACTCCGATATCCCACTGCTTGAAATATGGCCATACGTGGATGGCAGCATCACGGTGACCACCGCGTCGGGAGACGAGAACGGAGCCCATTCCTCAAACCTAGCTACTATATGAAGCAGTGCCCCGCTTTTCTTGTGTGAACCGGTGATACAAGGACATGTGGGTATTTGCGAATTCGAAGACGCCTCTGACGAAGAATCAACGACTGCCAGAGTACGCAGGTGAATAAACTTCGTGGGGACGCCAATCACATATACGTCCCGGACAATGAGTTTGGCAAGTTACTGCCGTCCGCGCTTGCACTCTGATTTATATTTACTGGCTTATAAGCCCGTGTAAGGAAGCACGAAGTACTTCATAATGACGAGGGGAAATATAGTCGCGGTTAAGCAGGCAATGATCCTTGCCGAACCGCATTCACATGCAAAATACCGAAGGAGTGGCGACCGAAACGGGGAAAAAAAGATATTTAATTAGTTGCCATCAAGTTTCACGAGTCGCTACTCACGGCTTCTGTTTATATTTAAAAAAAAAGGGAAATATATTCAGGTCTCCAGATTTTAATCACCTCTATGCCATTCCGTAACAGCTTGTCTGTAACGCAGGGGCGTCGTTCGTGCGTAAGCTCACATTGTACGGCGTAGTTTCGTTTTGCGGGAAGTCTGCTAGTGCTTTGCGTGTCCATACTGTTCGACTGCTAGAATTGTCCGTGTATCCCATGGTGCAAGAAAGCCGAGTCGCTGCATTCACTACTTGCCTACGGCGTTACCAAACTAGAGCCCTGTATAATGTTTCAATTTCGACTTTAAACTAGCACTCATTCCTTCCCTCCAGCTGGGTGTAAAACGGTTTACTGCAAAAAAAGTGATTACCGTACACGCTCCGCACAACCATTAACGTTCTTCCTGCTATTTGTAGCATGGCAGCACTACCGATAAGCTTAACCCCACGACGGACTCGTTAGCAAAGACGGCGGTAGCTTTCAACCTTTTCAATCGAGGCGGACAGCGCCCCCTATTTGCATTTCGAAACAACGCGTCAGGGGGCGCACCTCGCAAGAGGGGATGGCGATCATGACGAAACGGTTCCAGAAAATTGCTTGGCCGGCTGATCACCTGCCGCTAGATTTCTATCATATCCTCGGGGCTGCTGACCGTGATTCATGGCGTTAATAAAGGCCCGACTGCGCAACGGAGGAGGCACCAGGCGCCGCCTCCGCCACGGCCGCCTCCCTGAGTGACGGCCCTGCTGCTGGTCGCTCGCGCAACTCCTCCACGTGCGGCGAGAAGAGAGGATTCTCCGTGCCCGTCCTTGCGCGCGCACTTCAGCCGGCGCGGCTGATGAAGGGCCTTTCTTCTCGCCTTTCACGGTCGCCCCCGGTAGGGCTACGCTAAGAATGACCGCCGCGCTGAGCGTCGGTACACGCGGCACGAGGGGAATAAAGCGCGCAAGACCGCAGAGCGACAGGGTTTCCTGAATCTCTCTCCCCCCCCCCCCCCCCCCCCCCCCCCCCGCATCTTCTCCCCCAACTCTTGCCAGAACGACACGTCGAAAGGTCAGCACCGAGCCCTAACCCGCCGCGGTGGCTGAGTGGCTAAGGCGTTGCGCTGCTGAGCACGAGGTCGCGGGTTCGATTCCAGGTCGCGGCGGCCGCTTTCCTGATGGAGGCGAAAAACCAAAAACGCCCGTGTGTACGAGATTTCGACGCACGTTAAAGATCCCAGGTGGTCAAAATTAATCCAGAGGCCTCCACTACAGCGCGCCTTACCGCCTGCGTTGCGTCGGCGCGTTAAAACCCTACAATCAATTAATCAAGTCAGTCAGCACCGAGCCCTTCTACCGCGAACGACGAGATCTGCAATCGAAACACTACTGTACGCTACCTCGGCTTCTCTCTCTCTCTCTCTCTCTCTCTCTCTCTCTCTCTCTCTCTCTCTCTCTCTCTCTCTCTCCTCTCTCTCTCTCTCTCTCTCTCTCTCTCTCTCTCTCTCTCTCTCTCTCTCTCTCTCTCTCTCTCACACACACACACACACACACACACACACACACACACACACACACACACACGCGCGCGCGCGCGCACGCACGCACGCACGCACGCACGCACGCACGCACGCACGCACGCACGCACGCACGCACGCACACAAACATCTGAAAACACTACGTGCGTAGAATTACACTAAAATACCACGTTAAATATTCGACGGTGCAGTCGAAAACCAGGTCAATGACGCTGGGTTGGCGTCCGCTGCTACAGTGCCTTGCAGCAGTTGGCCAGCTAGAAATGACAAGGGTATTTACGGCGAATCCAAATGATACACTGAGAGAGATTTATTTACGCGGTCCGTATCTTGATCTACCTGTTTGCGAACGCGGTGGCCCTTGTGTGTGGCACCGCCAGCGCTACAGTAAGGCTAGTCCTGCTGCCCGCACGGTGAGTCCCAGATGAGGGCGCAAGTCCTTTTGGTTGCTTCCTCTGCACTTAGTGCGTCATAGTACGAACGGGGATATTGGGTAGCACCATCTGTAAACAGCCTCTAAATGGCACGGGCAGCGCAGCTCAGCCACGTGCTCTAAGCGCCGCAATGCACTCAGATAAGACCAATGCAAACTGGTGCGCTATTTCAGCGTGTAGTGGAGCTGGGAAGGAAACTGCGCGTGCGTAACGTTCCACGCATGCGCATTTATGATCACGATTCATCCTGTTGACAATAGAGGTAAAAATGCGCGCTGTTCGAAGACTCGGCTCCGTCGCACCTCGTACTGGTTCAAAATCTTGTCATTTTCGATATTCCATTTGGTCTTAATTGATGTTCGCACCATGAAGACTTCCGACTACCGCTCGAGGGCCCGGTTTTGGTCCACTGCTTCCAAGAGGCAAACTTGAGGTCTTGATGAAGGTCTCAAAAACTAAGAAGTCAGAAATAGAAGGTCTCCTTATTAACATTTAAGAATTATTGTAAATTAACGGAAGGTTTTGCTAAAAGTTTCTAACGCACAAAAGGACAGTTCGACAAGATGATGCTACTGCCACAAGGATTCAAAGGTTAGGGCGACAAACAAGCACAACGCTAAGACTAGGACGTTTCTTCACACTCCTGTCGAACACAGATAATGGAGCTTTACTTACGTACACCTTAAAAAAAAAATTACATTGCCATACCAAAAATTTGAACCGCTCTTTTTTCCCTCCACCCCAAACAGCACTTTGCTTCACGCAAGTTGCTTTCTTTCTGCGCTCATTTCAGCAGCTGTACTTCGAAGCGACGAATTACTCTTGTTTCCCACCAAAAAGTTAGTGATATGACCAGTGTAAGGCGCAAATCCACAAGTGACACAAATTCCAGTTACAAAAATTGAAGCTAAATAGCTGCGTGGTAGCACTTCCGTGGATACCTATTTCAGCTGGTGACAATAAACCGCCCCAAGGCCTCGCTGGCATTTCGCTTGCGCATACATCCAATAATGGGGCCCGAGAACGACATTTTTTTTTAAAAGCGACAATCCCATGTTACAACAATTTTCTTCCGACTCCATGGGTACATTCACACAACAGAAAGCGTCACTGCTGGCGTCATCGGGAAACAACGTTTCCGACAAACGTCACAGCCATGCAGCTGGCGCGAATATTTGGAGTGCTACAGTTACCGTATCGCGCTCCTGCTGTTAGTTCCTCTTCAAATCGCTTCATAAGAACGAAGTGTATTGTAACCTAACTTCCCTTTAGGGGCGAAGCACCTTAGGGGCGAAGCACCTTAGGGGCTCGGGCTGTCGGCGTCTTCTGTCGTCTCATGTAGTCACGGTACTAAAACACCGGGAACAACCGTTTTGTAACGCCTCGCACTAGAACGTAACTTTGTACTAAAAGAACACACTGGGACAGTCGTTTCCCAACGCCTCGCGCTAGAACGTTTCATCTCCGTGGACAAAAACGCGTACTAAAAGAACACACCGGAACACTCGTTTTCCAAAGCCTCGCGCTACTTCTTAGCATGCTTCTTGGCAGGCTGCGGCGTGTGACATGAAGACAGTTAACAGCCAGTCCGTCTCTCATTTAATTGCTCAAATCCGGTTCAACGCAAGAGACGGCGCCACCGCCTCAGCAAGGCGTCATTCCGACTCGCTGTGGACGGAAGCCAGGAAGTTCCGCTGACGTCGCCAACAAACAAAACACGAAAATAAAACAAAAGCGCAATCGGGAAAGTTTGCAAGTAAGGTTTATTTGCAAACCTAAAATGTAGGCTGATTAAAAACTTTTCAATGAATAATACCTTCCTTTCTGCGAGTACCTTCAGAGATCGTTTACGCGTGTTGCGCCATCTGTTAATACACACAGAAAAAAGGGTCGAATGTCGGCTGCATTGCTCGGCACGGGCGTCGGACGACAAAATCGACGAAAAGTCGGGCATCAAGCATACCATTTCCCGCCTTTTAGTGAGCTTAATTCGTAAGCATTGTTGGGGCACCGTGGCACAATTTGGGTGTTTGTAGCCGTGCCGTAGCGCTTAACCCGCTCAGTTGCGCTATATCTAGCCACCATAGTTGCGTTTTCTACGCTGCCAATATCGACAACTTTCTGTGGCAATGCAAGGCTACAGAGCCGAACCACGCCTTTTTGCTGCGCACCTGGAAGTAGTTCAACAAAAATAATTGGCTGGTGGTAACCTCAGCAGTTCAAGAATATATAATTCTTCTGCTTTAGACTTGGATTGATGATGCCACTAAATTACTAGCCAGAATATATGAAACAGATAGCATTAATTTTTAATTTTAGGGTTTTTTTGGTTAGGCTGTCGCCGCGCGCTGGCGTCGCAATGGATCCCTCCCGAATAAAAAAAAAAATGGAGCCATTGTCGACAGCGTCGACGGCTTTCGACAGTTCGCCACTTCGTTCTCCGCATAGGATTTTCAAGAAGCTTCGCTGTCCAAACAAATGAAGCGAGTGGTTTTCAAAGTGTACGCCCAAGTGCGACTGAGGCGACCGGGCTCTCTCCCCGCCGTTACCGCAATCCGTTCGCTTAGCCGCTTTGCCGGTGTAAGCGCGGCGTAGGCGGCGTAACCGGCATGTGTGCACGCTGCTCTTTCGGTGTACCGCGCCCGCGCTATGTAAGTACGCTTACACATGCCGGTGGTGCTGCCCAGTTTTAAGGTCCAGAAGAGCTGGGCGGTATAGTCCACGGTCGGTCTGAGTTCTGCAGGCAAAGCGTTGGCCTTGTGTTTACAAACAATTATGAAGCGTGGGGAAGGAGACGCCAATATGCCTTTATGCTCAGTGATAGTGGTTCAGCGCACTCACCACGGAGCTCATGCGAAGAAATGAACAATTGCCTATTTATCACGCCTAAACTGAAACCGAAACCAGTTTATTGTGAACTACTTTGGCGCACTAACACAGAGCAGTTAGCTCCCCTTCCCCCTCCACCCATAGCACTCGCTCCATTACCACAGAAAGTTGTCCGCGTACTCCCTTACTACGTCAGGAAAAAAGTGGACCCTCGCACTGCAAAAGAACCCTTTGTAACGAGCAAACCCAGAAGAAGAAAAATGGCGCGTTCGAAGGAAAATCTTGCTGCGGCAGGGAAGAAGAACGGCTAACTCGCCAACTCATTAAGCGGCGCTATCGTGGGCGGAGCTCTCTTTCGGTTTTCATTTTTTTCTTGTTTTTTATCGTTTTATCTAGTGTTAAACAGATGGCGCAACTTGCGTAAACGACGTCAACAGGTACTTGCAAAATGAAAGGTTTTATACAATGAAAAGTTTTTATTGATTTCCATTTTATGTTTGCAAATAAACCTGACCTGCTAACTTTCCTGATTGTGTAGCTTTTGTTTTATTTTGGTGTTTTGTTTGTTAGTGACGTCACCGGAACTTCCTGGCTTCCGTCCACGGCGAGACGGAATCACGCCTCAGCAAGCGCGCGATTGCTCCTCCCACCGGCGCTTCTCCGGCGCCCAATCAGCGCACGCTGTACGGCAAGAGAGACAAATCTTTGAATACACGTATACACTACATGCTTCGCTTAGTCATAACCGCGTTCGAACCTCGTGAACTGCTGACGCTTGTCATACATCTCCTCGTTGTTTTGCGCCAATAAAACTGCAGGTACATTTCAGGCAAAGTCTGTGTATACAACAGGCAGTCCCCGCGTTCATTTAGTTAGGAACGCTCGCTGGGTTGGTTTTTACGGTAGTAAGCGAAAAAAAGCGACCATGCAAGAAAAAAATGGCACGTTCGAAATCACACAGAAATGCTCCAGCCACGCAAGAAAAAAAAGGGCGCGTTCGAAATCACGCAGAAAGGCTGCAGCCACGAAAGATAAAAATGGCGCATTCGAAATGACGCAAAACAGCTCCAGCATACGAAATTAAAGAAAGCACAAAAAGAACAGAACTCCAGCTGGCAAAATTTCAGGCACGGGGGTGCTCGAGCACTGTGAAGGCGGGAAATTTGAAATGCATTGGGTGGCAGCAGTGAGCGGATAGCGGCGCTGCAGCCCATTATGGCGAATCAATGCTCTGCGCTTTCGACAGCTCTCACATTGAGTGGAACGGCTCTAATTTTTTTTCCATTTATTACCCTTTCTACAGACAAGAGGTAGCCCGCTGTGTCATTTCTAAAACGTGGTATCCTTCGACCGTCGATGCACGTTGCCTCAAAGCGACGGCCATCGACAAAACCGGCCGCGTGACGCGCTCAGCCGAACAGAGACGATGACTGCTCTCCGTGGCGATTTATTTTCGTCCGGCACCGTCAAAGCTGCGGCCTCAGACAGCAGTCGACCCCATCTGGAATGCGAACGAGAAGAGACCCACGCGACACGTGTAGGCTGCGAAGGCCGCGTTCCAACGTCCGGCCGGTACGCAGGTTCGGGATACGACTGGTACGATCGTGTCTTGTATGAATGCGCTGAATGTCCTTCTAAATAAAAACCGACCGAATAATAGAATGTCCGCCCGTCAGCTCCTCTACGTGTCCACTTTTTCACAAAAACAAATCAACAACCCAGCGGCGTAGAATACATGCCTCTAGAAGACCACAGTTCTGTGCCCACTAGTGATGCAAGACTACCGGAAAATGGACTACCGACAGTATCGATAGCTTTTTTTTAAAGTTGTCTACAGCGTATACAGACTATTAATGGATCACGACAGTTCGCTAACACTTGCTATCGACAAAGCTACCCAAAGTTTTTGCAACTGCTGGTTAACGATATTACCATGGCAGTTTTTGATTCACCTCATGTTGTTTCGCGACAGTTTCCTTGCGAATAAAAGAAATTATCAATCTCCGCTACTTGAGTCCTAAATAAGGCCAACACTATGTTCACACCCAAAAGTAGGCATTCTTACAAAAAATGAACAAAGTAGTTCATGATTTTGTTTTAAATATCAAATTTCGATGGAACTTTACTACAGAGCAGCCACGCGCATTTGGAGAATGGATTACTTGTCACAATGCTGAACAGTTAAACATGATATTTATCACGTGTCAGCTAGAGAGAGAGAGAGAGAGAGAGAGAGAGAGAGAGAATTCTTTAATGAGACCGAAGAGGAGAGCCCTGCATAATGCTGGGCTTGCTTCAGATGGTTGGTGAACATGTGATGAGGGTTATATGCTTACATGAACAATACAAATAGGAAAAGGAACAAACGAAAGAAAATCCACCAGACGGACGGACACACGCACACACACACACACACACACACACACACAAAGAAAAAAAATCAAGAAAAGTCAGAGGCAGTCACAGGCTGGAGTCCAGTCCAGAGTCTCTGAGAAAACGCACAAGATCATTAAGACCCCGCACCGCACTGTCTTCGCTGTTCCAGCGGCCTAAAAAGTCCTTCATGCTGAGAGTTCTCGCCCGTAATAAACTTCGCGCTGTCGTTCGCGCTAGAGATTCTGGTGAAGAAGCATTTAAACTTTTTTGCCCTCAAGCCTCTTCCTCCTGCGAAGCAATCAGCGGCTGCGAACAAGCGTTCGGCCGGCATCGACGTCGCTGGAACGCCCGAGTACATCACGGTGACCTTGTACTATCATAATGGACTATCACTGGTTAGCCAGTGAGTGAACTATGCATAGTTTCGCATCGTTGATACCCACGCATATCCAAAATAGGAGCTGTGTGACCAATTATTGTTTGTTTCTTTGTTTGTTTGTTTGGTGAGAAATTCCAAAGTTTTCAGTCTTCTACGCACTGGGCTATGAGACGCGCCGTAGTGGAGCGCTCTGGATTAATTTACGCCCCCTGGGGATCTTTACATGCATCAAAATCTCGACGCACGGACGTTTCCATTCTTCGCCTACGTCGGAAAAATGGCCTGGATCGAACCCGCGTCCTTAGGCTAAGCAGCGGAACGTCTTAGCCATAGCCATCACAGCGCGGGTTTTTCACCTTATTCAAACAGACACGCGCGCACACATGCACGTGTGTGTGTCGATTTGACAAAAAATGCCGCCTGAACATATTATTTTGTTTTTGTTTTGTGCAGCGATATCCGTGAATAGTTATCATTAAGCCAGAAAATGCCCAGAAGAAAGAAAAAGGAGAGAAAAAACGACGGGAGAAAAATACGGTGGCTACGCAATCCAGCAGCCTTCGAGGCGGCGCGCGTTGTATGTACCCCGTGCTGCGAGCGCGCGCTGCCCGGGGCGGGGTGATTCTCGTCTGTCGTCGTGCGCCTCCCACGCGGCTCTAAAACGGGCCTCGACCCGGCCTCCACCTGCGAGAGCTCGCGGCCGCAACCGCCCTGCCTGCAGCCTGCGCGTTCCGGGCGCGCTCCCCACCCTCTGGGCCCTCGACGACGACGCGTGAAAATCGCCGTCAGGAGAGCACATTCACCAACCATACGTAGTCGCCGACGGAGACGCCTTGAATAGAGAGTTTTAGCATTCCGCGTGTTCCGTACGTTCCGTATGTACCGTGCAAACGGGGAACCGACTGCGCCTGCGCGCGCGGGAACGGCGACGAGGCCCGCGCCCCACCTGAAACGAATGCCTGCGCATGGCGAGGCGGGAACGGCCCGTCAGCGGAGCTAAGCCACGACCGGAACGAATGCGCAAGTGCACTGTCGGGTCCCGATAAATACGGTACGCACGGGACGTACGAAACACACGGAATTTTAAAACTCTCCAATAGAGAGTTTTAGCACTCCGTATGCTCCGTGTTGACCGGGGCCCGTCTGGGCACTTGTGCATTCGTTCCGGTAGGGTGGCTTAGTTCCGCATTCGTCACGATGGGGGGTTCCGTCCTGGCCATGCCTGCGCGCGCAGGCGCAGTCGGGCCCCGGTCAACACGGTAACCACGGAACAGACGGTGCATCCTGAGTGCTAAAACTCTATAATACCTCAGGACACCGGAAATTCGCCAGCTGGTGACCTGCGGGACTGGTGAGGGGTAAGGCGGAAGCCGCAGGTATCTCATCAAAGGCGAGAAGTGTCCGTAGTCGTCGTCTCCACAAATTGTACGGAAATGGACGCCGCTGTTAGGAGAAAATAAAGTGAATTCCTGAGGGATTTGAACCCGGGTCACCAGAACGGCAGCCAAGTGCTTTACCAACGGCGCTAACCCGGCACCCCAACAGAACGGAACAAGCTTGACGCGTGCGCCGTGGCGGTTGCACTTGGCGGCACATGCGTGCGGAGGAGAGCTCTCCTCCGCACATGCGCGCGGAGGAGAGCTCTGACTGTGGCGAAGCGGCGGCGTGAAGTGTGGCCAGCCGCCTGGCGGAGCAATCCGCGTTAAAAAACGAAGAAATGAGGGATGAGACGCAAACATGCCGCAGCAAGGAAGTCTGATAACTGCTAGGCTTTCGCCATCAAGCCACGTACATACTTCCCGAGGAATTTTAGTGCCAGAGGAAGTAGAGCAATGTCTATTAGCGCTTTAAAGTAATCTCGGAGTCCATTTGTTTTCCATTTGATTTCCAAACGGTGTCCCTGGTACTCAGCAAGCCAACAGAGTGTGTGTGTGTGTGTGTGTGTGTGTGTGTGTGTGTGTGTGTGTGTGTGTGTGTGTGTGTGTGTGTGTGTGTGTGTGTGTGTGTGTGTGTGTGTGTGTGTGTGTGTGTGTGTGTGTGTGTGTGTGTGTGTGTGTGTGTGTGTGTGTGTGTGTGTGTGTGTGTGTGTGTGTGTGTGTGTGTGTGTGTGTGTGTGTGTGTGTGTGTGTGTGTGTGTGTGTGTGTGTGTGTGTGTGTGTGTGTGTGTGTGTGTGTGTGTGTGTGTGTGTGTGTGTGTGTGTGTGTGTGTGTGTGTGTGTGTGTGTGTGTGTGTGTGTGTGTGTGTGTGTGTGTGTGTGTGTGTGTGTGTGTGTGTGTGTGTGTGTGTGTGTGTGTGTGTGTGTGTGTGTGTGTGTGTGTGTGTGTGTGTGTGTGTGTGTGTGTGTGTGTGTGTGTGTGTGTGTGTGTGTGTGTGTGTGTGTGTGTGTGTGTGTGTGTGTGTGTGTGTGTGTGTGTGTGTGTGTGTGTGTGTGTGTGTGTGTGTGTGTGTGTGTGTGTGTGTGTGTGTGTGTGTGTGTGTGTGTGTGTGTGTGTGTGTGTGTGTGTGTGTGTGTGTGTGTGTGTGTGTGTGTGTGTGTGTGTGTGTGTGTGTGTGTGTGTGTGTGTGTGTGCGTGTGCGTGCGTGCGTGCGTGCGTGCGTGCGTGTGCATGCATGTGCGCGTGTGTGCGTGTGTGTGTGTGCGCGAACTCACGAGCACACACAGCACGCACACACACGCACACACGAGGGAGGGAGGGAGGGAGGGAGGGAGGGGGAAAATTGTGTGAACGCGGTACAATCCTGACGAGCCAAACGGGAGAAACAGACGGAACCTTCGGTCGACACCATGAAAAGAGCCGGCATTCCCAGAACAACGATAAATGCGGACGAGGCCGCTACCTTTCGACACAAAGTAACTCCCCCGAGCTTTGAAACTCGTAAAAGCGCTGTGTCAAACACTCCAGGGAGGTCTCTTCGGGTGTTTGCGAACGGCCTTGTTTTTGGTGCGTGCCACAACCACCCCCTATCCACCCCCTGGAGTGCCCTGCTGCTAAACTGAACAGAACACTCGAGGCCCAAGCGGAACCGTAACGTAAACCGTAAACCGGAAGCCGGCAGCATTATCGAAGCAGAAGGCTTTTCTCCCCTCCAGGACTGAAAGACATCAAAATATAAATAGCGAAGACCTCTGTCACTCATATATAGTCTTGTTGTAACTCTATTCGACGGACCAACTATAATTATACTAGGGGAAAAAAAGAGAAACTGCGGCTACTATAGTTCATCTCACAAGCTAGCTGCAGCACTGTGGAGGCTACATTGTTGTCCCCCTCAGGGCGCCCAACTCACCGCGAAGGAAGCGACAAAAGGCGCCGGGGCCGTGCGGTGCCACTTGCCGAGAGGGGAGAAGGGAGTGTCCATTCAGGACCCCCTTCACGGCGGATTAGGCGCCCTCAGTGGCCGCACTATTGATAACAATGTAGCCTCCACAGTGCTGCAGGTAGCTTGTGAGATGAACTATAGGTAGCTCTTGCAGCCGTTGCGTCCAACAATACCTATAGTTCATCTCAGAAGCTAGCTGCAGCACTGTGGAGGCTACATTGTTGTGCCCCTCTGGGCGCCTAACTCACCGCGAAGGAAGCGACAAAAGGCGCCGGGGCCGTGCGGTGCCACTTGCCGAGAGGGGAGAAGGGAGTGTCCTTTCAGGACCCCCTTCACGGCGGATTAGGCGCCCTCAGTGGGCGCACTAGTGATAACAATGTAGCCTCCACAGTGCTGCAGCTAGCTTCTGAGATGAACTATAAGTTGGGGTGTTCCGGCTACAACATGAAAATACCATTAAAAATGCCATGGAAAGCTGAGTTCTCTCTCTCTCTCTCTCTCTCTCTCTCTCTCTCTCTCTCTCTCTCTCTCTATCTCACTCACTCACTCACTCACTCACTCACTCACTCACTCACTCACTCACTCACTCACTCACTCACTCACTCTCACTCACTCACTCAGAGATGCACGCATCTTTCTATGGCAAAACAAAAAATTACACCATCTCCCCGAAGGGAACTATGTGGTGATGCAAAGCAGAATTGTTGGCGTCCATTCAGCTCATCGGACGGTGCAGCGTGTCTCAACCGAAGCAGCAACTGAGGAAGCGGCGCGCGGACCGAGTTTATTATATAGAGCAGATGAAGTGGAGAGGAGGAGATGAGACAGGAGACGCGCATGCGCGCTTATCGAGCAGCTGGCGTGTTGCCGTTATGTTGAGTGATCTGGTGTTTAGTAGCGTCAGAGGGAATTCCACGTCCGGGTCCACACCGGTGGCAAAGGCACGCAAGTACTGTTGTGTTACGGTGAGTAGGCGGTGGTGCTCGAGGAGCCGAAACTCGTCCATCATGTTCTTGTCGATGTTGTCGTCTCTGTGGTAGAATCGGTAGTCTCCGTCAGCGTTGGTGAGGTAAAGGTTGTTGACGTTGGTGCACCGGGTGAGAGCAACGTACACGCCCTCGTCTTCGCAGCTTTGTCATCTTCTCCTTCTTCTTCTTCAGCGGTTCCCCTACGGGAAGATGACGACGGTGGTTGAACGCGAAGCTATCTCGTGATGGATTCTTTGGTTGGCCAATCCCTAGGGGCATCCTGCCAAAATCATCATCAGAAGCGCTGCGGACGGGGCGAGAGCAACGTACACGCCCTCCTCTTCGCAGCTTTGTCTTCTCCTTCGTCTTCAGCGGTTCCCTTACGGGAAAATGACGACGGTGGTTGAACGCGAAGCTATCTCGTGATGGATTCTTTGGTTGGCCAGTCCCTAGGGGCATCCTGCGACAGTCATCATCAGAGGCGCTGAGGACGGGGAACGGACGCGGGACACCCCCCGAGCAAGCGACGCTAACATCATCTTCTAAAGTTTTCAGTTCGTCGTTTCTATTGACGTTCAGCTTCGCGTGCCTTCGTTGTATCAGTAGCTTCTTGACGTAGTTTGAATGAGTCAAGGACATAAGGCGCGTTCGTAGCACTTGCTCCTGTCTGGGTTTTGTAGCGCAGTGGGAAGAGCGCCGCGTACCTCCCGTTGTCACCAGAGTCGTGGGATCAAAACCGGGCGCCGCTAACTGTTTCTTTTTTATATAGTGTAGGGGGAGAGGTGCGGACAACGGACGGACGCCGGACATAGCCCCGAGCAAGAGATGCTTTGCATCTAAAATACAACGCCCCATGTCAAGTCCGTCAACACAGCTGCTGAAACACAACCTACCAAGCGGGAGGAAACACTTCTCGGTTTCCGGAAGAGTGTGGTTCGAGTTCGCCGTCACCCGCGACTTGCCTGCCTACTGGCATTTACCGATCCTCGAGAATTGTTGAAAGTCGTGCCGGCCGCACCGGTAGTAGGGGCGTGCATATCACAAAAATGAATTAACGCACGTTCAACTTTCCCCGCCAACAGCAAATGAGCTACGCCAGTGCAGGCCTATACTTTTACCGCACGCTATGTGATGACTTCGCAAGTGCAATGTATCATGGGAAACCCTGATCTCAGATGCAGTGATACTCGCAACCATATCAACGCGCCCGACGGTGGAGAGCTTTCTCCATTATGACCCTAGCACGCGACCTGTGCCAGAAACCAACCCCTGGCACCCTATTTCACCCAGTATGGGAATGCCAGCAATTGCCGTCTTCTTCAACAATCCTCCACCCTACGTACGAGCAGTGGGTTGACCGGCTGATTAGCTCGTACCTTGTCATTGATTTGCTTACGCGTAAGCGTTTAATTTGTCCATAAGTGTACGTCAAGAACGCGTGCTTCGATAGATCGTGGAAACCTAGATGCACCAAACACAGTTATTGAAATTTTGTTAGTTATGGAGCTCCTCTCCTTGAATATTATAGGTCACGGTAGAAGTTTGTTTCACGGAAGTTTTCACGTACGAGCACGGTTTATTTTCAGTGAATGAGGAAACGATTGCAGCACGTGCAGATAGTGTAGGCATTCACCTTATAGGCAAATGAGGAACATTTAAGTGTGAGCTGTGCATTTTGGTGCCACTGACTGACTTTAATGTGTTCATTTTGTGATTAGGACCCCAAGACTGTAACTGTGTTCATTGTGCGAGTTGTGGCCTTTCCCTTTTCCCCTCATCCTTGCTCCCCCCCAGGGCCCCATGACCTCTCGTTTAATAAAGTGTTCCACTCACTCACTCACTCGGTTGTATTAATACATGTTCAGTTCCCGTCCAACCACTGCAAAAAGTAAATAAATAAATTGATTGAGTTCATAAGGGCATTCAACTCACGTCGCCAGAGTATAGGAGCTAAGTCATATAAGCTATCTCAGTACGTTGTCGGGGGTGGCCAAAATTTAGTCCAATGCGCGCCCCGTGACACGTGAACGTGTCGGCGAGTGAGTAGAACAGGTCCACCCGAGCGGCGCCGATTTCTGATTCTGAGGAAGGTGTGGAGAGTGTCACCAGTCTGCCTGTCGGAGTATTTCGCGCCAAAAGACCGAGAAGCGGAAGCGACGAAAGAGGCGCAAATACGATGCAGCAGAAAAGGAGTCATTGATAAGTTTCGCCAGGCTTTCGCTTTAAAACACGTAAGCAGACTTAAGTTTCCAGAGAAATTTTTTTAACGCGCTGACATTAGCAATGCGTACATTAGGCTTAGCAATAATCGATTGGTGCTAAGCCTAATCACCGCATAACGGAGTACGAGATTGAGAAGGCCATGGCGGGCGTCCCGGCGCCGTCCGCGTGTGTCAAAGCTCCAGCGATCGAGGGTTGTCAACGCCGGCGAGCGATATCTCAATGTTTTCCAACACGCGCTGGCGCGCTCTCGTGCCGGGCCCGCTATTGCTCAAGCTTGCAGATGCAGCGGCGCGCAGGCGAAGAAGGGGCGCAATTTTATACCGAGAGCGGGTTCTCACGCCAGTTTGTAAATATAGTGCGAGGTTCAAAGTCCCCATCGCGAGAGACGCGGTGGTCGGCCAGCGCCTGCAAAAACACCGCCAGGCGGGCGATCGAGCGAAGCAACGAAGAGGCTGCCACGAGCGAGAGATGTAAATCAGCGGTGCAATGGCCGACTTCAAAAGTTGAACGCGTCGTGGAATATCGTGTGGCAGCAGACTCGGGAAGGCCACGTGGAGAGAAAGAAAAAAAAAAGAAGAGAGAAAGGCAAAGCAACCGAGAAGTGAGTATATATACCTGTTCCGAATCCGCTGAGAAAGGTTGCAGCAAATTTTATCACGGCATTACTTGTCAAGCTCGTGTCATCGCGCTTAGAAGCGGAGTTCAGGGTCGCATCCATCAACAAGAGGACCCGTTTATCTCTCACTTGAGGAAGCCCCCCCATTCGCCTTTTTTTTTTTTTTTTTTGTCACCAGCAGTTTATAAGATCACGATAACCTGATCGTCGACGTCGTGTTCACCATTAACAGGGCGCCCATTTCGGGGCAGACAGCGAGCAAGTCATCAACCATAGCAACAGCTCAACGCCGCGAGATAAACTACGGCTGTTTGAACAACGAAATGTCTCGATCGAATCGAACACGAATAATCCGAGAAATGCTAGCTTCGACTGTAGTACAGAACATTGCCCCCATGTCATCGGTTTTTTGTTTTCCTCAAACTACGTGGTGTAATTGATAAGTGTGTACTTTCGAGTCACAACAAAGGTGAAAAAAAAAAATTACAACACCTATTTGCGCGCGTTTGACAATGCTCGGCACTTGCATGATTATTCTAAGGACGCTAGTTTTGGGGGCTGCAGAAAGCTTAACAGTCGGCTAAACCATGTACCTCATCGATGCAGAACAAAATATTTCAACAACGAACGTACGGAAATATATAATACGAAAGTTGCGAATCGAATTAGAATCGAAAAGCAATGTGCCTTCGATTCGTATTCGAAATATCAAACATCTGCGCGCACCTATCACATGATCGCCGAAAATAGACGGCCCTAAGGGTTTCTGCTAATATTCCGATTTGTCGACGGCTTCACTGACGTCACTGGTGAGCCCATCGCCGCGGCGTCCTATGTGTGATACAATCAAAACGACTCGTGCTAGCCATCGCAGGCAAGTGATAAAGGTTCCGACAGAAATACGAAATAAACTAAGTTTAGCCAGCATCGAAACACACAAAAATGTCGCCGTATAGATAATTCAGACACCCGGCATTGCTTCACGTCCAAGACCCGGCAACAACCATGCGTTAGACTGTCAGAGCACGCAGTACGTCAACCAAGTGCCTGAATGAAGGTAGGCTAACCGACATAAGTGGCATGAATGAAGCACCTAATCGGGAACCTCTAGAGGCGTGAAGAAAAAAGTTACGCTAAAGCTTTTTTGAAGTATTTTGTGCAGCGGGCATTCATTCGGCTACAAAAGTGTTGTATCTCAGGACCCCATTTCGCGCCCTACAGCTCATCACTGGGCGAAAAATGGCAAGCGTAAAACAGCACTAGATAATGACATTTTCCCCTAATTGTATCAGTAAACTGAATAGCACGGAAGACAAACCACGCAACCACTTTGAGATGAACCCTTGGCAGCTGCACAAACGATGGAACTTCAGCTGGATTTCTGCTTATATACCCGCCGCGGCGGATCATGGCTGCTGTGCTGCACTGCTGAGGATAAGGACGCGGGTTCGATCCCAGCAGCGGTGCCTGCCTTTTTGATAGAGGTGAGAAGCGAGAACGCCCACGTGACGAGATTTCGGCGCACGTTAAAGATCCCCGGGGGGTCAAAATTAATCCGGGGCCCCCCACTGCGGCGCGCCAGCTTCGGCGCGTTAAAGCCAACAATCAACGGTCCGATTGATATGGCTCTGCTCAGTGTTCCTATTGACGTATTTAAACCTCCTCTGCTATGGCAGATTGGTGCCGTGGATAACGGAGCAAAGTTAAAGGTAGGTAACCCGATTACGAAACTACCAAGCCTGCGCGCCAACTTGTATTAAAAGTATCGCGCTATCAATTATACGGTATCAATTTTTTCCCTCTCAGTCACGGTTAACAATCGTCGACATATATTTTGAAACAGGGAGAAGCGAAGATTAGCGCTAGAAGTTCTAGAGTGCCACTGAAACAGACATCTTCATAAAGATACGTATTAAGCAAGGCCACTTAAATAGGAGGACGTAAGCCTTTTACTAAGGCGCCTTTTATTCAATATTTTTAGGGTCTATGCATACAAACGAAGCCCATGGTGTCCCGCGTTACGTAAAGACAGATGTACTGACGGATTGACAGGCAAACAAATTTCTGGTTTTGTCGCCAATGAAGACTTGCGTATTCAAAACGATCGGATCTTATCTCGGTGCACAAAACGCGTAGCATAGATGCTACGAACATCGTACCTTTCTGGTCTCGCCTGGATTGTTTCAAATTTTCGTTTTTTCTGCGCAATGGTGGAACTGTGAAACAAGCGTTATGGTTCTTTGCGTAGATTAAACACCGAAGAGGTCGGGAAGAATTTCATGTGTTAGTCACAAAATTGTGTGCGCTGTTAGTTTTCGCGGTTTTGTTTGATTTTCTATACCCGGACGTGACATCAGTATTTGTAAATAAGTATATAACGCGCTGGTTGTCAGCACAGCGTGGTTTTCTCCAGAGCAAGCTGCTAGCATCTGCATTACTGCACGAACCTAAGCTGCACACTTCTCATCGTTGCATAAAATGGAAAACAAAATTGCAAACAACGTGTGCTATGTAAAGAATTTTCGCCAGTCTAAAACAACATGAAAATTGACCCTCCTGCCTTTATATTGCTCCCGCATATAGGGCTGCGCGCTTCAGAAGCAAAAACGAAAGCCAGAGACCTCAGTCAGAACGCAGAAGCCAAATTGTGTCATCCGTTTCCAGCACAAACTAGCACAGGTTAAATGCCTGCGCGTTCATGGGCATTGTAGTACCGTAACCTATTCTAACCAGAGGAGCCTACTTACAGCCTGAGGATTCATTCAACAACCTTAGTTTTTGAAACACCTGTCATCAAAGAATAAAAAAAAGACTTTTGTTCAAAAACCACTAGCAAATGACTTCAGATGACGGTACCACGCACACCTCTCGTGCATCAATGTGTACGTTCCCTTTTGAGGCGGGTATCCTGTGACAGGGCACGGAAGCTCCTGGACACTCGCGCGTCATGACGGCGCTAGGAAATGAGAGATTCACGGACTCACCTGGTGTCGCCGCAAAGAGCCCGTCCTGACGAGCAGGGGAGCTCCGTCGGACGTGGTGGCGGGGCTGCTGTGGGAGCGCTCGTGGTGGATTTCCCTCGCAGCCCTGTCGGGGGTGCCGTGGAGCTGCGCTGGCTGCGGCACTGGCGACGCTGCGGGTGTCCGCGCATCGCTGCCGGCGGCCGATAACCACGACACGGGCTGTGCTTTGCCAGTCTCGTCCGCGTTGCACACCATAAAGGAAGCCGTGTCCGCACCGGTCAACGGGTAGTTGGCGCTGATCTTCCTTCGCGGCGCCGAGGCCTCGGGCACGGCCTCGAGCGACGAGGAGGAACCCTTGAGCTGGGTATCGTCCAGCGAGAGGCTGTTGGACAGGTGGGCGGGCCTGGAGCGTGCCGGCGCGGTCGTCATCGACTTGGCACAAGTCGTCGCTGTCGGGGTCGCTGTCGTCGATAGTGTCGTCTGAGAGGCGGGCTTTTCGTCCGGCAGCAGGAAGCTCAGCTCCTCGCAGAAGGCCGTCTTCTGCTTCTCTCCGGACTTGCGCATTTCCTGTTCCAGCATTTCGCCGTAGGGTCCGCGCAGCCGCTTCTTGGAGTAACGACGCTGCGGACTGCAGGTCCGCTCGGTGTCCGAGGTGGCTCCGCGCTCGGAGTCCGACAGCGGCGGCGGCGGAGCGGCGGCGGCCGGGGCGCGGCTCAGAGCGGCGGGTCCCGAGTGCTGGCGCTTGTGCAGGGCCCCAGGGCACGACAGTTGCGGCTCGCTGCGGCAGCAGGAGGCAAGCAGCAGCTCCGGCAGCTCGGTCGCGGCACCCGTGTTGTCGGCACTGGGGTCGGACAGGTGCTTCTTCTTGCTCTTTTCCTGGCGCTGCTCGGGCTGCTCGGGCCGGGACGACAGGCTCTGCACCACGTCGCCGAACGTCTCCTCGCCCAGGGCCTCGCTCGGACAGAAGTGGCTGTCGGCGAGCGACAGGTCGCTGGGCTGCTTCTCCGGCCGGCCGCCGAGCGCCTTGAGGCCGTTGCTGTCGACGGAGCCGAAGGCCAGCTCCTGTTCGGCCGTCTTGCGCTGCGGCGGGTAGGTGAGCGAGCGGCCCGTCTCCTTCTTGGGGCCCTCGACGGGCGCCAGCCCCTTGCGCCGCTTCCGCTTCTCGGGCGGCTGCGGAGGACCGCGGCTGCCGTCGTCGTCCAGGGGCGCGAAGCGGCAGCCGCGCTGCGCGCGCCGCTTGTCCGCGGGCGGCGACGCCTCGCGCTGGTACGGGGTCTCGTCTACGATCGACTCGACGGCAGAGTCCAGGGACAGGCTGGAAATGGCCACGTCGTCGAGCGCCACTCTGGCCACGTCCCCCCTGCCGGCGCGGCCGGCCACCAGGGGCCTCGATGCGGGGGCCTTGCGCGGCAGCGTCAGCGACTCGCGGGGCGTCGCGGGCACCGACGGCAGGTCCGACGTCGAGAAGGAAGCACTGCGACACACGGGGGCGGGCCTTCGGGTCCCCCACGCGTCCGAGGGCCTGCCCGGTGCGCCGACGGGGCTCTTGAGCTTCTCGGTCAGCTCCCGCAACCGGGATCCCTGGAGGGCCACGGGCTCCGGAGAAGCCGGCTGGCGGCCCTCCTCGGCCAGGCCGGCGCGCTTCTTGCGGTAGCGGGAGAAGTCGATGGACGCCAGGATGGTCTTTATCTGCTCGATCTCTAGCGCGTCGTCATGGCGGACGCGGTGGCGGGCCAGCGTCAGGTAGGCCGGCAGCTGCGGCTTGGCGCGCACTCGGGGCGAGTTGGGCTGCGAGCGGGCGCAGCGCGGGTGGAGCCGGGACGCCGCCTCTCCGGCGTCCGGCAGCATCACTCCAGCCGCATGGCCGCCGGGCGCCTCCTCCAGCTGGCTGCAGATCTCCTCCAGGGACTGCAGGATCGCGTCCAGGGGGCCCCCCGAGTCACCTTGCGCGCCCAAGATAGCCGCGCTATTCTCGTCGCGGGGCTCATCCGAAATAGCGCCGCTAGCCTCGGGACCCTGCGCCGCGCACAGGGCCTCCCAGGCCAGCCGGATGTCGGCGCAGCTCGAGCCCTCGGCCAGACCATGGAGGCCCGGGGCGCCCCGCAGCGGCGTGATGGCCGGCGCCGACGCCTTCTTGCGCGGCACGTGCGGCACGCTCAGCAGAGGCGCCTCGCCGCTGCACAGGCACGCGCCGGCCGGCTGCGAGCAGCAGTGGCACGGCCCGCCCCGCACACCCTCGGCGCCGGGCTCCGAGTCGGCGCGCGTCAGCCCGAGCCTGCGAGCGCGGGGCGCGCCGCGTTAGCCGCGCCGCCAACGACCACTGCTCCCGCATGCAGACGGCCCTCATGCCAAGTAAGACGTCAATACTTCCTCACGGACTTAGGCGGCGAGTGTGTTACACAAGCACAAGCACCTGTGCGCTATGCCCCGTTAACGTCGTCGGTACAGTACTTCTGCGCCTAGCGGCCTGGAGCCGAGGGGCGTTGCGAGACAACGGAAGGAGCAGGCACAAGGTATACGCGGGTGGCTACACCGCGGCATGACAAACGGCCTCTTTGGCGGGTGCACCCACCTGCGGGCCAGGCGCGCCCTGTTGGCCAGCTGCGGCGAGGCCTCCCTGGCCGCGAGGGCCTCGAGTTCGCGGGCGCGCTCGCGCACCGACACCCGCCTCTCCGTCATGGACGCCGCCGGCAGCCTCGTCGCACCGGCACGGCCGTCCGCCGCCGCGGCAGCGAGTCAGCATCCTCCCCCGCCGCCGCCACGCTTGCTGCTGCTCCTCCTGCTCCTGCTGCTGCGGCTGGCGGCTGCAAGACCACGACGACACACACGTCTCACTCTCGGCGACAACAGCGCCGCAACGAAGCCAACGTCCGCTCACGCTGTCATAACGGTTCGCTCCAAATTGGCACCGAGAGGGAAAAAGAAGGGCGCGCCACGGACGCGCCAAGATCCGCAGGCGCTGTTCTCGCCGAGCAATCCATCAAACTCCAGGAAGGTAACTGAACTCGTTGGGTGGAGAGGTATTCAAACAAGTGCCGATACAAGTGTAACGCGTTCCGGTCACAATGGTTTGCACATTGAGCAGGCTGCTAAACCAACCTTGTTTTGCTTTCATGCCCAGCTTTCTCGCTCAAAATTCGGACCTCTAGGGAACCTAGCAAAACCACTTCAGGAAAGTGATATTTGACATAAAGCATAAAGAAGCCCACGTGAAGATGAAAACTCTAAAATAACTTTCTAAGATTTGGAATATTTCTTGTGTAACTCGCTGTCAAATCTTACTTTCAATGCATTTTCATGGGATAGTTTCCATGGCTCAGGAAGTTAGCCGCGCAACGTGCAAGACTTGAAACTGTGCACAAATCAAGTTTTCACGCCCAATACTAGCTGCGCGAAAATTGTTTACGTTTCGCTAAATAACTACAAAGTAATCCCTGTTCAAATGACTTCCATCAGCGGGAAAGCTGCACAAGTTTGAAATTCAAGAAATTTAAAAAACCCACTACACACTGGTGCTTGGTCTACTCGGCTAATAACGGGCGGTATTAAACACTTGTCCATACTTAAGTAGTAATATCAACTAACCACTACTAAATACAATTAACCTGATGTTTAGGTACTAAACGCTGATCCCTCATCTGTCGTTCTCAAAGAACGACAAATAACCGATGTCAGCGATCATTGTGCTAATTTCATTGCTATAGAAAAGTGTAATTCTACACCAGCTCAAAGTATACATGCGCAACGTTCCATGCAGTTACGTATACTAAGCTAGAATCCTTCAGGTAAATGAACGGTGAAGCATCGTGGACACAATGTCTTAACTACCGTTCAGTCAATGAGGCTTACAATGCTTTTGTTGATAAGTTTAAAAACCTTTACGGCAGTTATTTTTCATTATTAACAAGACAATCGCACAAAGAACTAGAGAGCCATTGGTTTCTCCTAGCTTTTTTGAGAATGATGAAAAGAAAAGACCGTCTGTACCATAGCTTTTTAATAAACAGAAATCCCAATGACTACGTTGTGTTCAAGCAGTTTAGGAATAAATTAAATAATAAATGGCGGGAGGCGAAGAAATTTTAACAGTAAATAAGAACTCAAAGCTAGTTTGGCGTTCAATAAATGAGGTAATCAACAAAAGGAACGTGATGAGTAACATTAGAGAACTAATGATTGATGGATAACCAACATAGGGCGTGCCATTAGCTGACTGCATTAATAACTTCTTTATTGAGAGTATAAGAACAAACTATAACAAAGATGCGTGTTCCAGGATTCCAAATAAAACAACGGGCTCAGTGTTTTTTTTTTTTTTACCTAACAGATCCACAGGAAGTTTTCGCTGTCATCATCTCATTAAGAAAAAATTCCAGCACTGACGTTGAAGGCCTCCCAATTAAGGCCGTAAAATTTGTTGCTGACTCAAGTGCATTACAACTGTGTCATAACCTTTCACTAGAATCATCGGTCTTTCCTGCACGAATGAAACTAGCAAAGGTTACAGTCGTTTTCAAGTCAGGCTCAAAGGACGCCATGGATAATTATCGACCAATCTCTATTCAGCCTGCGTTTTTTTTTTTTAAAGTACTAGAAAAAATCCCACTCACACGTTTGCAGAACTTCTTTGATGCGAATCAGTTATCACGATATCGATTCGGCTTCCGTAAAGGTTTCTCTACAGAATCGACTTTATATAACAAAAATAAATTATATTACAGAACATACAAAACAAAGTTACAACATTAGGAGTCTTTGTGGACTTCAGTAAGGCCTTTGATTGCTTATACCACGATATTCTCTTGGATAAATTAAGTACGGAATTAGAGGTACTACACTCCAAATTATGAGTTCATATCTTAAATAACGTCAACAAATAGTGCATACTGATGGTTTTTCTTAATCCAAACGTTACCTAAAATGCGGTGCCCCCCAGGCCAGCATACTGGGACCTTTTCTTTTCAATGTTTACGTGAATGCCTGGGTAACAATTTCCTAATAAACACAATTTGTAATTTACGCTGACGATGCCTCCCTATTTATATCTCGTCCTAAAACTGCAGAAATAATTCCGAAAGCAAAAGTTACCCTAAATTCCTTTTAAATTGGCCTATAACGCGAACAATTTCAAAATAAATACGATGAAGTTGAAAGCTGTCCTTTTCCGCCCAATAAATCGGCGCGTAGAAACAAATTTATTTATTAACCTTGGTAATAATATTATTGAGGTCGTCAGCCATTATAAAACACTGGGTGTTATATTTGATTAGCACTTTCGATTGATTGAGCATACTAATTACGTAGCAATAAGTTTGTCAAAAGATCTAGGAGCCCTTTCTCGGTGTCATGGCATCCTTCCAGTTAATATTAAAAAGCAGATATACGATTAATTATTTCAATTTCACATTATATATTATCCTCTTCTTTTGGGTACCACATCACGCACTAACATGCATACCATTGTAAGTATGCAAAAGAAAGCGATTCGCATCGTTGCGGGCGGAGGGTACTGTGCTCATACTAAACCACTCTTCATTTTAAATGTCTACCGTTCACATGATGCTACAGCCCATTATTGTTTCGTTATTCACTACTACAACCTCACTCCGCGCTACTTTCCTTTTCAAAATGTCAGCATTGAAAGAACGCATACCGGACGCTAATACTCTAAACACAGAAAAGTGGCTTCTTCCCAAACTTGCACAAACTACGGTCAATAAATGTTAAAATATGCAACACCTTACACCCTGAACACTAATTTAACTTTATTTTATGGTCAAAAAAGAAAATAACCTTGATTTAATTAACCACTTCTTAGGCAGAATTTCTTAAGGGTAGAAGATAGCAGTGAGTTCACACTCGGCGCGCTACAGTGTTTTACTTTATTAGTCCAAAAAGAACTTGTCGGATTTGCCTTTCAGATCCATACATGTGTGTGCGTATGTTCATTTTCTTTTTTTTCGTTGTTCAAAGCGTTGTGCGAACGTTCTGTACTTCCGGTTCTATTTTTTTGTCGTTGTACTGTGTAGCAAGCTTTTTTTGTCTTTTTTTCGTAATTAACTTGTGATAAACTGTCATTTTCCCAGCAGGCAGGCATGCGTGCACTGAAGTTGTGTGAACATGTCATTCGCGTGTATACGTGTTTATGCCGGTGATCCCAGTTGCTCTGCGAATTTTTGCTCATGTACATGTGTCTATATTATGCGACTGTGCAGTATTGTTATATTTATGTGTATGCGTATATTTATTTCTTTTTCTTTTTCGGTGATCACACGGTTTTTGTGAAAAATATATATTTTTTTCTTTTTGTTTCTCTCTATCTCCTTTCTTTCTTTTTCTTTTTCGCGACTGAATAACATGTTGCTGTTCTGTTGCTCCCACATTGTGTGTAGTAGGGCCTCAGGCCCGTCAAGCTGCTCAATAAGCAGTTTTTTTACTGATGTACGTTTTTCCTCTGAGGAAAATAAAAAAAAAAACATTTCTGATAATGATTCTGAAGTAGGCGAGAGCAGATGTTTTTGAACACATTCCTCAGCTTTCTTCTCATTAAACTCCTCCCCCCCCCCCCCCCCCGCCCCCCTGCTCGAAACAACCAGCCAAGAGGGCAGAAGTTGAGTTTGATGCAGTCTAATATTAATTTCTACCTGTACAGACAACTGACAAAATATTTACTCAATGGTCGCGTGTACCTTTAATTTATATTATCTTTTTAACAGCATTGCAAGCTACAAACTTCTTTTTTTATTGGCTATTTTCAATGTCATTCCCAATACTGCCATACTAGCTAGACACGGCATTTATCCGCTGCACTTCAAATTGATTTCAACACGGTTTATTAACGCTTTAATTTATTCAAATATATCTGAGAACTCTGCCTCGAATAGCGAACAATTCCACAATTAATGCTATTCTATGTATACTGCCAAGTTAAACTATAAATTAAAATAAAAAGTCGGTCACGGGCCAAAATTAAAAAGCGTGCAGTATCTAAAAACATAAAAATGCATGCCTAAAGACACCAACTCCACCCGCCTCCCTAACCACACGGCAGTGGATGCACTTGCTGGGCCAATCTGGCCAGCTTAATCCTAGCCGTCCATCGTATGCTGGCGGAGAGGGCTCATCTCACCAGCAAGCACCAACGTGACCTGGGCTAAGGACACCTCACACCGGGAAAGCGCCCAAAGATCGCGCTTGCTGTTTCGTGATGTTTACTCAAATAAACAATCAAACGATGTCTCCTGAAGTTTCTCGCACTATTCATTCATCAACACCTCGTGAAAGTTTCAACGGAAACACGTACTCTACAGACACAGCCACTACAAATAAATATCCCGCCATTCGCATTCTGACCTCCAGCTGCATTCAATTTCACATTTCGCTTGCGTAACGCTGATGTGCTAAACGAGGGCAGTCCAGCCAAACACACGTCTTTTGATCATCTGTCATAAAAACTGTAACAGAAGGAAATCTCACAATGTCACCAACTCTACGAGAATTTATTCAGCCAATCACTTTCCTCAACCCATATTACTCGCTATTACACGACGATTAACTTTTGTCGTTGTTTTAACAGCGGAGCTGCTGTAGATCGAGCCTTTTCGTCCGTCTGCTGAAGGTCGGGCGTCACGCAGGGGTAAAAGCAGGTTCCCAGACCCACGATAGAGGGCGCAGTGGTCTCTCAGAGGGGGGCTCCTTTCGCTATCGATAGAGGAGAGAGAGGTACGGGACCCTTCCGCCGCCGACGCTTAGCTGACGATTCCTCTGCGCGAACCGTACAATTTGCGCGGCGACGGCGCTGCCGTTCTCGGGCGAGCGTCCGTTGAACCGAACGGACACAACCACACCTCCGCTGTTTCAGCAGATTTCACACCGGGTGGAATTGGGTTTGGTTTTTAATTATGTACTTTTTCCTGAAACTATTACCACTGAAATTCTCTTAAGCATAACTGTTTAAAGGCACCCTCGTTGGTCGCTTTAGTTGCCAAATGTTGCATTATAAAGCGAAAGCTTCCTTAGTCGTACCGGTGGCGTCCTGTCAACAAACTAATGCATTTCCGCATAGACCGGTCGGTCGACCAAATACCTCTGATAAGATCTCTGAACGCACGGCGGGCGCGTGAAACCGGGATTTCATTGTGTCAAACGGTTACTTGAAAATCGCGATAAGGGAACGATTACAGATAAGACAATGTACGCATCGATCGTGAAGGAGTACAATGGTATATCTTCACCTCACATAACCAGATATCGGTAGATATCTAGATCGTTGGTAGATGCGCTTGCTAGTGCACGAAAATTGTCACATGGGTTCTTTCTCGGTTTGCGATTTGGGTTTTTTTAAGGTTTGATTATCGATTGGACACACTTTTTTTTATTGTACGAGCTTTCGCGCTTCTCTCAACTTTCTCGGGGAAGGGATGGCAAAGTTTTTTAACTGTTGTATTTATTTGCTTACGTCTTGCCAGTCCTCGTACACAGCATTAAGTTCGCACTAGCAGACAGGGTGACATTAACACAATAACAATAACTCCGTAGATACTCATACCGTGCATTTGTTTTACGCCCATTACATTACAGACTGCATGATATATTAATATATATATATATTTTTTTTCACTCTTCCTACATACGGAGCCGCAGGATTCAGGGACTATAAGAAGCTTCGAAGAACGAAATTATGAGCCACGCAGGGTTTGAGAGTACACTAAAATTTTGCTTTTCGTTGTATTCCGGGTGTGAGTTATGGCGCGCTCTCTCTATTCACTTTACTTCAGTGTAGCGGCCACGTGTGGTTTGAGCGGAGCCTTCACCGAAGTTTGGTGGAAGAACCGTGCAACGTAAGGACACATGCACGAGCAGATTTTTCGTTGCAACCAAAGCATACTTCTTTCTTTCAATTACGGAAAAAACCAAGCTAAGCGTACAGAAGCAAGAAAAAAACTAAGAGGCACAAAGTTGTCCGTAGTTTAAGCATTACCGAAGTGTATACAGTGGAATCTCGTTAAACCGTACCCGCATAAGCCGTAGTTCCTTTTTATACGGAGTTTACCCGAGTCCCCGACTCGGTTTTCCTTTAGCGTAATGCATCCGGATAAACCATACTGCAAGTTAGTACGTACTTTCTTCGCGTCCCCGTCAGGTGCGGTTTAACGAGGTTTAACTGTAAATTTTACACCTCGAACAAGGGACTTATCGAGAACACATCAAGGAAAATAGAACATAAACCTTTGGCCCACCTGTATTTTGACAGAAGGCCTATGACGGCTTTTTATTAGAGGGGAGCGTTGACTGAGTGACGCGGTTATTAAAGTGACGCGTCATACTCCTTTAAATGAAGGCTGTTGTCTTTATCCAGTACCACTGATTTCGTCATCTCTGCGACATACCGTCTGTGCTCTATTCATCACAGGTTTCGGGCCATGCCAAACGCTCTTTCGGCCCTTCCAGCCGGTCACGCTCCGTGCATGGCTTCGACAAGTCGCATTCATCATCATCGCTCACATTACCACCACGGCCGAACGACAGCGCTGCGCACCGTGCAATCCGACACCGGTACGTGCAAGGACTCCGCTCTCGGCGATTAGCTATGCCACGCTCCACACGATGCCATATTTTCCATTGTTTAGAAGTCGGACGTGCACCCCAAGCCCCGCTGCGGACGGTTTTTGACACCACATCTCAGAGGCAAGGCTTGGAGGGGTCATTAGTTACGCCTTGCGAAAGCTCCTCAGCCGCTCGTCTTTGCAATTTTTGATGACAATAAGGGAAGATGACAATGCGGTACGTTCTGCCTAAGCCTTGCGGCGGAAACGGCGCAAGAGCGCAATCAGAGCTCCCAACACATACGCAGACAATTCATTTCATCGAAACGGAAGCGCCTGACGTTTCCTTCATGCCACTGAACTCCATAACCTCACATTACTTACAAATGGCTGTAACTCCGTCGACAATGAATCAACTCAGGTAAACGGTGGCACACCTGGAGTTATGACCCCGTGAAGCTTTACCTTTTTACAGATCAACGAATTCCCTAAATATCTTGAAAAATGGTTGACGCATTATCAGCTGAACAATGTGCATGCTGCTCCGTGAAATTTCCAAACTTTTCCAAACGGATCGCCTTTTAAGCGTGGCCGACTTCAATATGTTGACAAACGCAAGCCTAAAACATCAAGGGGCGGGCCTAGCTTCCACATTCCCAGTGCCCCCCTCTCCCCCCCCCCCCTCCACATCCAGGATACTCTAACGTACTTCGCAGTCAACTCTCAAGCTTCGACGCGGAGTTACACGCCAGTGGAATTCATAGCCTCCAATTATTATGAGCCGCATAAGCGCCCTTCATACGCTTTGCACACAGAATCTTGTTGCTCTCGCAGCTTTACGATATCGCAATGCCACTCGTACTGTTGTTCGTGAAATGTTTCACAAAGCTCCTGCAACGGAGCAAGAAGAACGTCCACATCGACTGGACACCTGGCCACGAACCCTCTCCCACAGGCAGCGAGCGGGTCCTAGACATAGGTCGGCAAAACAGAAAGAACTCACTCAAACTCAATCACATTTTTTTTTATTTACGCTGTACTCAATCAAACTCAGACTCAAAAAGTTCGTCTGGTCACAAAATCACTCGTACTCACTCATCAAATACTCATTTGTAATCGTACTCACTTGTACTCAAACTCATTTGTCCTCACGAGTATTCGTACTCAATCTGTATTCATGAGTACTGAATCTGTACTCATGAGTATACTCACTTGTACTCAAACTCATTTGTCCTCACGAGTATTCGTACTGAGTCTGTACTCATGAGTACTGAATCTGCACTCATGAGTACTCACTCTGTACTCATGAGTACTACTGCTCATGAGTACTACTCATGAGTAATACTCATTCTGCACTCGCGAGTACTACTCATTCTGCACTCCCGAGTACTACTCATTCTGCACTCATGAGTACTCTCATTCTGCACTCATGAGTACTCAATCAGTACTCATGAGTACTCAGTTTGTATTACTCACGAATAATCAACTTATCTGCACAGTTAGCTAGGTCGTAGCTCGAATGAAAGTAAGTAGAAAAAATAAATTGTTTAATTGATTAGAAAAACACAGGTTACATATAAATCAGGACAGAGGAAGGAAACGTCTGACATGGTGCACTGTCGTTGGGCGACTTACTGTGCGAAGGCAAGTACACTGTACATGTGAGAAAGCGAAACGGGACGTAAGCACTCGCGTTGCGCCTGGCGTCTCGTCTTGTTCTCAGGCCGGGTCGGGCTCAGGGGAGCTCGGGGCTTGTCGGTGCGGCCTATGCAGTAAACTGCGTTTTTCTGCGTGTCTTCGGGTGGCAGCTTTTGTCGTCCGTTTTCGTTTCCAGGCGCGCTGATACGTATCCTAATCCTGCTCTGAATCCGAAATGCGCCTGCCCCCAGGCACAATGAAGCGTTCGCGTAGATTGACTTCCGTTCGTATCCAGATCACTGTCCGCTTGTTCACAGATGCTCGATGCTGGCGTTTGTTTTTTGTTGTTCCAGATACTAGAAACTTCGTTAAGAGGGTGTTCGTCTTGTTGAGTTTCGGTGAATTTCAAATCTACTTGATTTTCATTGTGTGTGTGCCGTGGGATTCACTTCATCAGACCTGAACTTGACAGTGTTTACGGCGTTGCGTTGATTGCGCCGCTTCCATCGGCGATTGTGTTCGTGTAGCTCGTCACGTGCTTGATGCATGTGGGGGAGTAGACGTCTGGTTTGTCCGGTGGCGAGCTGCGCTGTGTAGGGACGGCATAGTTCGGCGCGTTGAGGACGTTGCTTGAATTGACGCGTGCGTTGCGTATGGTGCGGGAGCCGTTTGGCTTTTCGTTTAGTGTGCGGTAGCGGGGCGTTTTCGTAGGGTGACATGGCTGATCGGTCAAAGTCGTTGCGGCTCCGTGCTCGCAGTCGCCGTGGTTGTTTCGGAAGTGAAACGGTTGTGGTGGGGAAGCGGGCGTAGTTCGTGCCGTCCGTTCGGTCCCACATTCCTCGGCGTCGCAAGCGTGGCTTCATCGTCAGGGCATTCGATGCTTCGTCTGGATCGGGTTCATTCGTTGCCGTTCTTACCGTGTCCGTGTCGTCGCTCAAGACCTCGTCTTTTGCCCGTTGTTTCGAGAATGCTATAATCGCTATGTCTCCCATACAAGCAGGATCCGTTTATCGCGAGTCCGCTTGCTCGCGGTTGCGTCCTCTTGTACGAAATGGTGTTTGTCTTGTGAGTCTCGATCGGAGCGCGGGTGCCGGTGATCTTGTTAATTCTGGCTCGGACATGCCGCATGCGCTGGCTGTGTCGTTGCTCGTTGACGGACCTACTTGCACGAGTGTCATGTCGTTCGTCCGCTGGACTCGGGCGGGAGCCGCGGGTGTCGGAGAGCTCGTACTTTCTGGTAGGGTTGAACCGCGTGCGCTGGGTCTTTTGTTGCTTGTGGCCAGGTGATTTCTGCGGTTGTAACATTCGCTGGCCAAGTCAGGATAGCACCTGCAGTGGGAGCGGAGGATGTCGCGAACAGCAGTTTCCTCCGTGTGTGCTGCGGCTTGGTGGCGTTCCGTGCGTTGTGCATTTCGTTCTCCGTGGCTGCAGCTCCACTGGTTCAAGTTGGATGTCGTTCGTCACTTCTGGTGCGTTTCGTGCGCTGTGCGTCTCGTTTTATCTAGGAAACTCCCCTATAATTGGGGTGCGGTCGTTCGCCACGTATGGGGCATTTCGGGCGCCGTGCGTCTTGATCGCTTGTCGTGGCCATATCTACCAATCCGGATGCGATGAATTGTTGGTTGCGTGGACCCGCGCCGGGAGTGCACATGCGGAAAATGTACGTACCGGCTCCGTTGCGTTCCCTGCTCTCAGCGTTCCGTTCGTGTACGTCTGTAGCGGAAGAGCGGGTGCCAGGAACGTGGTGCCTTCTGGCTCGTGCGCCCTGCGTACGTTGCACGTCTCGTTGCTCGTTGCTGGAATGATCAGCGCGTGGGCGATGTAGCTCGTGGGCGATGTAGCAGAGCAACGTGTGTTCGTAATCTCGCCAGAAATGCACTGACCTTCGATGCGTCTCCGTAATCGTGGCGATTACCTGGGAAAGGTCCGGTGAGCACGCAATCACAATTTTGCATGCGTCGTCTCGTTCATGTGCGTGCGTCGTGCATTCTGCCTGTGCTCAGATCTCGTGCAGTCCAGGCACGGTGGAAAACGGGCGGCCGACTATCGCCAGTTGTCTCAGAAAACTTTCTCGTTCATCACGCAGCCTTCTGCTCTCAAACAGCGCCGCTTGCAGGGTCCTCTGCCGTTTGTTGTCGGAGGCAGCCTGAAGTAGCGTTGGCACATTCGTTCGTTTGGAGAGATGGCGACGTTCTTCGATCCTTGTCCTCTAGAAGACGCAAGATGATGTCGTCCTTACGGCCAGAGCAGGGTAGACCTTGTAATCGTAGTGCGCTCACGAACTGCTGTTTCTTCGTAGAGCATAGGACGTAGCGTTTCATTGAAGTCAGCACTGTGTCGACCACCGCTGGCGTGGAGTGCGTCGGTGCCCCATGTCTGCGTGCTGCACTCTCGTAGTCGTGGTGCGGTCCGTCCAGGTGGTTCGTCCGTTCGTCCTCCCGTGGCCTTAAATCATGATCCTGTCGACTGCAACATCTTAGCTAGGTCGTGGCTCGAATGAAAGGCTAAACAGAAAAAAATAAAATGTCTAACTAATTAGAAATACTGAGATTACATATACATCAGGACAGAGGAGCCCGAGAAGAAAACGTCTTACACGGTGCATTGTCATAGGGCTTCCCACTGCGCGAAGGCACGTACACGGGAGAGAGCGAAACGGGACGTACGCACTCGCGTTCTGAATCGGGGGCAGAATCGCGGCTGAATCGCGGGGCAGTTGGCCAGTTCTAGAGAGGGCGCATTATGTACATGAAGCTACTTAACGGCGACCCCAGTAGCTCCCATGTGTACAGCGGGGCGTGATATTAAGTTGCAATAATGAATTATCTTTATGACGGACACAGACAGACAGACTGACAGGCCAACACTGTCGCGCTCAAGTGGCCAAAGAAAGACTATCGTCTTTAAAACCACCTGGAAAGAGACGCTGCCGCCGCTGTTCCGAATTCTGCGAATATTGCGCAACCGTACCCCTCGCAACCGCCGCCAGCCCGCAAATTAAGAGATAAACAGAAAGGCGAAAACCGGCTAGCGCGCGAAAAGCCAAAGAGTGAGGTCCCGCCGCGAAAAAGGGACAGGACGGGCGCTACGCGTCGTTGTGTCTATTTCCGTTAACAGCTAGGCCAAAACCCACACAGGTCTGATCTTACTAATTTTTCTATTCGTGTGTGTGCGGTTACCCAGAGCACCCATTTGCTGCAAATTTGCTGCACCTGGTGACGCGCCGACGGTGGGCCCGATTCGCGCCTCGGTCAGCCAGCCCGCGGCAGACGTGCTGCAACTGGCGGCACACGGCGCCGCCGAGTCTACTCTCCTTTTCCCATCGAGACGGCCGCACCAAATCATGCTTGGGACGACCGGCCCGCAAAAGACACGCAGCGACGAGTAGACTCTGGAGACGGCGCCGCTGAGTCGCCTCCCCTTTCCCATTCGTGGCTCGGCTGACGCAATCACTTCGCCTGCATTCGCCGGATTCAAACTGCGGCCAGTGATAGTCCTGATTGGAAAGATTCGAACTGCACGCGGCTGCGGCGGAACCCCGGGGGTATAAAACCAGCTCTGAAGCAGCGGCTGTGCGGCGGCATTTCATCGGAGGCACTGAGTTGAGAAGTGCCTTTGTGCGAGCCATGTAACGCTCTTGCTAGCTTTGTATATATTGTATATGAATGCAGCTTAAAATCACCGTCGGCTCGACAACTTCATCGCTCTCCTCTGCGCCGCGTCGATGGCGGACTGAGCAGGGCAACGTCGCAACATCTATGCATCTGTATTGTTAACCTGTGGCTTTTGTATCTATGTTGTACAACGCGCCCCTTATGTAACACCCCTCTGTGGGGTCTTTAAGGAAATAAAGTGAAGTGAATCGAACAGTGGTGACTGAGCTAGAATGGCCCAGTTCCAACAGTGTGTGTGTGTGTGTGTTCGGGGGGGGGGGGGGCGGGGCGTGGAGAGGGTATCGGTCGCAGTCGAGGGCCGCAGGGCACCCAGTTGGTGCCGGTACAGCAGCGTAGAACTGCTCTGCCGTGCTTTGTGTACTCGAGAACAAAGTTTGTAGACGCGTTTTTCGGAGGCGTGATAGCTTGCACTGACGTCACTGTATTGCCGTGTTGGTGGGTTGGTTGCACAGTGGAAATCTGCAGCTCTTATCTCGAGCAACGCGGATGAAGCTGACAGCGATCAATCAAAAAGTGCGGTGACGTCGTACTATGTGCAATCATCGCCTCCTGTATTTTTACAATGCCAAACGCATCGCCCGCTTCTCAATAGGAGAGCCGGGTACGCCTGGTTCGCTGATTCGCCACAAGATGGGGCCGCGGGATGAACCGGGCCGGGAGCGGGCTAGCGGGGCAACAAGTCAACTGGAGAGCGGACGATTCGTGGCTGTCAAGGCACGGCCGCTGGATGAGAGCGCACGCGTCAGTGCGCCTTTCATCCAGCGGCCGTGGTCAAGGCCTCCCCCTCTGGTGCCTGTTCACTTCGCTCCGGCTTCTTGGTTGCTTAAGTTCGCCTAGGCGCCGTGACAAAGCTTTCTGCTTGGCGCTGAACAACTCTTTAGTAGAGGCGGCTTTTTTAAACGGTGCCAGCGCGCAGGGTGCGCATATTTTTTTTTATTTCGTCACTTCGCTGTTGTTAAATTTTTGTGTTGTGTTTCTTTCTATTTTTTCGAAATTATGTTCGATCAATTATTTCAATCTACTCAATTAAAACAAACACGGGTGTTATTTCCGCCAGTTGTGCATTTTTTTGTGGAAATGCAGGGTGTCACACTGTCCTGGCTGTGGGGGCACTCGGCAAGCAATGGTAGGCATGGAAAGATTTTTATTTCGTAATAAAGTAAAAATACTAAGAACAACACTCACGCAGCCGTTGTTATTAAAAACATAAATTGCGATTAACAATTTTAGCGGGAAAAAGTTCTTATGTAGGACATTCCGAACAAGGACATGAGCTGTCCTTGCCCGTCTCGTCCTGCGTCCGAGAATTTTCGGGCTTGAAGTTGCTGATCATGCAGTACCAATTAGCTAGCTCAAACCCATTCTTTGATAAAGTACAACATTCGCGAAAGTATGGTTCCCATTAAACCCGCAGCCGTCCATGCCCCGCCTTATTAAAAAAAGTACTTTTATCTAACCATGCAAACGCCAAACCCATCAATAACTACATGTTTGATTTATTTGTGCGCGTGGCGCGTCCAAGACGAACGGCAGTAAACTAACTTCAAAGCTATATCGACGCTATCAATGCTCGCCGACAGAAGTTATATTTACTAAGTTTTTTTTCGCATACGCTCGAGACTAATCTCGCTTCGAGGACATATAGCCGTGCCAGCGTATTGCGAGAGTTCCAATTTGCATTTCCTTCAAACTGCGCGACCTGGTTGAATGTTTTAGCGGCTGTAAAGATGCGCGACGCGCGGCAAACACGCTGCGAGAGGGGGTTATTTACATTGGAGGCAAACAAAAAAAAATATATGGTACAAATACAAAATGATATAACGCGGAATTGTTCGCTGGAGTATCGCGCGAACCATTTCCGTCTGCGGGTCATCTGAGATTATGCCTGACAACGCCGGTCATTAGTAAGAGCTTTAGTGAAAACGAATAGGCTAATTTTAACCGTTATAAAATTAGCGCAATACTTTTTCTTTGTGCCAATACACGTTTCTGCGACAACAATTAATAGCGTGTGAAAGTTTCAGTTAGACTTCGCCCTAGTTTCATTTGTACAAACCAGAAAACAAAACCCGCCCATCTGCCGTCTGCATTTTAGGCGATTTAGGCATGCAGGCTTTGCGGAACCAACAAACGTCAAGCGCTTTTCTTATCTATTACTTTCTTCTAAATTTTTGAATTCCACACCACTTAAATATTAGTCCGAATAAAATCTGCCGAGCACGATGTTTGTCGCTGTTTATTATTATTATTTTTGAATCCCTGTATAGTTCGTCAGAGATTCTTAGTAGACTTACCTGATGATAACTTTTTTTTGTTGTCCCTAATGAGTAAAAAATGACCGGGCCATCTCCACTAACACGAAACCAGGGGAGGGGCGAAGCATGCACTGTATACATGTATTCAAAGATTGTAAGTCTCTCTTAGCACACAGCGCCAGACATCCCAATTACGAAGACGGTGGAGAAGGGAAATTGGAAACGTAGAGCTGCAAATTTTAAGACTAAAGCGACGACGGCGCGGAATAGGTGTAAAGAAGGAAGCGCGAACGAAAAGCGAGTGTCCCGGTGTGTTGTTCTGCGACTCGTTTTCCCCACGTACATGAAACATTTCTAGCGCTAGGCGTTGGGAAACGAGTGTCCTGGTGTTTTAGTACCGCGACCACATGAAAATATGACGACGAAGGACGACGACAACATGAGCCGCCGATATCCCGAGCCGCCAAGTTAAATCAACTTTATCAGCAGTCATTTTTAGCCTTGGCTGCTATCAAGGAGACAGGTCGGCCAGAAAACAAACAAGCGGAGGCGATGAATGCGCCGCGTCACGTTGCAACGGCCTGAAGCGCATCCACCGCGTCTACGGCCACCGTTGGCGAACGACAGCAGTATTGCCGGTATGGCGGGGTTCGAAACAGCAATCTGACATTCATACAAAGAAAATGTGATCACTGCAGCGCCCCTTATGAGAAGTGGCAGAACAAAATAGCTTGGTTGCCGTTTTCCACCACGCGTCGCCCCAGGATGAACCGGTCACGTGATTAAAGCACTGGAAAGGCTGGCGATTGGGGGAGAGTGGCCGGAGTAGAGGGAGAGGGCTTGGTTGGCCGGTCCGGGCTGATGCGTTTGGCATTGTAAAAATACAGGAGGCGATGGTGCAATCTACATGTTTTACGAGACGTTCCAAGATGCGAGCTTAAGCGAGCTTAAGCGGCGTCTGGCGGTGGCGTCCATCAATTCGAAACAATTCCTTCTCGAGGCCTCTCACAGTGCGAGCTTAAACTCGGCGGTATAGTTGCAAGCGAGGGGTTGTCGCCCCGCCTGTAAACAGTAGTGAAGGTAGGGGAATAACAACCACCGAAATTCGCCATCATCGTCAGCGCCCTCATTACACAGTGGCATAAACGAGAAGCGGCGAATCGGGTTGCCACTCGAAAGTAAAGCCATTCGAAAGCAAAACGCTCCTCCAGCGGCAAGATGACAGAGCTCTTCGACGAAATATGCGAGGCTAAACAAGGCACCGCACGCGTTGAACTGGATATTATGATGTCCGATTCACAACTCACAAACGTGCTTAGGTGTACTCGGATATTTTATTTCCATTACTGAGGCAAATTCCACCACCGCGCCTCCATGCCGTAGTGCACGGTGGGGCACTTGTAAATGGCACTACACGAGACCACATTACTAGCGAACCTGAGGAAAATGTTTCAAAACGGGAGCCTAATAAAATCATATGGGCGCACGTACATCAGCCAAACTGTCGCTTGAATACGCACAGCGAACGTTACAAACCACGCAGTCGGTTTGACGCGAGTTACGTAAATTAACTGCGACAGTTGAAATGAGCGGTTCGGCTCACGAAACGACTACACAGCGTGACATGCGTCTACGGAAACTTCTGAAGACCGAAAAAGAGGGACTTCAGTACGCCTAGTTCGTGCGTTGTTAGCAGCCTCCACCGCCTCTCCCCTAAAACAATTGGAAGGGAGCAAGCGCAATGAAGCCGCCACGCGTTCACAGGCCGCGGCAACAAAAATAACTGCGGCAGTCAACAAGTCCCATCAGAGAAGAGCAACTGCGGCCGCGTTTCCCGCCGGGCCCTCACCCCCTCCTTTTTCCCTCTTCACCGTGACCCCTTTGCGAGCGACCGCCGAAAAACGCTTACAGCGCCAAACAGGGACCGGGAAAGGAGGGAGGTGCAGTTTTCGTTGCCTAATTTTACCATCCTTGACAGTTAAGCTGCACAGTGGCACCGCTAAATTTTTGCGACTCGTACACGCGCGTCCGGACTCGAGCTCGTGATAAAACTTGTTTGCCCCACTGTACTCAGGAGTGCATATACTCATGAATACACAGTACTCATGATTACACAGTATTCATGAGTATTGTACTCATGAGTGCTGTGTACTCATGAGTACTGTATACTCATGAGTACTGTGTACTCATGAGTACTGTATACTCATGAGCACTGTGTACTCATGAGTACTATATACTCATGAGTACTGTGTACTCATGAGTACTGTATACTCATGAGTACTGTGTACTCATGAGTACTGTATACTCATGAATACTGTGTACTCATGAGTACTGTGTACTCATGAGTACTCATACTCATTAGTACTCAAACTCATGAGTACTCATACTCATGAATACTGTACTCATGAGTACTCATACTCATGAGTAGTGTACTCATGAGTACTGTACTCACGAGTAGTGGACTTACCCCTGTACTCACTCGTCATCGTACTCACTGTTTTTTTCTGGGTGTGTGATCACTCATCATCGTACTCACTCGTGAGTTTGAGTACAAATGAGTACAAATGAGTGTACTCACGAGTGAGTACGCCGACCTATGGTCCTAGATCAAGGACGCGATCGAGGAGGGGAGAAAATTCGCGGGCCGGAAATGGACTCGGCAAACCATGGACAGAAGTGGCTGGAAATGTTTGTAAGAGGCCTTCGTCCTGCTGGGACACAAACAGGTTATTGTTGCTGACGACGACGACGACGACGATTATGATGATGAGGTCAAGCAAAAAGAGGTCAAATTGTCAAAAAATTGCTCGGCGACCGTTTGTTTCACAAGCGGACTGAAAGTTTCGGTTAGAACGAAAGGTAATGTCCCTTCACTTTTTTCCAGGGCTGCGGCCAAAATTCAATAATACCTGGACTGAGGCCAACCAACTCCATTGGTGACAACTACCATCGTTTGCCCAAACATGTTTATTTTCCCTTTCAGTGCGTGCGTGCGTGCGTGTGCGTGCGCGCGCGCGCGCGCGTGTGTGTGTGTGTGTGTGTGTGTGTGTGTGTGTGTGTGTGTGTGTGTGTGTGTGTGTGTGTGTGTGTGTGTGTGTGTGTGAGGGGGGTGGCGTGCGCCACTCTACACACTAAACTTTTTTACACCCTTTTTGGCCAAAAAGGGTGGAAAAAAGGTGTTGGGAGCCCATTACACCCTCTTTCTTGAATCTCAACGCCCTTTTCCTAGCTATCCACCCTTTTTGTGTGAAAAAAAGGGTGTTGATCAACTTCAACACCCTTGGTTTTTTTTTTAGGGTGTTGAAAGGGTGTGGAAAAGGTGTTCATGTGTTCACTGAATATTGATTGATTGTGGGGGTTTAACGCGCCGACGCAACGCAGGCGATGAGGCGCGCCGTAGTGGAGGGCTCCGGATTAATTTTGACCACCTGGGAATCTTTAACGTGCGCCGAAATCTCGTACACGTGTTCATTGAATAAGGCCATGCATACATGTACAATTGCACTGTAAAGAACAAGACATCCCTTCACACCCTCCTCTACTCGTAAGAAATATTCAAAAGCAAAAGAAAAAACAGGCTGTTCGTCTGCAATTATCGTTCGTTTCCATATACGGTGTGTCCCATGCCCCAAGTTCAGCTTCGGCATGTGAAATATCAATTTGAACATTAAAAAAAAAAAACTATAGTTGTGTGGCAAAAAGGCTGTTGAACGACGGCAACACGCTTGGCTTTCTGTAGGGTGTTGAAAAAATGTTCAGTTGCAAAAAAAAAAAAAAAAAAAAAAACAGCGCAGCTGCAGATCCACCTAGTTTCTTCCGGTGTCGCTAAGTTTCGCTACGTTTTCTAGGCTTTGCGCTGTTCTTGCTAAGCTAGGATAAGCTCTCAGGGGTGAGGCCAAGTTTAACCGGATTTTGCAAGGCTGCTCCAGTGTGTCCCCCACACTGACAGAGGATCTAAGAAGGAAACAAGCTAGGTCGACCCCCAACTATGTTGTTTCTCCAGCCTCGCACCACAATTGCAAGCTGCACCACTTCTTCTTGCGTTTTAGAATCCAAAAAAAGACTAGTACAGTAGACTCTCGATAAACGGAACTCCAAGGGACCGGAAAAATTAGTTCCGGTAAACAGGAGTTCCGTTTACTGAGAGAGATGTTCTAAGGTGCAAATTTATGTGCGTACACACTTCTAAGGACATTTCATGGAACTCTAACCACTACAAAGTGACTGTAGCTGATAGTTTTCAGAAAGCAAGAAAACTACAAGAAGCGTAGACACAGCATTCACAAAGTTGATTTGGCAACAATGAGTCGCTGTGCACTACAAAATGCGTCAATTATTTTTATTTGAGTCCTTGCAACTGCATCTTCACGGAGGCTAGGGGCCTCAACTTCGCGAGTGCTTACGAGCCACCGAATTTAGAAGACGGCAACGTGGTAATGAAGGACGAATAGCACAGCGATGGCACGAACGAGGCGACAGGAGGTGAGCCCTGTAGCCTCGGCGTCTAGAATCGAGATCGAACGACTGGAACAAGAACTGCGATGTTGCATTCGTTGAGCTAGCACGGCTAACCACTTACGAGACGAGGCTTACGAGGCCAACAAGGCTAAAAAAGCATGGAGGAAAAAAAAAAAAAAACAAGAACGAAACAGCCGGAACCGTAAAAAGCGGATTCTCATGCCAGTGGATTTCACAAGAAGTTCCATTTCTGGTTCCGTTTACACGGTGACGCGGAAATTTTAGTTCCGATTACCGAGAGTTTTTTTACGTTATCTGAATACAAAACCAACCAAATTCCAGGCAACTGTTCAGTTTAAGCGGCAATTCCGTTTAAGCGATTTCCGTTTATCGAGATTCTACTGTACCTTTGACCTGGTGTAGTAAGAGGCGCGTATACGCTTGCGCCTTCTGTGATAACACTCGAACAGGCTACAAAGCCGGCTTCACTGGTATAATACCTTATCTGCGGTGGTGCACCCTTTACAGGGGACGCAGTTCGTTTTCTGTCTTTTTTTTGCTTACGCCACCGAACCTAGTTCAAGGTTAAACAGCTTCACTTGTAATAAATTATCCCAATTTATGTTGTGTGAAACATCGTGAGGTACAAAACGTACTCCGCTTGTAGAAAATGTTCTGTCCACCCGTGTAAACGGGTGTGAAATACCTCCAAAGTTGGAGGTCTCACACCCTTTTTCTTACACCCCTTTTCTTTACACCCTTTTTCTTAGTTTCCAACACCCTAATTTGTAGCTTTACACCCTTTTGGGCAAAATGTGTTACAATATTGAACACTCTTCTTGAAGGGTGTTGAGATGGCGGGGAATATTTGCCTGGTATTTAATAATATTTTATGACTTATTGAACATAATAACTACCTCTCGATTAAAAAGTTTTTGCAAATCCGCATGCTGATTTGTATATGCTTACATTAAAATGCGTAATTCCGAAATTAGCGCTAAAATATATTATTTTTGCGACAAGCCCACCGACTCTATTGACGGACTTTCCTCTGCTTGCTTGAAAGCATAAACAGCAAATGTATTTCCAAGTATGTATGTACTCGCTGTCCCCATGAATCCAGTTGGTTTTCTTGATCAATTCATTTGATGGCCAAGTGTGACTTGTACATGTAGAATGTGTCTCTATGTGATGCTGCACTCTCGGCCTATCCACACCGTCACGCATAGCTCCGCTGCCCACACCCTTATTTTAGGGTGTTGAGCAACCTTACACCCTTTTTCAGGGTGTTCACACGAACACCCTTTTTTCATCTTTACACCATTTTTTAGCCAAAACACATTTTAATGGTGTTCGCCATGGGACATGATTCTTACACCCTTTCTTTCTTGCTTAAAAGGGACAGCAGGACAAACATTGACACGGCGTCTAAAACGCACAGGGAATCACGAGGACGAAGTACGCCACCGCTTGGAAGGGCCATGAATCGTCTCGAGCGATTGACAATGCGCCACAGACGTCACATGCACAAGCCTCCTCTCCTGTTCTCGATCAGAAATGCGGCTCACCCGGCCGGGAATAGAACCCGCGACCGCGCGTTCCGCTATACGCCTCGAGATTCGCGATCGCTGCGCCGCCTGCCGCCGCTTCTCCGCGGCGTTTGCGGGATTAGCGCTGCGTAACTGATGGGTGGTCATGCAGTGTTTTGGTTCTCTTTCGCTTCTCTTTGCCTTTCCGCGCACTAAACAACTTGTTATGGTGACGTCTGCAAGCAACTGCACGTTTAGGGTACTTAAAAAGAACCGCTGCGTCTTTGGTAGAGCGCTCGAACGCCAACGAGAGCTACCCGGGGAGGTGGTTCTGCGCGCTTCTTGGCCGCTCTTGCGGGCGTCGGCGACGGCAGCAGCATATCACCACTGTCACCTTGGAACATGTCAGCACAAGTGAATTCTATTTATTGTCGCCTCGTTTAGACTTGATATTGGCATTGTAAGAGGTTGGTGCGTTTTGCAGAGCAGACAACAAATGCGGCTTTGCTTCGAATATGTACATCGTAGAAAAATATGTTTCGGGGATGTGACAACCCAATAGCTGGCAATAACTTGTGCCTTTTATGGGAATATAAGCCACGCCAAAATGTTAAGTACACTCAAAGGCTGTGCGTTGTCAAATATGTGCCCAATCAAGTTTTATAGCAAGCACCAAGGTATAAGTTAATGAAACCACGGGAAAATGAATGGTCTGCAAGTCAGGAATAAATAGAATAGTCGTACGGGAAAGAAAAAAAACCCAGTGCAGCTTCTGAAATGCTAAAGACGTTCGTTTAAGCAAGGTAGTATTCAGATTCAGACCAACAAGGTGCGAAATGCACTGATATTGTGCAAGACATTGGGGGGGGGGGGGGGGGGGGGAGGAGGGGGGCGCTCAACTATCGTTGTTTACAAATGCGGAGCGAAATCGACGAACGAACGTTTTAGTAATCACACACACACACACCAGCTGCGTGTTCACTTTTCGTTTCTTTTTCGCCTTCAACGAACGGATGATCACTCGGCGGACGCATTTTTTTAATACAGGGTAGGCAGTTCACAAGCTATACGAGGTGTCGTTGGAAGAGTGGAAGAGTTGATTGATTGATTGTAGGTTTTAACGCGCCGACGCAACGGAGGCGATGAGGCGCGCCGTAGTGCAGGGCTCCGGATTATTTTTGACCACCTGGAGATCCTTAACGTGCGCCGAAATCTTGTACACACGGGCTCGTGAAGAGTGTGGTATCTGATAAGGCTCTCTGATTTCGGTTTATGCTAGATTCTGCAGCCTCCCCGTGTCATATAACGATGTTTAGAAGAAGATTTTAGTCGCGGAAGTGGTTTACTCTATAAGCCCGTCTCCGCGCTTCTCGTGGAGGATAAGATGTAACAGATTTATCTTTGCGAGCGCTCACCTCGGAATAAGAGAACCCAGCATTAAAATTTGTCGTCGTGTGCTGACTACCGAGTATAATTTTGCATTAGCCATCGTACTTCTTTCGTAAAATGTTTGTGAAATTTATGCCGCATTGGCTTGTTCAGGGTAGTGATCAATATAAGCGTAACTTGCGTGCTGTCAGGTATGATTGCTCCGCTAGATTATACAAACGCACAAAGTCGATTTACATGATAGTGTGTATGGCCGCAACATGGCCATCGGAGGAAACACGGCTTACGGAGACACTGCCACTAAATTTCAGGGCAGCGGAATTGCAATCAGCTGCATGCATATGCCGGCTTCGGGACACCGGCCTGAGACACACACCTGGCGCTCACACAGACCGAATTTACCACACTAAGATCGCGTCATAAACGTTTATACTCTCGTAAACACACCACGCTGGCAAACAGAGTGCCTGCTCCACATTATTCCGTATTTAGAACGCGTAAAAATGGTAAATCGCAGTCTTTAACGAGCCCCAAAAGCAACGGCGACAGGGGGGAGCGGGCCGGAGACTCCCGCGGCTGCTTTCGAAACGGGCCGGTAGGGGGATTTCAGTGGCGCCCCTACAGGCCGCGCTCGAGGCGTATAGAACACCCACCGCGGGGGACCTTCAACTCACGATAGGTCTCCCCCCTCTCCGAGAAAATAGAGACCGACAGTTTCGCTGTCTGCTGACGTCACAACCAAGTGTACGATGGTTAACGCTAACTCTCACAAAATGTCTGGCCTTCCACTGGATCCGGCAGACGTAGAAAAACTTCGATCAAGTGGCTAGCGAAGTACAAAACATAACGCTTTCGCTGCATCCACTGGGACCTATTTTGTTTACTAACCACACGAAAGTTGGCCGAGTATCTGCTTACTTTACTGCAGATGTCTTCGCAAGGCAATAGTCTTCTGTCGCTCCTCGCACGTAATACGCTCTCCTCACCCTCCCAGCCCTCACGCCCCTACCCTTACTACTCGCTTCTTACATGACGAGTGCAATGGAGGTTTGCTCAACTGGATTCAATTTCCCCGCGCTCGCACTTCTCGTGAGCCATTTGTTGGGACCTTTCGTTCCTGATGTGATTGCAGCAGCTCGAGCCGCCGTGTTTCCGTTTAACGTTTGCTTCTACATCACCTCTTGTCGACAGCGTTTTTAATGCGTTGTTCTGTTTTTAATCTGCTATCGTAAAAACCAACCGAACATGCAGTCTTTACAAAAAGAACGCTGCTACTCTCAGTTGTGCATTTCCATTTTGTCTCCAGTATGCCTCAGGTTTTTCTTGCGCTGAATAATGCGGGCAAGTATAAGGCCTCCGGATTAATTTTGACCACCTGGGTGGCCATGTATGAGACCCCAGGTGGTTAATATTAATCCGGACCGGAGCCCTCCACTACGGCGCGCCTCATCGCCTGCGTTACGTCGGCGCGTTAAACCCTACAATCAATCAATCATGTATGAGCCATGACAACAGGTTTGGTAATTTGGGACGGCACATCATCTGTACATTTCGTGTTCAAACATGCTTTCACCTGTTTGTATTCATGCTGTCGAACATACAAGATAAGATAAGACAAGACAAGGCAAGAAAGACAGACAGACAGACAGACAGACAGACCAAAATGTCCGCGTTTAGGTACCTCAAGAAAGATTATCGCCTCTACAAGAGTCTCGCGTCTCTTCCAAAGAGTGAATTCCTTGAGAGCCGCTAGCGCGTACATGATGAGGCGGATGTCGCACCCCCATACATCCCTCGACGTTCTCTCCGAGACGGTGCGCTCGACGTCGCCTCTGCTGCGACTCGGCGGCGACGGGCACGTGCAGACGGCACGCTTGCCGACAGCCGCCGGCTGTCTCTTTGGAGCCACGCGGACGCGCCGCGTAGGCACGAGCCCCGCGCGCGCCACTCGCCCTCGTTGTGAAACGGAAAGCATCCGCCGCTTCACCGCCCAGCTGTCACCACCCAGGCGAAGGAGAAGGCCTTACGCGCGCGTCCGCAGCAAAACCACAAGCTTATGGGGGCGTACTGATCGGAATCAAAAGGAACGCTAACATGACCACCTCCAACATCTCCAGCCATTGAAAAAAGAAGAAAAAAAAAAGACGATGGGGTGTAGTTGCAATACCTTAGACCTCTTGCAAATCACAACTTTATTTCTTTTTGACCAGGTCGCGCTCACAGGTCTGCACCGAGACAATGCGAACCTGCTCGCGGTGTTTAAAAGTCAATTCTTCTCCAGAGAAAAGAAAAAGACCACGCACCACTGTTATTCGGCGGTGACACGTTCTTTACGCGTTGAGCAACATGTAAAAAAAGCGGGCGCGGCCGCGTTTTCCTCTCCCCTGCATATTCCTCCCGACAAATTGAATCCCTTCCGGCTCGGAGGCACGACGGCGAGATCCACCACCGCGGGGGCCGCGCATGGCCGCCATTAATCACTCTCCACGACAAAGCGGACGACGCCGCCGAGTTGCTGCTATAAAAACGAAGCACAGCAGGGAGAGCGGAGAACCCTGCGGGCCACCGGCATCAGAGAGAGTACCCTCCTCGGCTGAGCTGCTCGCAACGCGGAAAGAAGCGCTCGCCGCAACGGACCTCGCTTTGAGCGGGCAGCAAATTTTTGCGCGCGGGACAAAACATTCTCGCTCGAGTTTCCGACACGGGTCATCACTCACGGGGGTGCTCGTGTACCGAACCGATACTCGGAAGTGCGGGACGCGGTTCTTTTTTTTGAACGTCATTAGGACGCAAGCGCTGGACTCGAAGAAATCAAGCTACTCCACCACACCTCCTTTTTTTTTTTCTTCTTTCATATCTTCGTCAAGTCGTAACGCAGCACACTACGCTATGGCTCAATAACGGCCGTATTCTAGCCATTATGCTTTCTTGTTGCGCAACTGAGAATGGATACCAATCGTGACGAAATAAAACCGTTCCTTCTTTTGCTTTCATGCCTCAGCTGTCTTTCACTCATGTGTTATTAAAGCCACCCCTCCGAAAGAATAAAGACATCGATAAAGCCCGGAGAATCTGGCCTTGACATTGACAAGTACCAACGTTGCGCAAAATTTCCTCTTTCCTTCAGGAACTCCTTCCTGCCGCGTAAACGACCTCAGAATACGGGCGTTCAATTGGGCGTGCCTTTTATGGCGAGCTTCTGACATAACTTTGAACGAAAGAAATTATAACAAATTTTCCAGGATAAATTAACTCTCGTAAATAAGTTAGCGCTAGGTAGCAGTTAATAAACCTGAAAGAAAAATTGAATTGAAAAAGAGCTCAAAAGTAAGGTTCGCACACATGCATACACACAATTAAGTTGAAGTCGCAGTCGCATAAGCTCACCGGAAACTTCCCGGCATGTCGACTGCATTCAATACGTATGCCTTTTCAGCAACACAATGCCTGTTTATGGTGTTACAGTGAGGCTCATTGCAACTTCATCGGCATGACAGGACTGTCCGCGCTCAGTTATCGACATAACTTAAGGCGACTGCGCGTACCCAAACAAGATGAATCTAATGTAACGGTCGCGGTAACGGCGTGCCATCTTGCCAAAAGCTAATATACAACATTTTCGTGCTAACGTCGTGCCGAGGCAGAAGGCGTCAAAACCTCATTACATTTTTAAAATCGATATTTTTCCCTGGGTCAACTTTTTCGCAGAGATTCGGACCATCACCAAAAGTAAGAAACAAATGTCCATCGATTAGTTCATGCTTCTGTACGTCGTAGGACAAAAGAAAATGTTTCCCGATGCGTTCGCCCCAGCCCAAACACGTTAAAAGAAATATCGGGAACGTCGGATCGGGAACATAGGGCAGGACAGGTCGAACACGCTATCGCTTCTTAGAGTGGTTTGTAATGCATCTAGCAATGACCCAGGTATTTAATGCGGAAAGTATTGAAGTAATTATATTACCTGCTCCCTCGCCTCCTTCGGGGCATGGGGCATACGGTGGAAGCTAAAAATCCCATTCGCCCTCTGCGGTACCTGCGTGCACGCAAGCGTGCGTGCGTGCGTGCGTGCGTGCGTGCGTGCGTGCGTGCGTGCGTGAGTGAGTGAGTGAGTGAGTGAGTGAGTGAGTGAGTGAGTGAGTGAGTGAGTGAGTGAGTGAGTGAGTGAGTGAGTGAGTGAGTGAGTGAGTGAGTGTTGGGTAACACAGCCCGCAGGAACGCCCGGGCATTGAATTATAGGTTAAGCGTAGTAATATTAGAACACCACCAAGAATTACTTATCCTTCGTAATGGCAACTGTGACTAAACGATGTGGCAACAATGTCATGGCCAGCTGACACCCATTCCTCTCTATTCCAGTGCAGCGCCTCAGTTACACGTACGCCTTCGCTGTGTTGTACTGCACATTGGCTGGCGGAGAGGCCACGGGCGGCACTCTATCACTGACATGTCGCCAGCACTGACAGGGCATGTCCCGCGAACATACGCACCGCTTTCGGAGAGGCCGGCCGTCGGTTCGCTGAATGTGGGGTTCAACAGCTTGCGCGCAGCTGGCAACCAAGGAGGAATGTCAAGTGCTGTTTACCTATTAAGGCATGCACGGACACAGCGGCGATGGCTTTGCGAGCAGCTCGTAGACGAAATTCCGGGAACAGAGGCACCGGGGTAGTTGCTCTGCACCAGCTTCAAGGCCGCGAAATTTGGAAGACTGTTTCGCGTGGACTACATACGGTCCTGCTCTATAGTGTTGGGTGACATGCCGATTTATTGAGAAACTCTAATCGTCGGCATAGTCCACTGATATGCCCACATAGTTGTTATGACTATTTAATAATGCCGCTTGGGGCATCGCTCAATAGCGGCTTGAATGAATACCAGAACCACAAGGGCCGTCGCCAGATATATTTTTCAATTGCGGGGGGGGGGGGGGGGGGGCGGTATGGGAAGGGAGACATTTTGCCATGTGGTTGGTGTCCTAGCCTTCGCTTACAGGCTGCATGAAAAAAATTTAGAGGGGGGCGGGAGGTTTGAACCCCTCACCCTCCCCCTTTAGCTACGTCCCTGAGAACCACCCTTGAGAGAACACATAGCATAATATTCAAGTGGCAGTAATCACGGGGACAGAATCAAGCTTCATTCTTACTTTCCCTAGGTGACCACCCCACACGAAGTTTAGAAATGAATGTTTTTTCATCAAGAACGAAGCGATTGACGCCCGATTGTAGCGCGCTAGAAGGTTTCGGAGTAATCAGAGATCTCTTTCGAGTTACTGTTTGTGCGTGTGTGTGTGTGGAGAGAGAGAGAGAGAGAGAGAGAGAGAGAGAGAGAGAGAGAGAGAGAGAGAGAGAGAGAGAGAGAGAGAGAGAGAGTATTTTAGTAAATTGGTTATCTCACCCGTAAGGGAGGTGGGCGATGTTTGGGGGGAGGGCGTTCTCTCGTAACTGTACTGTAGTTTCTCCCAGCACATAAACGGGACGTGCGTTTTTCTCTGCCTTTTTTAGGCTCTGCTTTACTTTTATGGCTGTTCTCTTTGAAACGGCCACAGAATGTTATTGCTGGAACTGAAGGTATATACACTAAAAGTAAGCAACTGAACCTAGGCATACGCACTTCCCATTCGGCCACCAGTCGATTGCCAAATACGTTAACGGCCGCAACAGAGCGCCTCCAAAGAATTTCTGGAGGAAGCGAGAGATTTCCCGAAAAGTGAATCGCACCAGCCGGTGCGCATTTTTTCTCAGATCTAGAAATACCAGGAAGTTCTTGAGAGCACGCCACTGGCGACAAAAACGCGGTCGGTCTGGGAAAGAGAAAGAAAGCCAGGATTTCAGAGTAAAATAAACGTTTTCCAAAAACGCAATGTTTTGGAAGAGGCTCAGAGCGTTTGCGACACATTCATTAATGTAAGATAAGTACGAATCAGTCTTTGCACACAACTGGTTTAAACCGAGTAAGAGAAACCATGTCGGTCGCTCCGCTCCACCCGGAAAGGAAGCCTTTCTGCGCAGGCAGTTTTAAAAGCTACAACGCGAGAACTCTTACAAGCGCAGCAAAACCAAAGACAGTGAGGCATGTATATATATACATGCATGTATATATATACATGTATATATATACATGCCTTTGTATATATACAAAGACATGTATATATATATATATATATATATATATATATATATATATATATATATATATATATATATATATATATATATATATATATATATATATATACATATATATATGTATATATATATCTATGCTTTCATCTGTGTTCGAACTATCCACGCCTACCCCTTCCCTTATCCCCCCCCATGGTCACCCGCAAGTGTTCCCACAAATGCAGCGGCAGACGGCAATAGACGATTTCAACGAGGTCCTCTACAAGAAAGAAACGAGGCAGAGAAATGAACACCTTCGACGAAGCGGACGCAAAAGCACGTACAGCAGCAGAAACGCGACCAGCAGCTCTTGTACACGTATTCCTCGTAAGTCGCTGGACTGCGCCGATACTTGGCGTCAGCGTAACGACGTAAACAGGCGGTCGGTGAACGATCGGGGCACACGTGAGGGTTGGTAGGAGCAGGAAGCCGGTGAAGAGAGGCGCAGGAGGGAGGGATGGAGCAGGCCACGCGAATAAGACGGATCGGAATGCGTTGAAAGGGAGCTTGTAGCACGGAAGATAGATGAGACGGTCGAACGCCGCCGTTCGAACAAATGACCCGGGAGCATAGGCGAACCGATCACGACACCGTCGCTATAGAATTAGGCGCGCAAGAGCAATCCCTCATACCGCAAGAAACCCCCCCTATAGGAGAGAAAGAAGCACGCGTCCACCTCGCCCACGAGCTGACCGTGCACGGTAACAGCCTTGACAGCCTTTCTTCGTTGGTTCGCAAATTCGGCTCCGGGGAACGGCGGCTACTTCAGGAGAGACCATAAAGACGCGAGATTGCATCAGTTCGAGCTACACGTGGTTGCGCAATGCCGTAAGCTCATTAGTTAACGCAGAGGAAAACCGTGCGCGGAGCAGCGGCAGTGCGGAAGAGGGTACTGCGGCAACTGAATGAAAGATGAAAGGATTTCAGGGGGACTCACCCGCTGATGTTCCTATGGGACTCACTAGGACTTAAAAACCATCGTACACCAATACGAAAAGCTTTACAAATACATTTCAATGTTCACAACGGCCTAGTTTGCTTATTTTAGTCGTATATGACTTCTGTACTGAAGTAAAAAACGTATTGCTTGCTTGACAGCTAACGCCATATAGTGAAAACTGGATAAAGAAAAATGCGTTTCCTGTTTATTTCTTTTTTTATCTCAGTAAAGAAGTGATATATCTTCAAAACAAGCAAACTAGGCCGGTAGGAACAGTTTGGCGAATTTGTTTATCCATTCATATCGGTACACGATGACTTTGAAGCCCTTGGGTCACGATGAATACGTCCCATAGGAATGTGATCAAGTGGATCCCTCTTAAGCGGAACGCTATTGGTGAGAACAGCTATGAGCGGCATGATTGTGTGAAGCCTGGTGAGTGGAATTATTTGAATAAGTTGCATTTGCAGGCCGATGAAGAATGAAATCTGCTTAGGGGAGGTGCGTCAGGAACATAGCCCGCGCGTGGAGTCAGACCAACCAAATTTATTTGTACTGATTTACGCGCAATATACCACGCTGCTTGAGCTGGCATGCCTGGAATTTATTTTGGGCTACTTTCTTTTGGGTGTGTGTCGCCAGAAGGAGCTCGGCTGCGGTGAAAATGATTTTTTCGGGGGCAATTCAGAGTCGCCAAAGGTAATGCTACGATTGTTATAAAGTGTTGTTACGATTATCACAATTATTTTTGTAATTAATGACACTTAAAGAAATGCACCGCAGCGTTTCATCGCCCTCTTGCACCTTCCATATACGCCGCGGACCGCAAGCAACCGACAAAATTTTTGCGATACCAATAATGCAGTGCGTCTCAAATTTGCCGCCTTTAATTTTAATATCAGGCAAATTCTATTGTCAGCACTGCGTACCAAACCCGGGACACACTGATTCCGAAGGACGAATCATACCCGAAATCAGGCCTGGACCCTAGGGCATGACAGTAGAACAGTACTCCGGTTTTGAAAACAAGGATCACGGCCTTTCTTTACTGTCGCAAAAGGCGTACCGTCTGAGTGACCTGCCACGTCGCTCCTTTGTCATTGCCACCACACGCATACCACGCACCATGATTACACCAAACCAGAGCCGGCGACGAACAGAGAGAAGAACAAATGCCATCAGTTGGCGCCCGACGTGCAGTACTGATAGCATGATTCAGGAGTGCGCTTCAGCCAGCCTCGTCCATGCCACTTAAGACATCAAGCTGGATTTTAGAAAGGTTCGACGGGCTCAAATCACGCGACAAAAAGTTAATGCCGTCGTTAATCACTCGCGCTTTCTGCGGAAATTCACGCCCCTACCGTCTAGATTCTCGCGGTCGTTGTATAATAAAACCTGAGCATTACGAAGACCGCGATTTAATACGAAGGTTACTGCCGTAGTTATGCTCAACCATTAAGGCCGACCTCCATGCAGCGAAATGTCGGCGAAAAGGCGGCGAACGTCGCCCGGCGGCGGCCGCTCTGCCGCCGGCGTCGAAAATACGGCTGTTCGCCGGCGATCTACGCGAGCTAGATGTCGAACGCGCGGCGGCGAACGCGACCGGAAGCGGCAAACTACATTTTGAGGCCGCAGCCAATCACAGCCTCGTACTTCGTTGTACTTCCTGTCCTGTTTTCCGTCGGCGGCGTTCGCCGTGTCACGTTGCATGGAGGTTGGGTGGACGAAAACTGAGCGGCGCGTCAAACCACGGCGTCCGCCGCGCCAAGTTCGCCGAGAAACTTCGCTGCATGGAGGTCGGCCTTTAGGCGCTTCCTTTCAAACTGCAGCCACTGCAGTATACCGCACCGTATACGGCTTTAGCAGCTGCGTAACGAAGCAGTACACAAGGTGGCACGTTTACTGGGCATACGGCTTTCTTTACTGCCTCGGCGTTAATCGCTCTCCCCGCATTCGCCAACATTGCCAGACCTGCACCAGGCCGGCCAGTCTACGATGCGCGAAACGACCCGAGTAATCGCAGCGCTGACGCACCGCCGCTCATCGATCGGAACGGGCAAGGTATCGAAAAGGAATCAGGGCCGCAATAATGCACCGAAGACGCGAGGGAAATAGCCCGTACGAGAGCGCTCCAGGCAATCAGAAGAGAGTGCGATGTTGCCTTGTAGGCAGGTCATTGATTTCACCCCCTCATCGTCCTGTGAGGGAGTGTAAACATAATAACAGCCTTGTAATGAGAAGCACATAGGAAAGAAAGGATTGTAAACGAATGGCTCAGCGGACTATAAGTGGTTTGATCGGTGGCGGCATCTGTGCTATCCGGCTTCCTGGTTTAAATAAGAGCGGATCAGTCTTCTCGCTACGCGACATTGGTGGGTCACAAGTCGAGGCACAAAAAAAAAGTTTCTCTGCTTTAAGGGCGATGGGTTCGATTGATCGATTGCAGGGTTTAACGCGCCGACACAACGCAGGCGATGAGGCGCGCCGTAGTGGAGGGCTCCGGATTAATTTGACCACCTGGGGACCTTTAACATGCGCCGAAATCTTGCACACACGGGCGTTTTTGCTTTTCGCCTCCATCAGAAAAGCGGCCGCCGCGGCCGGGAATCGAACCCGCGACCTCGTGCTCAGCAGCGCCACACCTTAGCCACTGCGCCACCGCGGCGGGTAGGGGCGATGGGCAGGAACACCAGACGTGATAGTGTTTTATCGCTAGAACAGAGACTATTGACGGTGCCTGTCAAAGAACTTTAAGCGTGCCTGCGTGCACGCGAGCCCAAGTAAGCGTCTCTGTCTCGGGTGAGACAGATGTCAGGACCTGATGACACACCATCGCCTAACTTGGGGATCGAGAAATCATAGTCCCGCTGCCCTTGTACCCTACGGTGCGTATCCCTGTCCCACAGAGTGTCACGATTTCGTTCTTCCGACGTTGAAAACGACGTGTACTCATCGGCCTCCTTCGACTGTGGGTCCTCAACTATCAGACCAATAGTCTGCGCAGGTATTCCGAAGATTCGCCTGCCCACAAAAATGCGTACAGGACTGAGAAAAACTTTCGCGAATCAAGCAAAACACCTCGTACAATTTTGTGTCACAAAGCCAACGCACGTAGCACGGTGCCGTCTCCCGTGCTACGACGCAACGAATGTGCAGGGGACATGATACGCTCGGGAAATAACTTTTAAGCAATCCCAATTCCGTTCGAGTCGTCACTTCCGGTAGTAAAAGTTAACGGTGAGACGACGCTTTGCCGTCGCATTGCCCCCTTTCGGCGGCAGTACCTCCCAGCTTTTTTTTCCCTTGCCTATCATCTCGAATTGTGGCCACACCACCAGATACGGGAATAATTAAATCTCGTTAATTAGAACTCGAAGGTGACCATAAAATTGTTCGAATTAAGCGGAGTTCGAATTAGCGGGCGGGAGCTAGAGTGAATGGACATCGCGCCACACTGCGCGGGCAGAACCCAACGAAGCCACATCTGGACTCGTTATCGCGAATTAGGCGCTACCACACGTTTTTGGCAGCTGATTTCGTATATAACGTCCACAATGTTGACATACTGTTCAAAACAACAGCGTAGAGCGCGGGCTACGCTGTAGCTTTTCAGTTTCGTTGTTATGCATATCTAGTAAATTTGGTTTGGTTTGAATTTGCAACACATTGTAATCACTCTGGGCCAACTTCTTCGGTGAAGAGCGATGGAAACCAGGGGATCCCAGTTCGAATGAATCGTTCTGGATACCGACGCGTTCGAATTATCGGGAGTTTTCCGCCACTGAAATACACAGTGCCATGCCGGGACCACGGCGTCAGTTCGAATTAATTGCAAGATCGAATTAACCGAGTTCGGAATTAACGAGCTTTTAAATGAAATCGAGGCTTCGACGGACGCCCGTCTGGTCGGGAATGACTTTGAAATACACAATAACGAAGACGCCGACCACAACGCCGAGGACTTCGCCTCTAGGCTGTCTCTTGAATCAATAATGATACAGACGAACAAAAACACTCTGAACCGCACAGACGGCAACTTTCCCCCCGCCTACGCAAGGTGTTTAGGTCACGTGCTTCAGCCTACTTAAACTGTTAGCCTTCTTTCTCCGTTTTCAGTGTGAACAAGGCTCCCGTTCGGGGGGCCGAAACGTGATTGTTTTATTTTCTCTTGGGGCCGGCGTCTTCGTTATTATGTATTTAACGAGCTTTTACTGTACGAGAGAAAATCTTCAGCTATAGTAGACTAGACTACCTCTCCCTGACCGCGGCTTAACACAGAAGCGCTCATGACGTTACGCCAGCCCGCTCTGGACACTACCGGAACAAGCGCGGCGTTCCCAGCGCGCGCGCCCGCCCTTGCGGCCAACAACCCTACACGGCGAAGGCCAAGCCGCCAGTGCGTGGGCATTCCCGATGCGCGGACAGCTCCTCCTCCTCTTCCTCATCCTCCTCCCCCGTTCCGCGGCGCTGCGTCTTCAAGACCGATATATATTAGCCCGTCGGCCGGCCCGGCTCCGCGCAAGGTTTAATAAGAGGGCAAAAAGGACGATACACTGGAAGAAACCCAGCCGCGCGGAAAAAGCCAGCAGCGATCGAAATTAATGAAAAAGAATCGCGCGCCGGAAAGCATCCGTGTCGTGGCTACTGGGCACGCAGGTCGCCGCCGCTGCTGCGTGCCCCCGCGGGAGCGCATAAGGCACGAACTATTATAGTATGCTGCGGTGGTTGGTGGGTATGTGTGTATTTGGGCGCGTTCTGCGCCTCTTTCGCGCGGCCGGACGCAATCCCAGCGGCCCTGTGTTTCGTGCCCAACGAGAGAGTGCCGCCCGCCGTTAGAAAAAAAAAGCAAGAGAAACAAAAGAGCGAAAAACAACTCTGACCTTCCCAGCATGGAAGCCCGCGAAAATTAACGGAATATTGCGCTGTCTAAACGAATAATCCGCGCGCAATATAAAAGAGCTCGCGAATCATGCGACGCGACGTTTAATTTCGTGTCACGAAGTGGGACGTTGCGTCACGTCAGTTAGAGTACACGAAATGCAATCGGACCACGGCGACTGAGGCCCCAGATGAACAAAAACAGATCCTCCTTTCCTCTCCTCTTCCTTCCCTCAACCGCCTTCGCCCTTTTACGAAATGAGAAAACTGAGTTATTGGGAAGGATCTCTACCGTTGAAAATATGCGGTACGCGTTCGTATGTCGTTGAATACGCAATACATCCAGCTTTCTGGCTAAACTTCTCTTTCTGTATCTTGGTAGCATTTGCTTTTGGCCGCACGCAGGCGGGGGACAATAACTCATGGAATGGCGACTGAAATATTATTCTGTTTCGCCCTTTAATTTTCCCGAAGAAAAATTGCGCGTTCAGTTCTGCATGCTTACAAAGCGACTCGCATATTCTGCTCTCCCGTAACCGGAAGCCAACGTAATTTAATTGATCGCTAAATCGCTACGTCAAATGTTGTGACAGGGATTCTAGGTTCTCTGAGTTCATTTCTTTCTTAACTAGTTTCGCCATTTTCAGCATGCATTTACAAAATGCATTGTGCGTGCGTTGTGCACGTGTTACCTTTTCTTGCTTTTTATAGAGAAAGCAGCATTGCCTAAACTCGTACGATTGCGCGGGAACACTTCCACTTGGTAAAGCTCTCTCTCTCTCTCTCTCTCTCTCTCTCTCTCTCTCTCTCTCTCTCTCTCTCTCTCTCTCTCTCTCTCTCTCTCTCTCTCTATCTCTCTCTCACACACACACACACACACACAAACAAACAAAACAAAATAAAATTGCCACTTCAACCCCGTGGAGAGGGAAGTCCAAGGTCTCTGGTGTGATTTGCTGCGTTGGGGTTTATCTACTTTTCTATGTTGAATTACAAGGACAATGGCGCGATCTCTACGTCACAAACGAACGACCCCTACGATTGGTGGGTCTCTAGTGCGCCGCACAGGTGGCCGTCGAAGAGCGCGCGGAATTGCCCAATGTCAGAGGGGAGAGAGACGCCACGCGTCGCAAGGGGTATGCACGACTCCAGCGGCAGAGGAGTACAAAGTGAGACTGTAGCCATACTTTTTAGCTGCAGCCTGTAGCCGCCTTTATGGCTGTAGCACGAAGGCAGCAGTGGTGGAGAGGAGTATAAAGTGAGGCTGTAGCCATACTTTTTGGTTGCAGCCTGTAGCCGCCTTTATGGCTGTACCATGAAGACAGCAGTGGTAGAGAAGGAAGGAAGGAAGGAATACGTTTTTTTCGTCCATCGGGATCAGGTGTTGGGGGTGGAGGAGGCCCACAGGGCCGCCGCGACCGCCAGGGCCCGGGAGGTGGTCGGGACTTGGCCTGACTCCCCCGGGTCACGCAACATCTGCTCCCAGTGGTGAGGGGAGGGAACGGGGGGGTACGGGTCTGCGGGGCATTAGGGGTATAAAGTGATGATGTAGCCATACTTCCTCCGAGATGGCCGTGCTTCACTCTGCGGCCCACGATGTGGGAAAGCCGACTTACAAAGAACAAGCTCACACCGATCCCTTTAAAGTCGCCTTCCCCGCTAGTCCCGAAAGCAATGTTTGGACGGAACTTTTCCTGGGGCAAATATGAGCCGTCTTAATGGAAACATGGAGGCACAAGGACGTTTTTTTTTTTATTTTTTATAAATGTATTTCATGCACTGAAACTTATAGGTCTAAGCTCGGCAGCTCGCCAGAGACATATATAGCTCGATCCCAACCATAGACAGCTTCGCTGTAAGAAGGCCTCGTTGGTGAAGTATTCCGCATGTTCTGGCTCGCAACTCGCGCAAAGGTTCAATGTGAGGATGGGCGACGCTGGTACGCGACGGTTCGACTTCAAGACTAACGTGACGCATTGAGATTTATTCAAAGGCACGCTGAAGTTAATTTGTCGTTTTTTGTTTTTGCTCGCATTGCGTAGACTGGCTCAAATAAAAACACTTTTCATCGTTTATGCGGTCGATAAGGCGATATTCATTGTATAAAGCCTGAAAGAAAAAAAACTACCATGCGCTGTCTGCGGCTGCCGCGCCAACTAAAGCAGTGACATCTATACGAGGTGCTAATGTGATTGGACGATGTCCAAGATTACAATTCAATTCAGACTCGGTTTCGTTTCTGTGAAACATGCTTAGCACCTGACGTTATCGTTGGTTGGGCATTCTTGATATCTCAGTAATCTGCATACCACGCTTCTGCCATGTTATCGGCTGTAAAATGCATCAGATAAGCCTCCCAACATGGCTTGGAATCCTAACGATCACTAGCGGATTCGTACGCAGTGGATGAACGACCTCGGCGTCATTGGAGACGGTCAAATGCGATGCGCTTCTCCCCCCCCTTTGGAGCTGGCATGGCTCGTGCTGTATCATAAGAGGCGTGTTCGCAGCAGGCACAGGGTCGGCCGATTCGGGACTATGCCCGCAAGCAGTCAATGCTTATGGCAACACCACGCCAACGAGAACTCACCGGCGCGTCAGTGTCAGTCTGCACGCGCTGTGCGAACTCGCTCGTAGAGCAACGAACGTACAGCGCAAGAATGGTGAATTCAGCATCGTGAATTCATTGCCCCAAAACAAAAAAACAAAAACAACTTCAAAAATACCTTCTGAGGATTCGAACTTGTGATTTGCAAAAACAACGGACCGAAGGCCATAAGCCAGCTCTGTACAAAATGGAAATGTACGATATATATTGCATAGCCTGTTTACATTTTTGTTTAGTTTTAGCATTCCAAGCAGCTTAGATAACTATTTTTTTGAGTAATGCTCGTGCAGTAAGCGTCCGCTAAATTCCCACAATTATCTCATAGCGACTGCATTTTTTAGGCTTTTCGAAAAGCGATCGCAAACGTGTGGTCGTGCTGCTGGCCGCTGTGCTAGTTCACCCAGCGCAACAAGTGCTTCCCGCACCTTGGTTTTACATTGTAAATAAACGTTGCGGTTGATTTTATTCCCTTAGTACCTCTATTAACTTCGCTGACTCTTCCCCCGCCTTCAATTGATCTTAGATTTTTCTACTAGCGTACCAGTAGGCGAAGCGTCGCACGTGCGCTTGTGTGAAGCTACTCTGACTTAGAGCTTGACAGAGGCTACAAACTAACAAACTAAAGGCACATTCTTCCGGGCACAAACGTGTCGTGGCTTAGTTTCGAGCGAACGGATTGCAACGATCGACGCGCCGGCCGATTGATTTCGGCGAGCCATGCAGTAGCAAAGTCAAGCCAAGCCATCTCATTTTGACGTCATAAGAAACGTCATAGAAAATCGGCAAGGAGGATGCAGAGAGGAGAACAGCACTTTCGAAATGATTCTTATACTGAATAAAGTCGCGTAAACGCAGCAGGAGCGGTCGAAAGATGGCCTATAGACTCCAGACTACAATTTGCGCTAGTAATCCCGCGACGTTGCTTGGATCTTTGACCCGCCGCGGTGGCTCAGTGGCTAAGGCGTTGCGCTGCTGAGCGCGAGGACGCGGGTTCGATTCCCGGCCGCCGCGGCCGCTTTTCTGATGGAGGCGAAAAGCAAAAACTCCCGTGTGTACGAGATTTCGGCGGACGTTAAAGATCCCCAGGTGGTCAAAATTAATCCGGAGCCCTCCACTAAGGCGCGCCTCATCGCCTGCGTTGCGTCGGCGCGTTAAACCCTACAATCAATCAATTGATTGGAACTTTGTAAAATTTCATTTGAAGTTTCTTTACCATTAAGACTATCTTGTGTTCTTTTTCTTTCTCGGACCTCACCGTGGTCCTACTTCATTGTCAGACATGGGGCGTCAGTCCTAACGTCATGCTTTGGGGTTTAACAAGCGCGCTTGACCGATTCCCATCGAAAAAAAATTCGTCTCGTCGGGCACTCAAGTCTACTTACGTGATTTCAAGGCGAAAGCCAGCGATTATCAAGCACTTTTCCACTCCTGCATCGAGTTTGTGCGCTTTCTTTCTCGGCTTTTTTGTTTTCTCCGTCTTTCGACGCGAACCACCCCGACAGGCAGACTGGCCGCAATTCGCACGGCAGCTTCCCATAGTGAGAGCTCTGTCCGTGTGCACCTGTTCTACGCACGTGTCGTCGAATTCCCCTGTCACGGGGCAGTGGGCACGCATCAGAGTAATTCGTGTTCCATTCTGGCACGATGCCGGGTGTCGTGTTTCCGAACGCTTCGCTGCACAGCGACCCACGTGACATGTGCCATGCCACTGCGCACGCTATTCTATCTAACTCCTGCTGGAAAGAGCCTGTCGTTCGGGCTCTGTGGCCTCGAGGTAGAGTTTGGGTGCTGGCGCTGACGTCCTGGATTCGAGCCCCAACGGGTCAAACTTGGAACTTTTTATGGCAATTTTTTTCTTATAAACTCAATCTTATGTGTTATTTTTAATAATAACGGTGATTTGGTATGTTTCAGGTCCCTTTAGGTCCGGGGCGCAGCATATGACCCCGTTAATTTAACGTTCCGCATCGCGCGAAGACACATGTCACGTGGGGTCGCTGTGCAGCGAAGCGTTTGGAAATATATACGCTGCCGGGTTAGCGATGTGCAATAAAGAAAAAAAAAAAAGCCGGGTTAGCGCTTTGATTAGCCCATCCGGCTGCCGCGCAGGCGACCCGAGTTAAAATCCCACACGAACCCAAACGGGTTCATATTCAGATATTTTATCTTTACAGCGGCGGACATTTTGATACCATTCGTGTTGACGCCGGCGAATGCAAGTACAGTCGATTTTCGCGTTTGATGAGGGTAAAGCTTTCGCCTTAAATGTACGATGTACTAAACGTACTTCAAGCTGCTAATATCGGTCGACACCATACCGCTTCAAAGCAAAACGTTTGGCCTAAGTTCCGGTACACACTTGGCAGTTGCTGCTGTTTTTCTAACGAAATTATGCATAAACACTGCATAACCACACACTCGCAGGGGTGTATTGGAATTTGGAAAACTCTTCAGTGCAGGAACGCACGCTGCTGCAGCACGTGTCGCAGCAACCTCAGCCACCAGGAGTGCATGCTGAGGCATTCACCAATGAATTAGTGAATGAATCAATCAATCGACCAATTATTTAGAGCAAAAGCATAGGAGGGTCGACCCCAACAAACATGTGCGCGAGCTCTGAACCCCGCACGCGAGCTTTGAACCCCGCACGCGTAACGCGAACTCCTGGGGGTGTCAGGTAACCGCTTTTTAAAAGCCGTAATGTACGCTGATTTCGCACAATATTCCTTGAATGCCGCAGCTAAAGCGTCAGCAAGCTTGATTTTCCCGCGAATTTAGCGTCAGCTTAAAACACGTATGCACGGTCTCTTGCATTTTTCTTCATCGTTTTTCACTTATGTTGCGCGTCACCTGCGTTAATCTGAAAGCTATAGGATTAAATAACACCGGCAGATATTTAAAAATGATTGACGGTGGGAGGAGAAAAAAAAATGCACACGGCAAGTGCTCAAATGCTGGCTATCGACTCGACAATTTTTTCGCAGCTACAAGGCTCCAGTGTGCCCGCCATGTGCCGTTACAAAGAGGCTTTGCTCAACGTTTAAACCCTGCAGCAAGACTTCGGTAACCTGCAGGGTCGCCTTAGTTTAGAGGGGGAACAGACGAAACTTTAGTATTTGCCTATCTGCCAAATAGACAACACTGATATTCATTTTTTTTATCTGAAGCTACTGACTGAGCATGCACGGCTTCGATGTCTGCTCTAACCACATAATAAGTTCGTTTGAAACACCTTCGAAGAGAAAAAAAATGAACAAAAACAATCGAAAGACCACGTAGATTACGCTCCCACCATCTCCCAGTAGTTTTTTTTTTTTTTTTATTTGTAGTCAGTATCTTGCAGGCTTTTTTTTCTTTCCCCTTCCTTGCTGTTTTCTTTTACTTTGCTTGTTCTGCCTGCTTGCTTGTTCTGACGGCCCTTTTCTTTCTTTAATATCTCCCGGAAAACACACTCGTAAATCATTTCCAACTTTTCGAACTGAAACCAACTAGCCCAATTCCTTACCTTACTGACGTTTTCCTTTGGTACTTCTTTTGTTCTATTTCTTTTTTTTTTTTTTTAGGATTAGGCTTCCCAGGAATGAAATCCTGCTAAGCGTCAAGCCGGTGCGTATTTTGATTAGCCATTTACGATGTGTGCGTACGTGCAAATCCGCATTCGCTCCAACTGGTACTTGCCGTCGCGTCTATCCCGAAATGTTGAATCCACGACAGAGAATGTGAGTGCAAACTCGCATGGCTAAAATAGAGCTAGCAGAATTAAACAAGGGGGGTTTTTCGTCTTTCGGGGAGGGGGGGGGGGGGTCTAATTAGCAAAACCCGTAAGGGCAGTGGCAGCAGATTGCAGGTTGGGCTAATCGTTAAATTTGCATCTCTGAAACAAATCAGCACTAAAGCAGGCAAAACATGCAGAAAGGGAAGGCATGACGAACGCTGGACAAAGGAGCCAGCAGCAACCGTCGTCACATCTGCCTTCTTTACAATGCCCTTTCCTCAAAGACGAAGTACGTAAAGCCTTGATGGTTCTAGAACCTAGAATGTGTCTTCGGTGTGAATCAAGCAAGCTTGTTCGATGTGTTTGAAGCAAGAAAGCTTCAGGCTTCCTTGATTCTGCCCTAATCAGAGCAAGACCTATATTTGGAGAGGGCATAGCCGATGCTTCATATCGGCGTGCGCGCGGCAGCTTACGATATTGGACGCTTACGATATTGGAGCGCATCCCTTTCGCCGCGTTTACATTAGAGAGAATAGCGGGCGTTTATATCTTCCAAATTATTGGAGGGAGGAAACCGCGAGGTTGATGGTGCGTGAAAGAGAAGGGCCTCGACAGGAATTGCCCGCGCACTATCAGCTGCGCATGACCGAACCGTTTATTCGTGAACCGGTAACCTTACTGCTCGTTCTGTTTCCGTTACGGTTCGGGTACGGCGTGCTAAAAGAAAAATCAAAGCTACTTTCTTAAGGAGCAAATGGTTAAAACACGAAGCGTTGTACCATGCAACCTGAATCAAAGTCAAATTCCAAAATCCGAACTGCTTTGACGGTGACGGGATGGTGCAATCAGATAGAAGTCGGCTTCATAACGCGATCACGGCTTCATTCCGATCACGGGAAGCGCTTTTTTCTTGAGGCACTTCATGTGCATTCGCTTATGATCACCATCGTTATGTGAGTGTAAAGTTGGCTTTTCTGCAGTGCGTCTCCGCTTATCGACGTTATCTGTGAGGCGCAGAGAGCTTCGCTTCAATAACGGCTCGCGTACGAGTTGGATGCGTTCGGATCTCAGTTCTCAGCTTCGCGATCGCTGCGCCGCCTGCCGCCGCTTCTCTGCGGCGTTGACGGGATTTGCGCTGCGTGGCTGATTGGGGCTCGTGCAGTGTTTTGGTTCTGTTGTGCTTCTTATGCCTTTCCGCGCCCCAAAAAAACTTGTTATGGTGACGTCTATAAGCAAAGAGCCCGTTTAGTTCACTTAAAAAGCAGCTGCGCCTTCGTAGAGTACGCGATCGCCTGCAAGCGCTACCCGGGGACGCGGTTCTGCGCACTTCGTCGCCGCTCTTCCGTGCGTCGGCGACGGTAGCAGCATATCACCACTGTCACCTCCAAATACGTCAAGCACAAATGAATTCTACTGTCGCCTCGTTTAGACCTGATACTGCCGCAGTGAGAGGTTAACTTTATTTTGCAGCGTGGACAACGAATGCGGCTTCGTTTCGAATATATTCGTAGCAGAAAAATGTGTTTGGGGATATGATTACCCAATCCCGGACAATACCTTACGCCTTTTATAAGCATATAAACCATGCGAAAATGTTAGGTATATTCCAAGCCTGTGCGTGGTTAAATATTTGCCCACACACGCCTTATAGCTAGAACCAAGGCAAGTTAATGAAACCACGGAAAAATAAATGTTGTACAAGTGCGGAAGAAACATAATAGCTCTAACGGAAATGAAAAAAAAAAAAAGAACAGTGCCGCTTCTGACATGCTAAAGACGTTGGTCCAAACTTAAGCCAGGTAGGGTTCACCAGATCAACTATACGCGAAATGCACTGCTATTTCGCGAAACATGGGTGTGTGTGAGGGGGACGCTGAGTACAAATGCGGAGCGGAATCAAGCAATGAACGTTTTAGTAATCACACAAATCTCGCGTTCACTGTCCTGTTTTTCGACTTCAACGAACAGCTGATCGTGCGGCGGGCGCATTTTTGGAAGTATACAGGGTAGGTTAGGTAGTTCAACAATTATGAAAGGGGTCATTGGAAGAGTGTGGCAAGTGATAAGGCCCTCTGATTTCCGTTTCTACTTTTTTCTACAGGCTCCCTATGCCATATGACGATATTTCGAAGCACCATTTAGTCGCGGACGCGGATTATATTCTAAGCCAGTCTCCGCGCTGCTCGCAGAGGATATATGTAGCAGATGAATGTTTGCGGGCGCTCACTTCACAAGACGACTCTGTCGTGTGCTGATCTTCGAGTATAATTATGCATTGTCCATCGTACTTTATTGAATATCCCGGAATTAACAGAGACTGGCTTGTAAATGGTGGTGACCAATATCAGAGGTATAATATTGGCAAACGTAACTGGCGTGCTGTCAGGTATGGGTGCTCCGCTGAATATGTAAGCGCACAAAACTGATTTACATCGTAGTGCATACCCGTAGCATGAACATCTGAGAACCGGTGGTTACGGAGACACTGCTAGTACATCAGGGCAGTGTAACTACAATCGGCTCTATCATACGCCGGTTCCGCGACGCTGGCCTGTGACACACACGATGATGATGATGATTGATGATTCCTATTGGTTTCCCCTTTGAAGCGGGGACGGGAGGGACGTCCGTTAACTCTGCCCACGCTAGAGACTCTTGCCAAGTAGGTACTCTACATCTCATCAACATTGTTTTGTGCTTCAGGGGGCATTGACAAATGTTTTTTTCCTACACCGTAACACATTAAATGTGGAGTGTATACAATGGCTCCCATGTGTTCCGATAATTCGAGAAAGAAGCACGGAATTTCGCACTATATTCCCGCACCAGGTTTTGTGCAACAGAAAGACCAGTTGTCCGCATAACACCTCCCTAGAGGAATGAATAAAATAATCAAAGTATCACGCCAGCACAGTAACCTCGGCTTGTCGCATAGCACACCGCAGAATTCACGGGATGTCCGTAGTGTTTCACACCTTTTTTAAACGCGACAGTCGCGCGCTTTGTGAGTCATACGCAGATGTCATGCACGAAAAGCTTACTTAACTTTGCCAATGTTTAAGACTTGACAGTGGCACACCACACTCAAAGACTGTGGGGAGATGAGGGAGCTGGCAACGCCACTTTTACGGAATGCAAGGAAATATAATTGCAGGGTCTCGCACAAGGAGGCGGCGCTTCAGGGAGCACTTCAGCTGATACAATACAGACAGCATCAACGCGGCTCTGCGAGACCGCTCTTGGTGGCCGCGCGTCTACTATCTTGCTTCATTTAGCTGACGAGAATGCACGGCACATCGTCAAAGATCAATACTGCGGCAAGCATCGATCAGGAAGAATCAGGAAGTCTTCCGTAGCGGTTAACGGCTGCCGAACAATCAATATGCAGATTTACCGCGTCAGTTACGTTGCATCCGTTCCCGAGTGCCTGTCAAATGTGAAAGCTGACTAAAGCACAATGGTAGTTACAAACTTTGAACGCAAAGCAAGGCGGAGTTATCTTCTGGCACCTGTTGCATTGACGTTGATGTCATCCAAGATCGCAGAACATGCACACGTCTATCCACGGCGGAAGCTGTCATCCGCAGGTGCGTCCCCGCAACCAATCAACAAGACAACCAACAGCGGCAGACAAGTGGCCCAGAGCTGGCCAAAGCGGCCGACGGGGCGAGCAACAGGTCGCTGCTGCACAAAAGAGTTGGGGGCCGCGCGGTCGGACATGGCACGGGCACGGCGCGCGTACTCGGCGGCGGCGGCGGCAGGAGCCGCTAAAACTCGAAACAGGGACAAGAAAGAGAAGAGGAACGTACGGGGTCTCGGCAGAACGGGTCGTCCGGGAGCAGCGAGCGAGCCGAGAGGCGGGACCAGCAGTCGTCGATCGGCGTCGGTGCGGCGGCTGAAATCAACAGGTTGCCGGGGTCGGGGCGGTCATCCGCGGCCCCGCGACGGCTACGGTGCGCGCCTGTCGCGCCATGGCCGCTGGCGTCGGAGCTGCTCCTCCGCTGCTGCTGCCCGAACCAGCGGTTCGAAACGCGAGCAGCAGCGCCTTTTTGTTTTTCACGCCAGCCGCGGCAACAGGCTGCTCGGGGTGCGACGACGACGAGGCCGCTAGAAGCATCGGCAGCATGGCGCCCCGACGCTGGTCGCCCGTGCGGGTCACAGATGGCGCCACCATACTAGTCCAGCGAGTGCTTCGACCGACCGCACGCCAACCGCCCACACCATCCGCCAAATGAATCCACAAAGCTTGGCCTCGCGCCTGCTGGCGGGAGGCGAGGGAACTCCGCGCTGCCCTGGGCTCCTCTCCGGCCGCTCCCAACAGGTCGCGCTGGCGCCCCGGCCAACGAAATGCATTGCGGCGAAACATGCCGCGTAAGGAGCTATAAACTGGCGGGCCTGTACTTCTCTTTAAAACAGAATACGATTTATGCCTGGCTGCAAGCAAGAATTTGCCCGTTATCGCGTGCGTGCATGCGTACGTCACGGACTTTCTATCCTTATCACTATTAGTTCTCGAGGAATGCGGTACAACCCTTGCCGAATGACAGTGGCTGAGTGGCGGATTCGAGGGCAGTGAAGCCCACTTGCGGCGTGGAATCAAAATACCCTTCTTTGTACGTACGCCACACTGATGTGCTGTTCAATAAGTCCATCGTACGTAATAGAACTTGTATTGAAAAATTTTCCCGCGACGTTACCCTCCCTCAACTCAACTTTTTGTCCATCTCTAACGTTGATTGGTCATGCTTTCGCTGCGTACGAAAATTAAATTGATACAAGGCGCTAGGGCCTTCATATTTACATATAAAACCGCTTACATTGCCCCCCCCCCCCCAACCCCCCTGCCTACTTTGAAGAATGTCTTCTTAGCAATGCATCAATGTATAGTAGTAAAGCAACTTTCAAGAGTCACGGGGCATCGCGCTTCGTCGTACTTAGATATCAAACTTCTCAAATTTCCCTGAGATATGACTTCGAATCAATGCGCTTGTGTGCAGCAGTGAAGCTGGCACTACAGAGATTTGAAGTATAGCGTTTAAAAAGATACGACATGAGATTTAATGAGACTATTTAAGGCCTAATGGCTTTCATATTTCTATATGATCTCTATATTGCCACTTAAAGACATTTTCACAACAATGCAATGTTGTCAAAAAATAAAGCCGACTTTAATGGCGTATGCTATATAGGGATCAATCAATCAATCAATCAATCAAAAACTCTTTATTCCAGAAAGAAGCTGGTAAAGCTTCCAGGACTAAAAGCTGCGTTACGCAGCTTGACGGGGCCTCAGAGGCCATTACAAGGCATGTAGGCGACGATAGACAATGATACATCATGGAACACAGCAATTAATACTGACACCGCAGTTGAACCAAACACTTCCATCGTAACAATACAAAACATGTTCAAAGTAATAGTAACTTTACACGAGTAAACATACGCAGGATACATTTGTAGAAACAGGATAGCACAGGTTTCCTCCAAGTTCCCAAAGCACTCGCGCAGACTCCTAAGTGTGAAATTATCAGTGCAGCTGTATGTATTTAAAATGAATGAAATATTATACTGAAGCATTTGTAATTTATAATTTCTTCGAAAGCGGGGTATGATCCAGAAATTTGTGTTTCGTGTGTGTGTACAGGATGAGTGGGCTGTTTAAAGCATGCCACAGTTACAAAATCCCGCGATATGCCAGATGAGAAGTAGTATAAACGTAGTAGGCACAAATTGTACATGCTGTCAACAGGAGTAACATGAAAATTGCGAAATAATTTTAGTATTGGGAAGAAATATGGAACGTTTGCAATGTGGCGGATAATTTTTTTTCTGCAACGTCATAATTTTTGTCAGATTTACCTGAGAAGTTGCTGAACAAACTAAGCTACAATAATCAAGATGCGAAGCAAACTGAGCATGATATACGTTACGTTTCACTTGAGTAGGAAGAAATGACCGAAGTCTTGTTAACGCTCCTGTTGCACAGGAAAGTTTTTTACAGAGGGTGAAAATGTAAGAGTGCCAGCTGAGATTTGACGTAAATGTAACACCCAAAATTTAATGTGATTCAACCGCTGCAATTTTCTGTCCTTCATACGTAATGGCATTATAGCAAGCTAAGCCACAGCCTGGTTGACATTCCTGCCTTTCCTTTACCTTTATTCCTTTCTTCCTTCCGTGGATTCGATACGCCTTATTTCTTGCACGAAAAATTATTACTTTTGTTTTTGATAGGGTTTATTTTGATGTGATTTGAGTTTTACCACATATTGAGCTCATTAAGAATGTCATTACAATTCTTAATTAGGACGTTCCATAAGGATGACTGGGTTTCTATAAAGATGTTTAATAACAGGCCCTGGGCCTCCCTTCGTTGGAATCAAACTCCTTCTATAGCACCTGTAAAAATGTCTTCCAGGTAAAGCTAGTGTAATGAAGCTGACTTCGAAGGGGCCCGCTGTGCAACGGAGCGGCTTAACAATTTTTTCACCAATTCGCACGTGGTAGTTGGCAAGCTTTTTAACACCTGTTCTGACCCATCTCATCCGAAGGCGCTGCATAAAAGCTCAAAAAGGAAGGTGCAGAGAAGCAAAGACGTGCCGGAATTTTGTTACAAAACATTGCGGTGCATGAGTAGCATAGGCCTGCCTGATTGCGCTGTTTTCTATATAGAGACGTTTTTCGTGTGCAAAATGGGGGAATGCAAACGGAACTGTAACGTTTATTTATTATGGCTGGCGACGTACTTCAGCCATAGTTAACACAAGGTGGTTCCACCATGCGCGAAGACAAAAAACTACTTGACTAAAAACAATTATTTTTCTTAATATATCTTTCTTACCGTTTCGCGTCAGTACACGCGGTATGGTAAGGCCTTCTCTTCACTTTCGTATTCCCCAAAAATTCTGCTCTCTCGTTGATAGTGAAATATACACGATGTTCGAAGTGTTAGAAAAAAACACGCAAATAATGGCATTCCAACTACATTTTAAGTGCTGCAAGAATTTGCACCGTGTTTACCTCTCTTTCATAGTAAAACAGAATCAGGTTATGCATCTTCTGACCCTCTTGTACACACACATACAGTCCTCTTCGCGTGTTTGTGTGCAGGCGAGGAGGCTGAGTGCGCGTGTGCGTGTGCGTGTGTACGCGTGCACGCATATGTACGTGGGTGTGTAAGTTACCCCGGAAAGTTGGCCGAAGACGCCATGGCGGTAAATCCTTTATGGCCGACGATAACTACACACCTTAGCCAGAAATATCTGCCCATGCAACGATGTTCTATCCAGTACCTACCTTTCCGCGCGTCCGTAAACCGCAGGAACATGCCTGTCCCGCAGGGGGTCAGCCGAGTTACGCTAAATACCATTTCAGAGCCAAGGCACGGGCGCTGAAGATCACTGGCTCGAGAAGTTTTTCTTTGTAAGTTAGCAAATAACACAGAACCACAGACTTTGCATAAACGTTTAATTTACGGGCGCTGGAGACATCTTTCGCTGTTTTCATAATCAATACACTGCCGATCATTTTTAGATAAGTGTTTCATGGACCTTGTGGAATCCCGTAGGTTAGTATATCCTGCATGCGTATCATTGTACACTGGAGGGCATACCAAACTGGTCCATACTTGATGTATGCGGAGACGTTACCCACGCTGCAATACCGGAGCTTGCAGTTGACGCTTATTCCGATCTGACCAGAACCAGAAATGCGGTTTGATAAACTAAGCCAAAATTACCATCTCCCTTTTAACGAAGCCAGTTTCTTGTCCCGAAAAGTTTGTTATAACGAAAGTTAACTGTATACGAGGCCCCATACATCACGAAACCGGCTGTCCCGTACCTTTCAGCTAACGCTGTAAAATATTATGAGCCATGCCACTCAGTATGGGTGTCTAGCGAAGCTGAGAGCTGAGGTGGCACAGAATTTTGAACAAACATACGAACTCCTTACGGAGGTCGTGTTGCGACCAGCGATTCCACAATATCATTCTATACCGGTAGATGATATGACTACCGAGGGTAGACATATCCGCTCGTAGTGGAGAATTGGGTCACGGCACCTTTAAGCCGAGAGTCTTTACACGTCCCCTATACGCTTGGAAATTTTAGACGGCCCCGGCTTTCGAAATTGCGGACTTTTCGCGGCCTCCCTGTACAACGACCCAGGGGAAGTGAAATTCAAGATGGACAACGGAAACTTGTTGAATTAAGGAAAGTGCGGCGCCAAATAAGAGCAAGCAAGCATCGAAGCAAGCAAGCATGCAAGAAACAAACGAAAAAACACATACGAACGCCTCGCGCTTTTGCATCAAACTCAAGAGCTCAGTTTTCTCTCACCCAGACGTATTGAGGGACACAAGAAATCCACGGAACCCTTACCATAAGTGTCTTCGCTGTAGAATAGCTCTCTTACCAAACTACAGCCCCGCCGCTGTGGCTCATTGGCTGTGCGTTGTGCTGCTGAGCCCACCACGGACGTGCGTTCGATTCCCGGCCGCGGCGGCCGCTTTTAGATGGAGGCGAAAAGCGAAAACTCCCGCGTGTTCAAGATTTCGGCGCACGTTAAAGATCCCCAGGTGGTCAAAAATAATCCGGAGCCCTCCACTACGGCGCGCCTTATAGCCTTGGTGTAACTTTGGCGCGTTAAACCTCATAATCAATCCAACTACAGCAACAAGAATAGCTTACCGTGTTCCAAGTCACGTGGGGGAGCCTGTGAAACACTGTGTCTCCAGTGAAAGGCAAACAACATTTACTTAAAACCATTTTATTTTTCTCTCCCAACCTGTCCCGAGCGCCGAACAGAATGTCTCGCCACTAAGGCAAGTCAAACCTTTTATGCACCTTCATTCCGGAGCGGAAAGTTTTTCTCTCGGGAACAGTGTAAAAACGCTCTTGTACTCGGAACGGTGTAGGACAGTGCAAAAAGCGCAGTGCTGTAACAGTGTACTTGCAGTAACGTGGATGGAATCGTGAGTCCGCTGGACCCTGATGGTCGGCTTGTCTCAATGGCTTTATTCAGAACCTTGTATATTATGGTGCATGTGTAATAACTAGGGCGAAATACCTGAGTTGCTCTATTTATACCTCGACGGCTACAGTCGGCAGCCAGGTAGCATGAAACCACGTAACACCCGATCACGTCAACTAAGCTAATATACATCAGCAGCTTTATTCACACCGACACGAAGAACGCAATACTAATCGTGTTTGAAGCTGTCTGCTTTGTCGCCAAGATTTCTTGTGAACGTTTGTGACTAGAACAAAGGTGGCATGAATTATACAAGCCCTATAGACACCAACAACATCGTAGGTTATAACAATACGTGAAATATCTAATATCACACTTCTCCAACTCACCGTCTCCATGTCCTGTCGCCGTTCGACGTCATGCCGCGGCTGGATTTTAAAGTGGACGTCACCCACCAATTGCTTTCAAGACAATTTCATCAGGATAAGTGATCTGCGAATGATTTAAAGCCGCAGTAATTTCTACTTCGCCGATGCAACTTGTGGGACCTTAGCATCTCTGTGATAGTGGTGATAGTTATAACTTTATATAACGCCTTGCACAAGCTTTCTTCGCATGCTTTTGTCATGTGATTACGGGCAGAAAATGCTTGTTAGATTGTGCTAATTAAACATCCCTTACATGCGCTTTCAACGTGGCTTTTTATTTTATACAATTCGGATGGTGAATTATAATACTGTATTATTGCATCCAAGGCGAATTTCGCCCAATAAAGTTGCTGGTTGGGCAATTTTGTGCATCCCTTCGCGGGGCCTGTACAACCTTACATTCCGAACCGCAGCAATGCTCATAGCATTACGGTAACATCAGCGTAAATGTCCACCATCATGCACGAACACGAATAATTAAGGGAAATGTTTTATCCGTGTGCAGTGGGTCGAACTCATGACTCATGTCCGCTATTTACGGTGTGATAACAACAAAAGCGCAAAGCTCGAAAGTCCCACACATTCCTTCTTTGGAAAAAAAAGTTGAATTGGTAAAAGGAAAAAAGAAGTAGAACATTCGCTGATCCACGGCCTCCTGTCCGTGTTCTCTTCGCCCGACCCTTTTTTACGCCTTCTGAGTGCTAGCAAAGTCCTTCAAAAGAATCGAAGGACTCTGGTGCTAGTTATATCACATACGCACGCCGAAGCCCACAGCACGGTTTTCCCAGGTTTGGCTGCGGTTCCAATTATGCCCGGCGAGTTATCAACCATGTCATCAAACATGGTTGATAACTCGCCGATATAAGATATGAATACATATATGCAGGTCTCCATATATAAAGGAAAGACACAAGGCCATTATGCGCCTATGCACATCGTTCTTGTCCCTACCCCAGCCACTTATCAAGCATCTTGATTCGCTTGTTCCCAAGTCCATGTAAAAACACCCAATATCTAGTAGAAAATCTCGACGGATTCTGGGCTCTAACGGAGAAATTTAAGTTATGCAGAAGGGTATTAAAAATATATAACTAGGGTGTCGGTAAATTTTTGGCTACACTGGTAGTCCATGTAGCTGTTAAGGCAATGGGTGCTCCTAACTGGGTTGCCCATAGGATCACCAACTCTATGTTGAATGTCATGCACTATCAGTGCGCAGTGGGCCATACGTGGAAACTCAGGGTGGTTGCTTGGTCCTGCGGATCTACGTTTCATAGATCGAAACATATTGTTTCCGCATGAGAAGTGCAGCCTAGATTCCCCCCGAGTCCATTCGCCAGGTTTGTGGTGCTCGACTGTGTGTCCTGTGAATACCATCACAACTAGCGATCTTAATGGGTTCTCCTAAGCTCAGCCCCACCTCCTCCCCCCCCCCCCCCTTTCCCCGCTCTCCCGGCAGTAACGTTGCGGTGAAAACTTGACGTCAAATCCTCGTAAATTGTTCGAATGGGATCATACGGAGCCCCGCTGTTCTGTAAATCACTAAATACGTTTTCCACAGCTGCGTGTGAAAATCGCTGCGTGTTCCACCTTTGCACTTGACTCTCCTTCTCGTTACTGCTCGCTGCCGCCGTTTTCGCTCGTGTCCATGTAGATGTTCGACGTGGTGCTAAAATTGGGAGTGAATATCATCTGGTCCGGAGGTAGCTGGAGCGGATACACCTGCGGAGTGAGAAGACGGAGCCACTTTTTGATTCAGTGGAGACAGGGAGAAAGGAGAAACACAAACACTGAGAACCATTCGGGCTTGTCCGTAATTCAGGAAAAAATATTTAAAGCGCAGTATACACGCAAAGACTAAAGGGAAAAACGGAACAGACGCTGTGACTTTCAACTTCATTCGAGGAAACACACTGAGCTTATACGCGTCAGGAGTGAAAAGAAAAACAAAAGAAGGCACAAAGAAAACCAGCTCGCGGCAGCTCGTAAATTCGTGAGAAGCCTTGAGGTTATGATTAAAAACGACAGGAAAGATCTCACAAACATTTCAGTTTTTTTTTTATTGAAGCCGTTGCCCTTTCGTCCTCGTGCGTGCTTCACTACAGATATTTGCCATAAACACAAGCAGCTTATACAAATGCCATTTGTCGAACTGCCCTCCATTCTGATAAACAGACCGTCACCGTCTGTTGAACAAACAAACCGTTAAACAAACGGTAACCGTTCTAGGTCTGTCCGGATCCAGGGATTCTTAGCACCCTCTGCTGCGTCACAGGTCTGACCGCCGCCGTAGTCAGTTGCTTCGCAGCCGCTGGGAACTGAGGGCCGAGGGTTAATTGGCGTATTCATGGGAGGTTGTGGCCGGTACCACACCAGGGTGGCCAATCCTGCTCTGGTGAGGGAGTGCATTACCGGCAATGGTCGCCGGGGTCAGGCCGCACCCCAAGCCCCTTTGTGCAATTCCATCAATACGCGGATTTTATTTTTAACCCGGGGGAATTGTCCGGCACCGGGATTCGAACCACGGTCCTTCTGCACGCGAGGCGGGTGTTCTACCTCTACGCCATCGCTGTTCCATCAGATTCCATCGGCGGACAGGCCGCCAATGGAATCTGAACCTGACAACGTTTAACGCGCGAACCTTATCTAGCGAAGCAAGTCTCGAGGTGTTGTTCAAGGAATTAGAGGACATTAAATGGGATGTAATAGGGCTTAGCGAGGTTAGGAGGGCAGGCGAAGCCTTTACGGTGCTGAAAAATGGACACGTCCTATGTTACCGTGGTCTAGAGGACAGAAGAGAACTGGGAGTGGGATTTCTAGTCAATAAAAGCATAGCTGGCAACATAGACGAATACTATAGCATTAACGAAAGGGCAGCAGGTCTTGTAATTAGGCTCAATAAGAGGTACAAGTTCAAGGTGGTGCAGGGCTACGCGCCCACATCCAGCCACGACGACCAAGTAGTGGAACGCTTCTATGAAGATGTGGAATCGGCAATGGCTAAAGTAAAAACACAGTATACCGTAGTTATGGGGGACTTCAATGCCAAAGTAGGCAAGAATCAGGCTGGAGACAAGGCAGTTGGGAACTATGGTCTGGGCTGTAGAAATAGCAGGGGGGACCTACTAGTTGAGTTTTCAGAACGGAATAACCTACGCATAATGAATACCTTCTTCTGTAAACGGGAGAGTCAGAAGTGGACCTGGAGGAGCCCGAATAGACTTCATATTATGCGATAACCCTGGCGTCGTGCAGGATGCGGAAGTGCTCGGAAGGGTAAGGTGTAGTGACCACCGTATGGTAAGATCTCGAATTAGGCTAGATTTGAGGAGGGACCGCAACAAGCTAGTACGAAAGAAGCCGATAAATGAGCTAACAGTAAGACGTAAAGTAGAAGAATTCAGGATCGCGCTGCAGAACCAATATTCCCCCCTAACGAAGCCAACGACAACCTTACACGCATTATCACGGAGTGTGCAGTAGAAGTCGGGGGCACTATGGCTAGACAAGATACTGGTAAACTTTCACAGGAGACGAAAGATCTAATCAGGAAACGGCAAACCATGAGAATCTCTACCACAGCTGACTGAATAGAACTAGCCGAGCTCTCGAAGTTAATCAATAAGCGTAAGACAGCTGACATACGGAACTATAATATGGAGAGGATCGAATACGCTGTAAAGAACGGAGGTAGCCTGAAAGCAGTGAAGAGACGTCTTGGCGTGGGGAAAAATCAGATGTATGCACTTAAGGATAAGCAAGGCAATGTCATCACAAATAGGGATAAAATAGTCACAGTGGCCGAGGAGTTCTATAGGGATCTGTACAGTAGCCGGGACATACAGGATAATGCCGAACGAGACAGTAGTTCAGAGGAGATAGACATCCCACCAGTAACGACCGAAGAAGTAAAGAAGGCTTTGAAAGAAATGAAAGGGGGCAAAGCACCTGGTGAGGATCAGATAACAGCAGACCTCTTGAAGGATGGCGGAGAAATTGTACTTCAAAAACTGGCAAACCTGTATACGCAATGCCTAATGACCGCAATGGTACCGGAATCTTAGAAGAACGCGAACATCATCCTAATCCATAAGAAAGGCGACATGAAGGACTTGAAAAATTACAGGCCGATCAGCTTACTGTCAGTCGTCTACAAGGTATTTACCAAGGTAATCGCTAACCGAATCTCTGCAACCTTAGATTTCAGTCAACCTAAAGAACAAGCAGGGTTCCGTAAAGGTTATTCAACAATGGACCATATTCACACGATCAATCAGGTGATAGAGAAGTGCGCTGAGTATACTGAACCCCTATATATAGCCTTCATAGATTATGAGAAAGCATTTGACTCGGTCGAAACCCTAGCAGTCATTCAGGCATTACGGAACCAGGGGATAATGAGCATTATGTAAGACTACTAGAGGATGTCTACAATGGGTCTACAGCTACCATCATCCTCCATAGGGAGAGCAGTAAAATACCTACAAGGACGGGTGTCACACAAGGAGACACAATCTCTCCAATGTTATTCACAGCATGCTTACAAGAAGTATTCAGAACGTTGGATTGGGAACAGGTGGGAGTAAGGGTTAATGGAGAATACCTCAGTAACCTCAGATTTGCTGATGACGTTGCCTTGCTAAGTAACTCTGGGGACGAATTGCAAAGCATGCTTTCCGCACTGGGCGAACAGAGTAGAAGCGTGGGCCTGAAAATTAATATGCAGAAAACTAAAGTCATAATCAATAACCTCGGGACAGCACAGCAGTTTGAGATAGGTGGCGAGGCAGTGGAAGTGGTAAGCGAATATATCTACTTAGGCCAAATTGTGACCCCAGATCCCAACCATGAGGCAGAGATAATTAGAAGGATCAGAATGGGGTGGGGTGCATATGGCAGACATTCTCAGATAATGAATAGCAGCCTACCATTGTCGCTGAAGAAGAAAGTGTATGACAGCTGCATCTTACCGGTACTCACCTACGGGGCAGAAACTTGGAGGCTCACTAAGAGGGTTCAACTTAAAGTGAGAACGACTCAGCGGGCAATGGAGCGGAAAATGGTAGGTGTAACATTGAGGGACAAGAAGAGAGCGGAGTTGGTCAGGGAGCAAACTGGTGTTAAAGACATATTAGTAGAAATTAAGAAGAAGAAATGGACGTGGGCAGGGCATGTAATGCGAAGGCAAGATAACCGCTGGTCATTAAGGGTAACAGAGTGGATCCCTGGAGAAGGCAAGCGTTGCAGGGGGCGGCAGAAAGTTAGATGGGCAGATGAGATCAAGAAGTTTGCGGGGATAAATTGGTCACAGTTGGCACAGGACCGAGGTAATTGGAGAATAATGGGAGAGGCCTTTGCCCTGCAGTGGGCGTAGATAGGCTGGTGATGATGATGATGATGATGAACCGTTCTAGGTAGGCGGCGAGCCGCACTGCGAGTAACTGTTGAACCACAATCTTTCCATCACGACTCCACGGCAGCGATTCAGGATTTACGTAGCGTTGCGCACTGTACAAGCCTGGCTGCATGCATTCACGCGATTATGGACACCTACCCATGCCCTGTCCATTTTTTATGGATCCTCCGGGACATGCTTCCTGCCCAAGCGGCGGCAGATCGCGCCTGCCACCGAAAAAACCTTCCACGCCCACTACTACTTCTTCCAGTATCTACCCTAGAAGAACTGCTGGTGGAAAAGGAGAACCTCCGCCGCGCCACGCGGGCTTTACTTCCACCACGTGGAACTGACCTCCCCAGTGGGCTCGCTCGCTGGGAGGAGGTCTTGCTGCGGAGGCTTCGAGTTGGGGTGGCGTTATCCCCAGCAGTTACTCACGCTTGGCCTGCCCGATTCCACGCCCCGTTTGCGGACATCTGCCCCTTCTGTGTGACTCCTGCGCCAGACGCTGACGTTAAACACCTGTTGTGGACGTGCTCAGGTCTCAGCAACGCCCGAATTCACCCCTTCGAGGTGCAGGGCTCCGTCCTGGGAGACCCCCAGATCTTAAGCGTTGGATATGGGGACCCCAGTACCGGTCGCTTCTTGGATTTTTGCGCTAAACTAGTGCAATGCTGTACCTTTAAAAATTCATGTTATGCCGTAGGGCAATCGCTCGCAATTAAAAAAAGAGACTATATCGTTATGCCGTAAAAAATAAGAAAGAAAGAACGTAGCAGAAATGCATGATGGTAATAATGAGAAGACAGTCGTATCACGGGACACGTGCCTCACAAGCCGATATCATTGCAGCTTTTCGGCAGCTTCAGCTGAGGTAGACTCACGCTCTGACGCCACGTTCTCCATATCACCCAATAACACATGGCGGCGCGCACAATACCGGCATATCCGTTCGAAAATTCCACACTACTACTTTCGCATTCACTACGTCATCGGCAGTGCTTAGGTGTCCTGGAAATTTCAATTGCTCAAGTGGTTGAGATGAGTCATGTGATTCAGGTGACAAATAGGCAAATGAGCGGATAGGGAGGAAGGCAGGCAGACCAATATCTCAGCTTTTACCTGAGAAAGACTATTGTTTTTAATATAGAGGCTAAATATGTAGTACAAGGTTTCGGGGTACAGCACGCTGAGGTATCCCGTGTGGTCAAAGTAGCCCGCCACTACTGCGGTCATCATGACCCAGGAGCAACAACCCCAATTTGTTTTATTTTTGTATAGTGAGAACCTTGTACTACTCAAGTATTTGGTGAATTCTGGAGCGGTAGGTGTACTCGCAGTCCTTGCTAAAAACCGTACGGCCATCGCGTCCCTCAAATGTGCTATATAAACTTCACACATGAACGGCGCGTGACACCAATTTCCCAAATTTAGCCAGTAACAAGAACAACTTTTTTTGTTGCCCGGCGATCTCGTAGGAAATACATCTGTTGCCACCCAGAATTGAAGTTGTGCTTTCAGTGCCGCGGCATTCTGCGTGGCTTAGAAATTTTCACCAACATATTCCAATTTACCCAGCTGTATAACCGCACGAGAGTGCTAATGCTCTCATAAATTTGTAAACATAGCGTTTCTCTCACTAGGACGTTTTATTTCAGCATCTCACGCCATGTCACCGTGTATGAGACAATATATTCGTAACAGAACTGCCTGAGTGCGGCACCATACCTTCCCGCTCAAAGCTTACACCAGAGCCAACCCTGCGTGTTCTTGAATCGTGTGATGGGAACAGGCGTTTTAAGGCGAAGCTCTCTATGCCTCCCTAATGGGATTCAATGTCGCCCCAAAATACACTGCAGAAAGCAAGCTTTCCACAATGGGGTTCACAGAACGATGATGGTGATGATAAGAGAAGGTCCGTAAAGCGCCTGACGAAAAAAACGCTTCCCGTGGTCGTAATTGAACCCGGGTCCATCACGTTATGAAGCCGACCTCTACCTGATCGCGCCTTTCCGTCACGGTCGAAGCAGTGTGGATTTTGGACTCTTGGCTTTGACTCAGGTTGCATGGCACAAAGATTCGCATTTCGACCATGTATTTTGTTTAACGTCGAGGGAAGAAAAAAATAAATACTAGAATTTATTGCATTAGCGAAAAATATCGCGGTCAGCATTGCACCAATCACGCACCTTTTTTCCTTTTTTTTTTGTTTTTTGGCTTGACGGTTCGTTTAAGTCTGCGAAGCATACAGCGTGCGTCCAGAAAATCTAAACGATCTGCGTGACCGAAGAGATGGGTGACGCGGTTGCGCGCCGCAATGCGTGCCAGTGGAGCGAGCGTTGTATGATGCGGCGCCATTAAACATGCCCAGTAATTTTCTGGCAGCGACCTGCCTTCTGGCAAGTTGATCAGATGATCGGCCGTTACAACGGAGCTGTTATATGGTTACTCCCCCGTTTCTTTCTCTTTTAAATGCAGAGCATTTCTTAGCCTCGCCTCTTCCTGCGTCGGACGGCGACCACAGCTCCGCGTCCGCAGCAGGTGCGCGCATGCGTCGTAGTCAGCCTGTTCGCTCGTCACCCCCGGAACGCTCCGTCGCGGTCTCGGCCACGGCCGGGCTGGAGGAGCGGCGGACGCGCACTTTCATATGAAAGTGCGTGCTCGCCGCTCCTCCAGTCCGGCCGTGTCTCGGCGTAACAGGTGCGTGATAGCAGCGCGGTGGGGCGTAGAAGAGCGCGCGCTGCTTGCGCATGCGCACTCTCCCCCCCGTACCGCTCTCCCTCTACTGCGCGCGCTGCAAATATAAAGCCGCTAGCGGTCGCTCGTGCTTCAGTCACTGCGTTGTTCCTTCCTTCCTTGGTTGACGCTCGCTCCCACGTTTACTCGTGTCTGCTACTCCAGCATCACGGAAGAAGCGATGGAAGCAACACTGCCTTCAACCAGTACTGAGGCCCCAATGCTCTGCATTTACTCGTGTTCCCCTCGCGGGAAGGCGCGGGAATTTTTTTTTTTTTTCTGCATCCGTAAAGCGAGAAAAGCCGCTCCCATCCCTCACTTCAGCCCATCTTCGACCTTGGGCATTTTCTTAAACCGTGCCCTCTGGCCACCTGTGCGGCTCCGGTGCTTCATATATTCATTTAAAATAACGTATATTTAATGATCATGATGATTGTTATTGGTTTCCCCTTTGTAGCGGGGTGATGACGTGTCATCTTACCAAAAAGGACTAATATACCTATGTTTTATACTCTTGGCTTAATACTAGCCCTGCTTAGGACAGGCACAAAAAGCTTATTAGGCACAAAATACTCTTTTTTTTCTGTTACAGGTGGTAGCTGTCCCAGGCAATATTCCCCTCTCTGCTTTTCGTCCATCAGCATTCTAATCTTCTTTTCGTCGCCTCGACAGCCTTGAAGTTAACTTCCTCGGTGCTACCCTTAAATCCTAGGGGTTCTGGAAGCCGAATATTTCCCTCATGTAGATTTGGATGGATACTTTCGCATTCTAACACTATGTGCCGCATTGTTTCTGATGCTTTTCTGCAGACCACGCATATCCCATCATGTTGTGAATACTTCCCCACAAAGCTCCTAGTTCGCAAGCAACCTGCTCTAGCCTCAAAAAGCAAAGCACTGCCCTGAGAATTATCGTGGAAATGTTCCTTTCTGATGTCCGATTTCTCAGCTTTGTACATCTCTGACGACGTTTTAGCTTCCATTTCACCTGAAAAGAAATTGCTTCTTGGCAATACATTTGTGTTTAGCGTTGAAGCCGAATTTTAAAAACAATCGATATAAGCTTAATATTTGTAAGTTCGCTTTCCCACATTGTTTGTCGTACAGTGAAGCCTATTCATAAAAAAGCAAAAATAGGCAGCAATAGGGGAGCGAACGTGGAGGAAGGAGTTCACCGAGGACGACCGGGCTTCCCCGCTGGTCATCCAAACAGCACCACAGGTCATCCACCTTCGCAGCGCGAAACGGCACTGAATTTTTATTAAGACTATGACATAACATTCTTACTACCAAAATTGTTCGCTTATGACTTTGCATGATAGTTTCACAAGCCAGGCCAGCACACCAGGTTGTTAACTACGAGTTCTTACCACTGGGACCACAGCCATCATCCCCGTAATCGCTATCATTGCAATGCCATATGAGTATAGATGTGTGTTGGCCGCCGAACTCAGCCGACTGGTCAATAGAACGTTCACAGTAGAGACCATCTTAGGACATCAATCCCCACCATCGACTTCGCAGACGGCAACAAAAGCCCTTTCACGTTTCCTGAAGGACACATGCTTAGATGAAGATCATAGTGCCCACAAAGGGACTAAAGTGCGTGTGCGCGTCCGCTCCCATACCTTCCTTTTCGCTCGCCCTCTCTCTCATTTCCTGAACACGCCTCCACCAGTGCCCAGTAGCAAACAAGTCTCTTCGCCTGGATAACCTCTCGGCCTTTCCGTTAGTTTTTCTCCTCATCCTCCTCCAAAACGTAAATCGGAATCCTGAGCTTGCTGTTTCAACATTTCAGACAGATCAAACCACCGAACCCACTCGGATCACGGGGAAAGACAAACGGTAAGAAAAATAAACATATCTTTGCATATTTCTCTCTCCAAACTAAGGCATCCCATCGACGTACACGGCGCCCTTACAATGGTGGAACGAAACCTACTCTCAGAGGCACTGAACAGCCAAGGGCGGAGAGTACTCACAAACAACCATGTCCAATAAAACAACTTGAGGAGACCTCCTATCCGATCACTGAAAACGCCTTTTAGAAACTTCCCGGAGCGCCGAAGGGACTTGTAAATGTTGTATAATTATCGTACCAGATTAAAGCATGCAAGGCGCGAGCCACGTTCTGAGTGTTCCTGGCCGATCTACACGCATTTTTTTGACGAGATAAGTGCGTTCGAAGCCTCGTTCCAGTTCTCTCTCACCACCCTGGCGTGTGTGTGATGGCATCAGCTATGACCAGACACTGGTAAGTCTGCGGGGCTTAAATTAAGGAGGTGCCAGTAGGTTTAGACTGTACAACCCGGGCATCAACGAACAAAACTCGAACCATGAATTTACAGGAAATATAAGTGTGACGTCACAACGGTAATTAGCGCGGTGGCCTCGAACGGCACATGGTGTTTGTCCTACTGCCCCCCGATACACGTACATTCACGGGCAAATGAAATGAGAACACAAAAATGTGAACCAAAACGCGCAAAATTAAACAATATGTATAGTGCAGATAAAATAATGGCTCGGTAATGGTATATTTGGAAAGACTCATTTTCAATCTTTGTTGCTGCATAAATCGACACGACAATTTCACCTGTACGTTCAGAAATCACGCTGTTTGTGTGTTCTGGTTCACGTTTTCGTGATCGTGTTTTATTGGTCCATGACTGTGCCATGGCCGTCCCATAAATAGTCAAATATTGAATTACATTGGTCAAACTTCCCAATGCAGCCGCGCAACACTTTTCGGGACACTTAGATATGCTTACGTGCCCTGAAGACGATATTCCGGCGTATTATAGTGACGGGTACTTTTTATATTGTCACGAGGCGGCAGGATGAAGGCGACACGAACCGTGGTACAGGATGGTGAGCGGTCTATTCACAATATTTACAAAGCGGCCATGAGAGCGTCCGCGCAGGCTGCACGCCAGCCACTCCCTCATCGTCGTCGATTGTGGGCCATGGCACCATGGAGCATGTTTCGTAACAATACAAACGTCCACCTGTCGACACAGCAGCCATGCTATTTTGGCGTTCTTAATTCCCCTTAATCCATCCTAATACACACCATAATGCGTATTCCAACTTAATCACGCTTTAATATATCCTAATGCACCCTAATCCATCGTATTCTACCTTACTAATCATAACTACTAATCACTAACCAATCATTTCTTATCTTTGTTAATCATTACTCATCTCTTATAGACGGGCATGCTTTGGTTCGCTACTGGCCTTACGTACGTGGGTTTTCGGGCCACTCGTGTCGACGCGGGCGGGTTCAAGTTCAACCTTCTGATGAGACATATAAGGCTTTCGCCGTAATAAGGCTTCGACTAATTGAGTGCCCGTTTAAGCAATGTTGCCGACGTGGCAGAAGCTTCTCACCGGCGCTATAGGCCCCGTCGGTATGATGCCCAAGACACCCGATCCTTGACGCTGCTGTCGTTGCGATTGGTGTTGATGCTGCTGGAGCTGTAGCTGGAGCTGTTGCTGCTGCTGCTGCTGTTGTTGTTGCTGCTGTTGATGCTGCTGCTGCTGCTGTTGTTGTTGTTGCTGCTGCTGCTGCTGGAGCGACTGTCGTTGCTGTTGTTGGTGGTGCTGTTGGTTGTGCCCGTTCTGCGTGTGCGGCATGGTATCCTGCTGCATGGCCTCGCTGCACATGGAGTTGGCGGGGGGAGCAGCCAGCAGGTATTGCGCAGGTGCCAGTGCTGCTCCGGGGCCGGCCATCGTTGACGTCGGCATCGATAGCGTGGTCGTCGGCAGGGGCAGCGTGTACAACGGCGTGTTGCCACTCTGCGGAAAGCCGGGAAGGGGAAATGGAGGAGGGGGGTTCAAAACAACGTATTACAGTGACATTGAGAACCATAATTGGACTAGTACATCCGATACTGGAGGGGGCATTATCTGTACTGCTAGAGACAGCACGGCCTGAATTTCGAAAACAGCCAACAAGTTTTGCAAAAATGTGCCCAGTGCAATGCCAACCATTGAACTACGTGACTTCCGTTGCCAAAGAGGAAAGAAGGTCACATCACATCTTACCCTGGATCAATGCAAATACCGTGCAGCTCTGCGACTACCACACTAATAACTGACCGCATTCTCCCTCGCTTTAGCGACAACGCCACCTTCTCATTTAGGCTGTTTTCCTTGCCGATCGGCGTATACGTCAAGGTATACGCCGTTATTCAGCATATTAAATTAAACTTTCGAGTGCGCCAAAGCTGTGAAAGTCTCTTTCCTACAAGCGAGAGCTCCGAAGATTGGAGTAGCGGGTACATCAGATCTACTGTGGCCGGTTTAGTAGCAAGCACCATCACTACTCATGCACACAACATGCAGAGGCCACAAATTCTGAATACTAGTACCGAACAACTATCTGAGCACATGGGTGCGCTCTTTAACGCAGAAGCAGTGTAAGTTGATGAATTTCATTTGGATGCCAAGTCTCTGAATGTTATAATTTCACCATCAAGGACCAGTGGAATGTCTCGGTTACCTTAGGCAAGGAGTGTACGAAATTTTTCGGCTTGTTTTGTAATACTGTATTTCCGAGTCACTGCTGACTAAAAAAATGGAGTCAGTGAGTAAGTGAGCGGAGTTTAAGAAAACTACGCGAGCGTGCCCTTTAACGTAGTTCCAAAGCGTTTGCAATCAGCCTTGTAGGTAATTGATGCCTATTTTGGACGCCGCCAACATGCCAACGTGACAAAAATTGAATTTAACCAATTTTGTTCCCAAAGGACCGTTAAACATTATTTCCGTCCATGCTATTGGCGTTCCCAAACCACTAGCCGTTATTTCACCCGCTATTTACAACCTAGACACTCCGTTCAACAAGTGTTTATTGATGATTCGTTCATAGGCGTTCTCTGCCCGTTTCAGTCTTTCATTGGCCAAGAAATCTAGTATGTGCGCATCTACTGCTGACCTCGGAGCAGCGCTCAGCCCTCACGTCACTGACGATGGCGTAACCGCAAATGACGTCGCAGCAAGAAATGGCGTCACTTCCAGCCATGCCTCCACCGATCACGTCACAATCTAGTGTGACACCAGGCATGTCTTCAAGCATTAGCCTTCTCCAGCCCTTCTCATGAAGATGTCCTTGAAGTGGCCTCGCTGCGTGCCCTTCAGAACCTAGGCTTAGCGAAGGCGAGCTGACGGGACCAATAAACGCTAACGGGATTGAACAAGTCTGTACGTCAAGATGAACACCGGAGTAGGAGTGGACTGTCGCCGTTACCGTCACCGTGGCCGCCAGGTTGGGATTGATGAAGTGCACGAGCATCAGCTGCTCGGACACCCTGCGCAGCTCCTCCTGCTGCCTGAGGATCTGCTGCTGGAGCGCCTGGTGCCTGCGCTCCAGGTAGTCGTGGAACTGTCTCTGCTGCGGCTGCTGCTGCCCGCCGGACGACTGCTGCGGCTGCTGCTGCACCGATGGCGACGCCTGGCCCTGCTGCGGAGGAAGCATCGGCCGCGAGCTCAGCTCGTCGCCCTCCAAGCACGTCGACAGGCTCCCCGGTTGCAGCACCTGTCGCAGACACCGCTCTCTAAAGTGAGGCTGTGTTCCGGATAGAACAAGTTGCGGATGCAGCTGGGGTAGTGAAAATAAGCACTCGCCTGATCAGGCTTCCTCAACGCATGTTGCCTCATTGGGCGTCGAATGGTATTAGAAGCCAACCATCTAAGCGTAAGCTTGGGCAACATGGTCTCATCATCAACGAAAGTCGCCACAGGCATTGGGGTGGCTGCGGCCGTATCGTCGGCAAGACATTGGGGGAATCACGATAGTTGTTAACCCTATGCAAGCATGCGAAATGAGCATAGTGTGCTGTGATGCAGGGATCCACAAAGCACGCTATGCTCAAAGCACGCTATGCTCATTATGTGTAAATTGGTGCTTTGGCACCAATTTACACATAAGGTCACACGAGTCGCCGCATTGGATAAGGCGACGGAAGCAGCAGTTGCTTTGCGTCTTAAACATAACAAAGGTTCTTATAGCTCATCGTAAGGATCCATCGTAGAGTATGAATCATACACACTGTTCTTATTCTCTGTTCTAACAACACGGGAACAGGTAATAGATGTCCTGAAATTGTTCCCATCATTCAATCATTCGTATTTATATTTCTGCTCTACACTTTGGTACAACTCAGCTGAGAGGATCTCCGTAATGAACCGCGTCGGAATTATTAGAACCAGTCGGGGTCTTTTGAAGAGCGTCAAAGATTGTGCACACAAGAACTTGAATGAAGCCTCTATAATATCTGTGGCACGCGGACCTGGGAATCAAACCAACAACCTCACACTTCGCCGCAGGAAATCGTCGTCTTATAGCCACTAGCGCATCTGTGTGTGTTTTTTTTTTCACATTGTTTCTGCCACAGGATTGTCTAACGAGGTTTATGGACACTGCGATATATGTGATTGCACTTTTCATAATAAATAAAGTAGGGTGTTGTTTTCGGTGGCAGTGTATAACAATTCCGAACACGGTCTTCCCATGTTAAATTCAAAGCACACAAAGCCTATGCAAGGTTTCATTCTCTCGGAGGGATCTACACTTCTCTTTCCCTTTTTCAAGGCAACGCTTGGTAAGATGCCTCAAAATTCATTAGACAACTGAGAGGATTACGGTATATCTCATAAAAATTGTGGTTGATTCCTCTGTCATAGGAGTCGGTAAACCACGTAAGTTTAATGCGCAGCGAAATCTGCAGCTGAGCATGATTTGCGGGTCGGCGGCTGTCTTGTGGGTGTGCTTGGCGAGAGTCGTCCTGCGGGCGGGTCGCTTCGGCAAAGGTGTACTGGCGTCATTTCCGTGATAGATATGACGTCAGGGAAATCTTGGTGTCTCCTGGCATTAAACACTTTCATGTAAAATACAACTCCCGCAAACGAACAACCCTAAGTACAACGTACTCTTTAGTACTAAAGGTTGCTTCCCCGCAAGAAGAACCTGTGTGCAGGGGTGCACCCTTTACAGGCCCATTGCTTCGTTGTACTGGCGTCACTTCCGTGACGGATATGACGTAAGTGAAATCTTCGTGAATCCGGGAATAAAACACTTTCGTGTTAAAAGGCTCAGTTCTGTCTTCCGTTCTCGTGCATGCCACACACTCCAGTGTTACTCCCCGTGTTGTGTGTAAGAACCAGTTCGCTCACTCGCCTGCACCGCTGCAGCCGCCGTGGAGCCCTGCGAAGGGCCGACCGGTGCGCCGGCAAAGGTGGCCGCGATGGGCTGCAGCGTGGTGAGCGTGATGACGGGCGCGTGGCAGGCCGCGGTCGTCTGGAACGACCGCTGTTCCATCGCGTGCTGCTGGTGGGACGAGGGCGACGAGCTGGGCTCCGAGGTGAGCGAGATGAGGCGCCCCAGCGACGGCGACTCGCGCGTGATGGTGCACGCCTCGGTAAACGGCAGGGACAGCTGGTTGCCGCAGCCGCTGCCACCCCGATCGTCCCGCAAAACACCTAAGATGGAGACAACCGACAGTGTGCGTGTGTGCGCAACGTGCACACGTGGCTCGGCTTTTTTTTAAATGCATAGCATTTTAGTAACTCACAATGTCACGCGGCGTTCGGCCTAGTCCGCAGCCAGGCCACTACACTATAAAAGAAACAACAGTTTCCGGCGCCCGGATTCGAACCCATGACGCCGCGGGCGGAACGGCAAGTGCCGGGCGCACTACCGATTGAGCCACGCAACCAACACGGATTTCGATGCACCGATAGCGCCTTATATCCTTCACTCATTTATGGTTTGTTTCGAAAGCGCCATAAGTTGTCACGCGCCTCCGCAAGATGGCGACACAGGTTCCGCGATCGAGACTATGATCGAGAGACCCGCCATAAGTTGTCACGCGCCTCCGCAAGATGGCGACACAGGTCCCGCGATCGAGACTATTTTCAATGGCTACGTGAGATCTATCCAGCCAGTATTATGCGCTTGTTAGTTGCAGAATCGCCTGTTTAGACGGTGCTCTGACGGCAGATTCGAGGAAAATGTTCGCACACGTGCGCATGCCGTATACGCCACCCACCAGTATCTTGTGACCAATGATTAGGATAACAACGATGGCGAATAAACATTGCACTGAGTGTAACTATAGATGCAGATGTATATGAACATGCAGCAGCAAGGAAAAAGTATAACCAACTCAGAACGCGGTGCCGGAAAGTACTGAGTATTGAGTATGATCCTCGTGGTTAGTCTCATGAGCAAACAACGTCGTCAAGTCTTCAATCGCTGCAGAGACATAGCTGAAGTTTCCGTACGTACGCTATTCTTAGCTTTCTGACCAATTAGCCACTTTTTACGCCTGGAGCTGCGTGTTTAAGATCTAAACCATAAATTTTATATAATATTTATAATCGACTCTACTGTTACTAAGTCATTAAGAGAAGCTAGCCCGCCTACGGTACACATTTAGGTTGAATTGCTTAAGTTCAGAGAGTATATATAGCTCGCGCGCTTGTATACTAACGGTTTAAGTGTAGGTTTCCAAGCTACACCTTCGCCACTACACAAAGTGACTCAAGCAAGCACTGTGCACCGAAAGGGATGGATTGTGCACAAGCGCATTCGTTAATGTCAGTTTTCTTGCACAATTGGTTTTAGCTAGGGCGAGATGAATGAAATTGTTGTTCCGACAAGACCATCTTGTAGCCCTAAACTACTGTTCCTCCAGCATATCTAATAAAAATTTCTGTTCAAGTGACGTAATCTTCAAAAGCCGAGTGATATTCCTACGACATTATTTGAAAAGTATGAATCTGGGTTGATTTTTGGAGTGCACGCACGATAAGGTGCGTGTTTCGTGATGGCGCCAGTTGCTCTCTACAGCGGATAAATGAACAAACAAGCTAAACATTACTTTTGGGAAAAATGAGGAAGTCATAGGTTAAGATAAATCTAGTATAGGCTGGCTACCCTCACGCTTATACTTGTTCAAGCCTGCCAAACTTAGTTGAAATTCTGGCTAGTTGGATATGGTCCATCTAAAAACAATAGGGCACAATTCGGCAGAGACGGGAACTCGTCTCAGCGCTTGTTGTGTCTTGTGTTCCCGCCCCTGTCGAATTGTGCGCTGTTGTTTTTTAAAACGACAAACTTAAAGGAACTCTGCAACACTTCCGATAAACGCTTTTACCCTTTCAATCGCGTCTGGAAGCATTGTCAAAGCTACAGTTTTCAACATCTCGGAGCGGCACTGCGTGATTTGCTTGTCGCAGCAGAACTAACCGCCGGATCCGTTTCTGCTTTGCTTTGTGGCTTCTTTCAAAAGTGGTTATCGAATGCGTTTATTGCTGAGACTGAAAGGAAGCACCCAATAGCCGCTACATTGCTGTAATGTCGTAATCCGAGCACTCAATTAACGCCAAAACTCCGTAAAGAGAGAAAAATCCTTTTCAGCAGGTTTCCAAGTTCTCTGATAGGCACAAAGCAGTAATTTTTGGCTGACGTACTTTGTGGCCCCTTATTCTAAGTACTGGATGTGTTTTTTGACTACGTTCTGAAAGCATTCGAGATTCAGAAAAAAATTGGAAAAAAGTGTTGCAGGTTCTCTTCAAACCGATGTGGTGGATGTGGTTGTCGGGTTCAGAGCCGTGCACTCACCGGCGCAGGTGGACTTTTCCGAGAGGTTCGGCGAAAGGCTGTCCCTGGAACTGACAGACGGCGCGGAGGAGACCCTCGAGCTCTGGTACGACATACGAGTGGGCACGGACGCCCGCGAGTACGGCGCCACTGTTCCTCCGCTGGCCGCTGCCGACGGTGCGCGGCTGTGCGTCAGGTCTTCGTCGTAGCTGGAAGGGCGTCATGACAAAAGCAGTAGTGCCAGCATTACTCAAGAGAAACAGTGACGGCAAAAAGAAAATCGGCCACGAGAAACCTTAGTAGTTCGTAGGTAACAACGCTTGACTCGAACGTAACTGGGTGGATTTGTGAGGATTTGTGAGAATTCGAGTGGTAAGACATTGCGGTCCTATACGTAGAAAACCGAGAAAAGTCACTCCCAGTGGTCCTAACTTTAAGCCACAGAATCTGCTGGGCCATGCAACTCCTTGTACTCTGCGTTTCCTACAGGATTGAATGACACTTCATGGAACCCTTCAATATATTAGCAGACATTTTCAATTCGGTTGTTCCAGCGATGCGAAACATAAGTCGGCTGAATCACGCGACGAGTATTTACTGCAAGCGGTCGTTGATTTCCATTGCTTCAAATAAGGCTAGCGTGTGCGGTATCGGTAGCGCGATTTATTACCGTTGGCATACGATGCACCACAGCTGCTTATGAATATGTGCACGAGATAACACCGGCATTTCTTACATCGACGTTGCCCAGTAGGAGAAGAATGCATTTTCGTCATCGCGACGTGCACGCATATATTCTTTCTACGTCCAAGGGTAAGATGGTGGTCACGCTCAATAAATGTATTCTCCCTATCTCTCTCTCTCTCTACCATAGGTGCTAAAAGTGACTTTTTCCAGCGGCAATATGCGGATGTAGTGCAAGAAGCAGTGCGAAGAACGCAAGAAAATGACGATTTGAAGCTGTCGTTAAGTTCACTTTTAACATAACCCGCTAAGTGAATTTTTCGCTCGTCTATCGACATATTAATTATTGTGACCCAACGGGGCGTTGTTTCTAGCCCAATTTCATCAGAAAGCAAAGTTGCTCCCACTGCCCCCATCAATACCCTTCCCGTTGAAGCTGAACTGAATTCGGATTGAAAAATAAAGGAGTACAACGATGCAAAGAGGAGGAAATTACGGAGGGTTCAGCCTACATTGCTTTGCATATAAAACTGAGATCGATTTTGCCCCGGGGTTTCCCCATATTGTATCAGCTTTTCAACGACGTACCTCAAGACGGTGTGCGTACAGACCACAAACTCCGGCTTAGAGCTCCACTGGTGATAGGTGATGTAGTAACGAGTCTGCAGCCAAATCCACTGTTGTCCCTTGGTGAGGAAGCGGTAGTGGCACGACGTCCCTTCGCCCGTCTGCATCACTGACAACGAGACCGGATCACACCGTCACAACAGTGGTGTCAACACGCTTTATGCTTCAATATCAAAAATTTCCTCCCTCCTCTAAGGTTTCTCGGCTGAGAATAACAAGACTTGAGACTAGGCGAGTATGTCTTTCCAGGTTTTGTGGGACGACAACTGAACTGGCTTCGGCTAGAACAGCAGCAACTTGCTGCCGTAGCAATACCCTGAGCGTTGTCACCTAGCGGAAACTCCTGAAGAAGAAAACATTAGCTCTCCCAACACCCTGATGAACGTGCTTAGGCGTTCTAGATGTAGGTGAAACCGAAGAACGTCAGTTATAGCGTGGTTAGAGGACGCCATACCTCAGGGGAAAAAATGGCATGAAGTACAAAATAGGGGCATATTATTCGGTAGTATGACTGGAAATACATTTGTTACTACCTAATACAGACAAGGCCGTGCGTTTACGTGAGCGACCAAAACGTTGAAAAACGCAATGGTGCCATTTTGCGGGGTTCACAAAGCATATAGTGAGTTGTCCTGCGGGCTCAACGGTTTGGGATGAGCGGTTTATGCTGCCTGGTACACAAATTTAACAGACCGAAGCCTGTTCTCTTGTTGACGTCTTACAATAAAAAAAAATATTCCAATGCGATTTGGCATATGAAGCATGCAATGTCTCCTTCTTCCCCGTTTAGTGAGAAAACTCAGAGGATTCGGAACATATCCCCGGAGCTTATCTTGCATCTTGGGAATGGAGTGATACCCCACGTTTGGAACAGGTGAAGTTATTAGCGCGCAATAATTTACCTATTCCTGACGGAAGGTTACCCACGGAGATCATCAACGCCTACGTTCTGAAAGACGTGTTCGAACGAATTTGGTGTCCCACTAAAGGAACCTGCTTTAGCAATTAGGTTTAGAGTGCTTCGTAGTAAGTAATAGCTAATCTGCAAGGAAACAGCTGTCCTCTAGCATATCTAGCAAATGGAGCTAGCGTCGATTTTGCATTGCGCTTATCCACGAAGGTTGAAGTCATAAACGGGTTCGTACTACACAAACCTGCAGCAGTTACCCAAAACTCTGAACTTTCGTAGCAGCGTGCAAGATCGTCGCAAGCTAGTGGCGGCAAAGCCTTCGACAGCGGTATAAGCAAATATCATGCTCCTTTATTATTCTACTGGATAAGTAAGGGGCGCGTGAGTGTGTTGTCTAAAATCACACGGCTACCTGTACTATCTGCGCTGTTTACCAGTGCACAGTTATGAAATAGGTTATACAGATGAGATTAGAAGGGATCTGGCTAAACCGCCCCAAATTCATGCATGATAATTCATTGCAAAAAATGATCTCCCACTGAGTCAAAATGATCTCAGCGCCTTATTTTGTGCTGGTTGTGCTATCAAACCCAACTGCACACGCAAAATAATTCCTTGTAAAGTCAACATGGGCAGAATTGCCCTCTGCTATACAGCACTCTTGTCTAACAAAACCTGTGTGGCCTTCTATTGAAAATAAAAAAAAAGAAAGATACAGAATACCAAAGTGCGTCACGTACATGCTTGCCCCTGTTTATTCAAGCGAAGTATACCACAATATGCATGTAGTGGCATGCACGAATGTTCATATCGGGTTATACGCTCGTGACGAAGAACCGCAAAACGTGTCCGCCCGTACAGGCCTCTTGGCCCGCAGCAACCTTCTCGAGGTCCTCCACGTGGTAGTAATCGTAGCCCGACGTTCCCAGAACTTCGAATGGTAGGTAACCAATTATGGGAGGGGCTCTAGCAAGAGAAAGAGAGAAACGAGAGGGTAAGAGACGCGGCGATAAAGGAGGCAGGCAGCACAACTGATAATGAAATGCGTCAGGTGGCCCAGTGTGTGCACGTGTGCGCAGGTGTTCACTTGCGGGGCGCATGATTGGGTGTATGGTACGATCACGTGCACCTGTGTGTGTATGCGCGTTTTGATGACTTTGTGGGTGAGTGAGTGTGATTGTGCACTCCAACAGGCACTCGTGTGAAAAAATTTTTTGCAAAAATTCTCACTACGTCGGTTGTCTAATATATATGGGAGCATCGTGTGTAAGATTTACGACTCCACTCCTTTCAAAGGAGAAAGGCCCATTTCATGAAAAAGCCGGCTTGCAGCGCCGGCGTCTGCAACAGAAAAACGGCTACTTTTTAGGCGTTCCATGCCACATGACGTTCCGCAGCGTGCGCTGCGAGCTTAAACTCGGCAGAGGCGCCGCCTACAAATAAAGGGAGCAAAAGAGGAAGCAGCAAAACTCACCATCGCCGTCAACTCTCCCATTGCACATACGCATGAACGAGCAGCGGCGGAACACGTAGGAAACAGACCGAAGCCGTTCGAAAGCGTTAAGACGGATCGCTAAAAAAGTATACCGAGAGGCAAGGTTACAAAGCATTTATACAACGCGAGGCGGAAGCAGGCCTCCCAGCCGTTCAACGACGCATTCATGCTTTCGCATTCCCAGCCCATAAGAAGTGCTTAGATGTCTTCAAGTTCTTTTTATCAATGCTCCCCATACTACCCATACACTTAACATTATCGACTGCCGTTGTGACATGGCCGTTCACACTGCTGTTATCCTTGTAAATGCCACGCCGGAGCAAATTTTAAGTATAAACACTTTATTCATGTATGCTGCCGATATTTTTGCGGTCCTTTTGGTTGATTTCTGATGTATCTAGATTAACTGTCCTTATAAACGGTCTACGTCAACGCGACTGCAGTGCGCCATTTCAAAACCGGTTGCGAACAATTTCTTTATAGCCTGGGTGCGAATGTGAACGAGGACACACTACCGCTCTGTTTGCGCTCGGCGCGAGTATAGCTCCTTCTTTTGTTACGTTGCCAGATCTTGCACAAGGTGATTCGCTATAGAGGTGCTAGACTATTCTCCGCATTAAAACAAAGTATTTGACCTAAACGAAGACAAATTGCTAGGAAACTTCGCACCTAAATGAAACGTCGACATCGCGCTTACTTTCTCACCTATATGCCACCTGACGTCACCTATATGTCACCTATATGTCACCTATATGTCACCTGACCTGATGATTGCCCACTAGTGGTTCCCTACCACTAGTGGGCAATCACTGATCCCCCTGTGGGTCACCCCGGGGTGTGGATTGCCAACAGCCTGATAACTTAGTAATCCCGACGAAGGAGAATGGCCTTATTTAAAGCTAGGCACTTTGCAGCACAGTAGTGATGCCTAAAGAACACAATGGGCATCCTCGATTAACCAGTCCTGTATAGCTCGCGCGCAGTCCGAGGTCCACCATCGGACTGGAGTCTCCGTAGAAATGTATAAGAAAATCGAGCGCCGGATCATGTCCCGGAAGTCGGCGGACGGTGAAGGACTGATAATCGAGGAGCCCCAATGTATCGCTGTATTTCTCCTGCACTGCACCTATGTGCAGAAATGATTAAAATCAGCGCCCAAAATAGGAATGAGTAAGGGCGTCCTCTCGCTCATGCCTTTGTTTAACTACCTATTGGAAGCATGAGATGAGCAATTTATAACCTCTAGTCCTATAGGCCTGGCAGAAGACTGTGCGCGTGCACATTTATCACGATTGCGCGCATGTATTGATCGCAAGGCGTTAATGTGGCGCCACCTACGAGTGACATCACTCCTACGAAAAAGAAAACGCGCGGTCGGATAAGCACAGGAAATGTGCTCTAGCAGACAACATTACCCGGCATCTGTTTTCTTTCTCCCTTTTCTATGGCCGCTGCGCGTTCCCCCCTCGTGGTTTTAATTCCAATTACACAAAAAAGTGGCCTGTTGACCTAATAATCCGGGAAAGAAAACAACGACTCGCTTGTTCCCGGGGTAGTTGCCACAATCGTGAACCACAGCTTGTACAGCCAGTCAACGCCGTAGTGAACGATGCAACTGATTGCGAGACAAATTCGCAGTTAATTTATTATAAAATACCTGCGACGTGACCTGTACCATACTGTGCGTGCAACGAATACAATAGACCTTGCAACAGCAACGGAAATTGCCGCTCAGTAATAATCACACCCGCGCGTACGGCGCGCGTTGCCTGGTAATGACGACGCGGGAACTGTGGGCGGATTGTTTCGCCGCACATGCTAAGGTGCTGGTATACGATCTGCAGTTTGGCTTAAGCAGTGCATATTTCCCCTCAAAGGCTTACCCTGATTTGATTACCGATCACCGCCGTATACTGGTACGGCTGACAACTTGTCCGCAACGTATGAACGCGAGTTTGCAACATGTTGGGGGCGGGTTTTAGACATGCCTATGTTTCCGTTGCACGTGCGGCACTGCCGGCAGAACTGCGCGTGAACGGGCAGGTGCTGCCGGCATCGCCGGTTCGCTCACCAGCTTCCGCGGCCAGTCCGCATAGAGGAATGTAGGCTTAGCATCGCGGCAGATGTTTGACCGCCGCTTGCAAAATCACCGAGGATGACAATCCCCAGCACATTTTTTTACCCCACTCACTTCCACTTCCGCGCATGTGGAACTTCTTTTTTGCGGTCAGAACGACTTCGCTTCGAGGAGCGGCAACAAGTTGATGCTGCCGCGGCTTGCACCGGTCCGAGCCGTTTCGTGGGCCGGACGGGCAGGCACGGCCGGCGTGTGCGCGGAACGTTTCCTCGTGCAGAAAACGCTTGATGATATCCTGCTTTACCCGCTTCTTCCGAACGACGCGCGAAATATAGAAATTTAGCTTAACTACTGTCGTAGCCCACAAGGTTTACCCGGAAATCGAGCCACAGCTTTCGCTTACACTACGTTCGGTCACATACACCCGGCTACACCACCATGCTTATGTTGCTTTCGGGCAGCCTATACCACAGTCGATACGGTCGTAAAGTCTCAAGGAGGTGAAATGACGCTTCACGCACCTAGGATTAACTTCAACGCCGAGAATTAACACGAAAATAAATTTAGAAAGAGCGTATTGAACGAAACGCCACTCGCTGCAAGTCAACGGAATTCGATAATAACGTGCGCTGCATATTTGGACGAGGGACAGGGACAGTGAAAAAAACAAAACCATACGATGGTGCGCAATCGATGGTGCGCATACGATTGTGCACCATCTTATGGTCCCTGTCCCTCGTCCAAATATGCAGTGCACGTTATTATCGAATTCAAGACTATACCAACTGGCCCCTAAACATGCCTTTATTTTAGAAACGGGAATCGTATGAGTGACGTCAAGACGATCGCAGCGCCAGCCTTTCTAGTGGTGGACCTCGGGGCTAGTACCTGTGGTCCAGGAAGAGGAACTTCCACTCGAGGCTGTGTCGCGAGCTGAACTCGTTCCTCGAGCCGTCGCAGAGGATGAGCTCTCGCAGCAGCTGCGGAGTCTGGAGCCGGACCATGGTCACTAGACAGGGCGCGCCCAGCTCGGCCGAGCCCGTGTTGGGCGAGCACACGCTGCTGCAGCTGTTCGAGTCGTACTCCAAGCCGCCCAGGGGCAGCCCTGGTGGGGACGTCGCGGGGAACAGAGAATGGTTTGGCGTTGCGTTAAGGCTACTCCCGCCCTTAAGCTAAGAATGCAGCTAGGCGGATGGTTTTTAGTGAGTCCAGCATAATAAAAAAAACATTACATTAAGAGTTACATTACATTAAGAGCGCAAAACATTACATTAACAGCGCAAAAAAAAACAAAAAAAAACATTAGGAACAGCACATTAACGGCGCAATTTTAAACATGGCATTTGCATGAGCTATTTAGGTCATTTTTAATACAGGGAGACGTCTGTGTATGGCTCCAAAGAGATGTTCATATCAAGATAGACATCGTTTTTGATGAACTTCAACGACAAACCAATGATATCATTACGAAAGGCTGAGTCTTCCTTGTTTTCTGTAATCCAGAAAAAGGTAGGAATGGGACTTTGACAAATTAGATCGCAGTTGTAAATGGCGGACATTCTCGACAGCGTTAGCACAAATCACAAAACTGCCTCACAAAATCCCGCCACCTCATTGCCATGTCGTCCTCTCCTGTTCCTGACTGAGTTCCACTAGATGATGAAACATAAGACCTGTTTATTCTCTGCTTGAGTGTTGCTCGTCGTCGTTCCACTAATCTGATCTCCTCCACCTATTGCGTGAACGAATGCTGATAGTGTTAGACGCTGTTGACGAACAGAGGCTTTCCCGACAGCATCTACTTGTACTGCTGCCACCCTACACACTCTTCCTCCTTGTTCTACCCCCCTCACCCCTCATCTCTCTTGTCACCCTTCTCACCAGCCCTACACCATCCCCATCATCATGGTCACCCACATTGAGACACGTGTTGTCAAAATGTGATATTGGACACAACTGCACAGGAGCCTGCTACTGGTCTCCAAGGCTCATAAATGGTCTAAAAATGCGTCGAAAGCTTTTTTTTTAAATAGTGCATTACTAAGAGTCGCGAACCGCTCCGGCAGTAAAGGCGCGTTTAACTCCGACTTTTTTGGCGGACGGGCGCGCGGTCGCGCGGTCGGCGATGGCACGTCGGCTAGGCTGCGCCAGCGACAATTTCTATAGGCCGGCGCAGTACAGCTAAAGTGACTATTCTATCCACCTTAGTCTAACCTTCTTAGCGTAGCCAGAGCACCCTCCGGCTACAGAAGATTTTGCGATTAGTGGCCGACTGTCGTGAAATTTACGAAACAATTGGGTCTCGCTCTAGCCCGGTCATGGGCGAGTGAGCGGGCGCGCGTGCGCCCAGTCCGGGCGGGCTGGCTAGGTGGCGGAAGAGAGACATGTCCTATCTCGACGCCTGTGCCGGCGCAGTGAGCCAAGCTTCGCCGAACGTGCCGGAGGTTACATGGCGTTGGAGTAAAGGGGTTCCCGCATTCGCCGACGTAGCGTGGCCGTGCCGCGCGCGCACGCTTTCCTGCTCTACGTCGGAGTATAATCGCGCGTTAACATGCGTTGACGCGGAACCACCGCCAGAAAAGTGTTCATACCAAATGGCAGCAAATGACTCGAAGCTTACGAGAAGTCACTGGTTGCATCAAAATAGTTCGTCTTTGTGGGCGTTCTATATTGCGGGTTTTAAGTGGACGTGTGACTTCAACTGTATCTATCTATCTCGAAGCTCGTCAAATAAAAAAAAAAGTACCGTCAGTTTCACAACAGCTCGTGGAACCTTAAAGATGCTTGATGACTGATTATGAGGCTTTTTTGCACGAGCAAGCTCAAGAAGCACTGTAGTGTTTCTATGTAAACCGGTCACTTGGTACTCTGTACGAAAGAGTTTTTTTTTATGCTGGAAGTGTAATTTATGCTCTTCTAGACTCGTTTTTTCTTGTTCAGCTACTGCGGCCTTTTCAAGCTCATACCTTATTCTCGAAACCAGACCACATTGGCCATTCAATGATGCTCAATAACTTTTCGCGAAAAAATTTTACTAATCATATTCCACAATTACCCTCCTCCGAGTTATCGGATCCCACATTACAACACCTATGGAATTCAGACTCCTTTTCAGTTCACAGTTCAGTTCACAGCAACGAGGAAGGTTATACCTGATTATTTGTTACGACAAAAATTGTCATGCGGCCAGGCGCAAATGATTGGTCGTATTTTATAAAAATAGCACTACATTTCTGAGGCGGTCTCTATATCCCTTTGAATCCCAGGAAAGTGGTTAGCAGAACAGAAGATTAGCTGCTGGTAATGCAAACAGCTTTCTTAGAGTAGGCGCACGGGACTAATTAACGCTAATTATGTTGGCCCTTGGTCAGCCGAGCTGTGCCTCTGTACGACACTAATAGAAGCGTGGGCTTCTGTAATAGAAGCGTGAGCTTATAAAGTACCCCGGCAGTCAATAATTCTCTGAACCTGCTTTCGCCACTGCCGAACTTGAGTAAAATTCAGTATAAAAGGCTTACCCTCTCCGATGGCAGTTAAAAACGTTCCTCTAAGATTAACCGGTTCGTATCGAATGGCTGAGTCCGTGGAGCCTAGCTTTCCTCTCTTCATGTAGACGTCCACGCTCACGTACGGTTCTGTTGATTGAAAAACAAGCAATGGTTTTGTCTGCTATTCAAGTACTCAAACAGTATTAAAATTGAGCGCTTTTCGTAGCACCTTGAAGCAGCCATGAAGACAAAATGAAACTTTGTTCAATCCGAACGAACTAGCCTTTGGTAGCTCATTCAGCTGCATATACAGCCACCAGAGACGATTTAAACCGAATAAATGCAAGAAATGTTTAAAACCTTTATATTTGACGCTAGTCACGAATAAGAGCAAGAGTGACGTCATATGGGCCAGGGCCAAAAGCATAGTTATCAGTGTTAGCTACACATCAAGATACAAGTGTACGATCAAACGGAACTGAAGGCCCCACTGCAATCACCCAGTCGTGTTTCATGGAGGTGGCTTAGATCGACGGTCGCCATTCGCACAAACAAGATTTTTTGACGTCACAGAGAAATGGCCGGAAAGTGGCTGGGGTGTTGCCTCTGCTTTATTTGTTTTCCTTGATTATTTGTTTAAAGTTTACGATAAAATTGCTATCATTGTTATCGAGACATCAGTCTTTTTAATGAACCAAACTTGTATTTTGTTTTCTTGGTCCCTTTAAGTGCAGGAATTTTGCGCGTGACAAGATAAATTGTTTGTAAAAGAAATTAGTCTGACGAAAAAACCACAAAGGGATTCCTTTTAATATTTTGTAAGGTTTACCAAGGGGTTAGAATTTACATGTTCAGGACGTAAGGTTTACCAAGGGGTTAGAATTTACATGTTCATGACGCAGTGAGTGCTCTCTTGGTAGACGATAATTATATCATGTCTTAAATAACCTTGCACGTGTGATGATTACTCAGTTTGCAGACTGCCATTTCGCAAAGCTAAACTTGTTCTTGTCTTGTCTATATGCTTGTTCGTTGTTTTTTGAAGTTTTAAAGTTTTTAACAGTTTCTTTTGGTAAGTGTCTCCGTTTTTACTTCAAAAGCTAAACTGCACGCCACTAAAAGTTTGTCCGGTACACCGCAGGAAGCGACATCTTTGTTAGACGGGCAAACGCAGTAGCCATCCCTGCGGGTCGTGCCTGTTCCTTGTGAAGACGCTGTGTTTAGAACTTCGCAGATGGCTCCATGATCGCTTTCATGCAGAATGTCGAGAACGAATATGTTGTGCAGCTCGTGCTGAAAAAGAAAATCAGAGGAAGTTTGGTTTAGAAGTCATATACAGTACGGCTGACCTCACGCAGCAACTTATTTGCATGCATTAAAGCATCCACGCAATTGTACTCAATTAAACAGAATCTGAGGGAGTCACTAAACATCTCTCCTCACCCCCGCCTACCCCGGTTAGTCAAGCGATTCTCTGAGTAGAATAATTTGCAAAGCATAATTTCCAACGCATAATTTACAACTGCTTCGAATCTGTTGTTTCGTTTACCTGTAACACGATATAAGCAATTTTCATTCAACAATAGTGCGTATACATTCCAGTGTTAGAATAATACAGTTCAAAGAAAATATAATTCAAATTAAAGTGATGCATAATGATTAGGCGGTGTGTCAAGGACAAGGCTCGCTTATACTCGGCCGTAATATTAGCGCACTTGCGCATACCGAAAATTACAACGTTCGACATCGAAACATTGTAATTAAGCTATGACATCGGAACGACATTTGCAGACTGATGTCATTAAGACTGATGTAAGACGTGTCCGCTCTTGGCGCGGTAACCTGGACTACATCGCAGTCTGTGGGCAGGTATTAGCCGCGTCGAAGGCAAACCTTTGCGGCATGTCTTGATTTTAAATAAGCCCAGCCACTGCTATGCGTATTTCACGGCTGTTCCCATGCTCAAGTTTGCTAGCCCACACAACCACCTATACAAACTGCCCGCACCCATACGCAATTTGCTCGAGCTTCTTATTTGCTTATTCTCTGCACATTCTCGAGTGGGCTACATTTGGAAGTCATTTAGCAAGCCAATTCAGAGGGCCGAAATCGTTTATTTTCCCCGCACCCTTGGAATTCGTATACGAGCCATGACTTCCTGCTTTACCTCCCGTTTCAACAAACAGCTCATTATAATGTGTCGATTCTCTTGGCAAAGTGATAATTAGTAGGGACTTGTTATATATAATAAAAGCTATTCCTGTAGTTATGGCCATAACCCATCAGTCAAGTCTTTCCAGCGAGGAAGCACGCAAGGTATAATTGGAGAACATACGCAGACGCGAGCGCTACACGCTACCGACACATTCGGAAATGGCCTTGGAGAACTACATAACCGTTTAAGCATTCCTCTACAAGGAATTTGCCTCGTCAATACAGTTAAGACGAGAACAAAGGCCCGCTACGGGCTACATATTTAGAAACTAAGTGCTCTAGTCATTGCTATGCCCCGTGCCACGGCGGTGTGCAATGAGCGAATTTGTGATGGGCGTTGCGTGGCCCAGCTGGCGCGACTGGCATTGCGAGTCGCCAACTGGTGAGCGAAGGAAATGTTGAGACATAACAAAGCCTTTCATAATTGAACCTGCAAGAGCGAGACAGGCATCGAAACAGCAACCCACGCGAGTCCCTCTATATGTACGATTTAATATTCTCCAAAAATAACATGAAATACTTATTGCTCCTTTCCTGAATTCAGTACAAAATGCGTGTGCGTGTGCGAGCGTGTGTGTGGCGTGTGGCTGTCTTCAGCACCACCATTACGGGAAAGAAAACCAAGCGGAAAGTCACGCATGAACGACCTAGCGATTATGTGATGTTACATAACCTTCAGAGAGACGGAATGCAGCACTGGTAGCAATATCTGTCGCCAATTTCTGCGACAGGTCTCCACAAATAGCTTATTTTTCTCCGAACTTTTCGTTTCTGTATTTATCATCTTCGCGCGTTATGGCCTCTTTTATGTTTTCTTTTTGCATCAAGCATGACCAAGGAAATGTCCTGCTTACGACACAGATAAAATTTACACTTTCTAACCACAGGTTGGTTGCCCTTTGCGGAGACCTTCCTTATAGCAGCGCTTCACAGCTGCATCGATTTGGCAGAATGGTGCAAAAGCTCAAGTACTTTACATTGCCAAATTATAGTGCTTGGACCTCGCGCAGTTTCAAAATACGCACACATATGACGACAAGTGTTCAGCACTCGACAAGCGAACGGTCATTCCACCTGCAGACGTCCAAGCTCTCGGCACGTGCATTTGCATCCTGCGCTCATAGCAGTGTGTCCGCCCCTCTTTCAAACGGCGGAGTGGAGGACCCGGCTCTTCACGTCAGTTTATTAAAGCGATAAAATTTTTCTGAAGAGCTGTTCTTATCGTATAATCCTTTATTGGGGCCGATAAATAAGAAAAATGACATAAAGGTGGGCGGGCTCTTTTTTAGTTCAGAAAGCCGCGGGTGATCAAACACTGCTGCTCTAGTCCGGGAGATCAGGCGTCCTTAACATAAAAAGAGCACGCTGAGCAAAGTGATTGCGTCACCTGAAATGTTTACAATCACTGAACTACCCTTTAAAACGCTGACGCGTGACCTTTTAAAAGAACTTATTGCTCGGCGCATTGCTTGCGGTCTAAAAACACGGCTTTTAGCGCGGGTGTAAGCCACCTTTCTGGAGTCTTTTGCACTCAGGTAGAAAGCATGTTTTGACGTATAATTGCATGCGAACGTATCCCGGACATCACGTCACTTCGACGGGTAACAACCACGCAAGAGGACACAAATAAGGGGCCGTTAGAATGGCAAACTCACAGGCAGGTAGCCAAGTAGAGAAGCGACGCTTTCTGACGTGTAGAGGATTTGCCCATTAAGCGACAACACAAGTAAGAAGCCCTCGAGCGACTGAAAAGGCACGCACACACACACAAAAAAAATCGTCAGACTATTTGTTAGAGCAAGGTAAAGGGAAGGCAGATTACCTCTGAACGATGTGCAAGCTGGCTTTAAAGGGCATGCGTACATGGGTACTTACTTCTAGCATCAGATGAGTAAACTCTTCGTTTGACAAGAACGAGGGCTTCCAGTTTTCCTGGCCTTCTTGAGCTTGATTTTGAATGTATACGTCTGCAAAGTTGAATTTCTCAGAAGCAAGGAAAGCGGCGACACAATTTTTAGGTTCACGGCATTTCGTTTCCCGAAATGTAAGCTGAAAGCTCGTCAGGTTTCGAGAAATCTTTCAAAGCGATGGAAGGGTGAGAAAATTTGCGAGAACGTTAGTCAAAAGGTAGCGTTCCTTCAGACATTTCGCTTGTGGATGTTGAAAAAGATATCCACTGAAAAGAACTAAAGGTATACGACAAAGTCACATTCTATTCTCGCTAAGCTGTTTTTATACCACGTAGCAGTCGTCCTCTACTTTCAACGTATCTATGTTTCATTCATTTTCGTCAGTATAAAATAAATGCGGATCATTTTTGTGTTATGCTCGGTGTACTGCCTCTATAGCCACGTAGGAGAATTACTTGGCGACCAGTACCAATGGACGATAATTTGGAAAATGCCTGCACTGGGAAAGATATTGCTATATCCCACTACAATGCCTTGCAAAATCCAATTACAGTATTTAGATGGGCGAGGGAGTACATGTCTCGATAGAGAGCTTTCAAGTCGTTTCGCTTTACATTTATAAAAAATAAACAGCAAACTTATCCATCAGTACGGTAAGTCAACCTTAATTATGTATGATAAGTATGATAAGACATGCACAGTTCTAGATCGAATTATGAAAAATACGCCAACAGCTATAAAAATTATGACCGTGACCCGCCATATGTCAAAATCCTTCTGAAAAATTAGTTAGTTTTAGCCGGCGGTTTCTGACGCTCCGCTCCCCTCCGATAGCAAGCGGGGGCGCCATTGCGCATGCGTGACGCGCTTTGCCACGAGCGGCATTCGCTACTGCCGCCCCGGTTGTGCTGAGCGGTCCGCCGGAAAACGGGCCGCCGGGAGCGAGCGGGCCGTCAAAAACGGCCAGCTAAAACTCTATTTTGATCCAGGACTTGGCAGGCTGGCTTTTTAAAAAGTCACCACGGTGGGCAAAACAAAATAAAGGAACCATGGTATTCACTGAAGCTGCAGCTGCAGAAGTTCAAGCGCTTACCATTATGTGCCCTAAGAAAGGCAATGGTGGAACGCAGCACAGTGGATTTATCCATCTTCCTCGAGCTAGTCGAGACCATGGAGCAGAGTTCGTTGATCAGCATGTTGAACTGGTCGCGTCTTTTCTTTTCGCTGAGGTTTCGTGACTTCCTACGCATGCGCGTGCAACGTCAGCAAGAACACAGCGTTGACACTTTCACTAATACAAATACTCACAGCACGTGCAAAGCTTGTATTCAATCTCCCGCTCAATTTGTTCGTTAGTACGCTCGAGAGATAAAGCATTGTTGTAAGTCGGGTTCAAACTTTCGGGTTCCAACCTTCTGGCTAAAACCTTTAGCCTGGCTGGTTTCACTGATGTGCGCGCGTTTAAGCTATATGTGTTCTTTCTTTACCTATAAATCTCAATTAGAACTAGTGCTCGTCCGTGCCGTTTCCTTTTGGCCGTTTCTCGTCCAATATTTGTTCACTTTGCATTAACTAGCCTCAAATATCCACTAGCGTGTTGTTTGACCTTTTTCCCAGGGAAAGCAGCAACTCATGTGTTAATCGTGTCAACATCTGCCGAATTCCGTCTGCTTGCTGTGGCTTCCTTCGTATCTAATCTTCTGTAGTTAACTGAAGCTTGAAAATTCGTTTTCCGCGTCGTCTGTGGTAAACTTGACAACTGTTCCATTTTACACCCGGTTGCTTCAGCGCCAGCGCTCGTCTTCCTTTTGCACAACGAGATGAGTCATTTCCATTTGATCACCGTACGAAAATTACGACATGTTTAGTTTTGTTTTTATTCGGCTTCTCTGCAGTATTCAAGGGACTCTGCAACAATTCCGATAAACGTTTTCACTCTTTCGTTCGCGTTTGGAAGAACTGCGAAACCTATAGTTATCGCCAGTACGCAGGGGCACAGCGTGGTTCGCTCGCTGCAGCAGATACGCCTTCCGTTTCTGGTTTGCTTTTGTGGCTTTCTTTTTGAAGTGGCTATCGAATGCGTTCATTGATGCAGCTGTACGAAAGCCGGCCAATAGCCGCTACACCTCCGTAATGACGTAGTTCCAGCGGTCGAAGAACGCCAAGACCAGGAAAGACAGAAAAAAACTTTTGAGCAAGTTTCCAAGTTATCTGATGGGCATAAACAGCAGCAATTCTTGGTTGAGGTACTGTAACCTCCCAAATTCTTAATAATATAGCGGGGGCGACGACCGACCGGCGTGTTAGCGCCTTACCACGGTACTCAGCAGCGAAATAGGCGAGAGTACGCGCACGCGCATAGGGCTATCTGCTGTATGAGTGTCGTCTGCTACGCTGTTTCCTTGAGAGTGGTACACCCCCTACCACTGCATCTGAATGACTTTGTGCCCCACGCTGCTTAGCTACCTTTGGTGGTAGCGAAACAGCCTTGAAAGATAAGAAAAAACGGGGGGTGTGTTGCTCTGAGAAGAACAGCGCAGCAGACGACGCTCCCGCAACAGATAGTTCTATGCGCGCGCGCGTATACCTTCGCCTATTTTGCCGGCGAACACCGTGATAAGGCGTTGACATGTCGATCGGTCATCGCTCCCGCTATATTTTTAAAAATTTGGGAGGCTGTACTTCTTTGCGACTCCCTAATCTAAGTACTCGATGTGTGGCTGACTACGTACTGCAAGCATTTAGTATTTCGAAAAAAGTTGCGAAAGTGTTGCAGGGGCCCTTTAAAAGCAGGAGCAATACATTCCATATAACTATATAATAATTCAATAAAAATTCAGTGCAAAGTAACCTAACAAATCCAGTTAACTAAGACGTGAATACAAAGCAGCAAAAAAACTCGAATGTTATTACCAGTCTTTAACCGGGAAGGTTACAGCTTATTCTCAATCATGTTCTAACTTGGGCTTCAAGTCGTCTTGATCGCAGTTGTCGGGTGTTTTTGTACTTCCCGTCGCTCAGGTGGTTTTACCGTCCATCTAATTTCTAGGTTATCGTTACTACCGCATACTTTGCGGACTAGGGATCTCAGCGAAGTTGTTGCCACTTATTCTGACGCTGTTGTCAAAGCGTCCCGGCCAGCAGCTTGCGTGATTGATTGATTGATTGATTGATTGATTGATTGATTGATTGATTGATTGATTGATTGATTGATTGATTGATTGATTGATTGATTGATTGATTGATTGATTGATTGATTGATTGATTGATTGCATTTAAACTCACCGCTTTGTCTCATCTTTTTCGTCCAGATCACTCTCATCCGCAGCACTGAAAAAAGTTTACAAAAGCTTACGCAAAATAGTCTAACAATCATTTATCAACTTCAGAGTATTTCAAAGTATTATTTGCTTCGCTACACGAAACTTCGTGGGTAAAATCATATTTCGGCACCCCTTTTTTACGCTTACCTACACTTACCGAAAGTGCATGAAAGATCTGTCCAATAGCAGGATTTTCTCTGACGCGTAAAAGTGCAGAATGATGGCGGCGATTCATGAACAAGGAGATTGTATATTTTGAAACGGAACTGTGAGTTGTTCGCTGCATGCGAAAAAGTTGTTTGATGGAGGTGCCGTTGACCACTTATACAAACGAATGCGTCATTCGTCTTTTCGTTATGTTCAGGGCGAGTTTCAGAACCCCTTTAAGGCACTAAAGGTCCAATGACTGCCACTACAGTTTTTCTTGTACGTCCGTCGTTTGCGGGGAGCTCATCATAAGTGCTTTCTACGCCGTGTGCGCTGGTGGCGAAGAATACCAGTAGCTCAATATCTTTTTCTCAGACAACGGCCGGTAAGAGTGCAGGTTGCACTCGGTTCCCGAAAGCGCCTCCTTTCAGATGAAAAACCGGGGCGTTCGCGTAAAAGATGGGTGGCCTTCCACATGGCACAGGCTTCATACACCAGTATCGCTACCACGACAATGAAGCAGGACTTTGTGCCATTTTGGTGTTCGCAGTGTTTGCTCAGGCAAGCGCTGTTGTCGATATCTCCAGCTTCCACCCTATATTCCTCGAGACGCACGGGGGCGATCAGCAGGGACACACACAACGTCAGGTTCAGGGAGCCGTGAGGGTTGCCTAGAATGCGTTCTGGGTGTCAATGGTCACGTAAATTGACAAAGGGCGATCTTAAGCTACAGCAATATTCGTTGCCATTGGTGTGCACCACGGCAGGCTAAAACAGTTCGCAAGAGCCTCCTTTTCTGCTCCATGAAGTGTCTGAATATTCGTCTGGCACGTACGAGGAAGGACAGGCATGCTGTACCGCACAGAGCCCGAGAAAAAAACACGTTCTGTAACGTTGACTTCAAAGGCACTCCCCACAACTTGAAGCCAATGAACGGTAGATAATTGGCCACCGTAAGGTGCATTTTAAGTGCAATGCACTTCTTAAGCGACCCTGAACCTGCGTCCACCGGCGATGTCCGCGCACGTGGAGATGGGCGCGCGCAGCCTGGCCGCTGACATGGCACATACCCACGTGGGGGATTGGCCATGAATCTCCTCGTCTTCCTTGGCAACGGGGGGAGATGGGCGCGCGCTGCCTGGCCGCTGGCATGGCACATACCCACGTGGGGGATTGGCCAAGAATCGGGCGTGAGAAGGGCTAATGCACCCGCTTAAAGGAGTACTCACACGAAATTTCAAAGCTGAGATCCGCTCTAGCAATCAAGTACAACGACAACACAAATACTAGGTGTCTGTGAATAAATGCATCTTTCTTTCTTTGTAGTTGTGTGTGTGTGTGTGATCTCTCTTTCGCGAACATTACCGAACCGCGCAAATTCAACTCGTTAATTCGCACTTTCACATTCTTCCCCTCGGGGAAATGCGGGGAATTTTTCTTCACAAACACCCGTGGGATCTCCAGAAAGGTTCTTGTCACCAACTACGCCGAGAAACTTGTGATTTTTACAGCGGAGCTGCATATGGCCAGGCTATACCGTAGAATTTTCGTGTCCTCTCACATAACTTTCAGAGGCTCCACGTGTCTTTAAAACGCCAGGCGTTCCATATAACAAGCTCTGAAGCGGGAGTAGCGAAAGTGGCCGTCTACGCCAGTACCGCAGATGGCGTAAGGAAGCTGGAGAACGTATCCAAACGAGCTTACAGACCGGCAGCGAAATTCACCGTCATCGGCAAGTCTCCCAATACACTTTGACATGAACGAGCAGCGGCGCAACGCCAGGAGACAGAAGCCATTCGATTTGAAAGCGTCAAGTGGAAGCGGATCGCGAAGCAAATCGTGTCAAGGGGCGAAGGAACGAAGCCTTCCCATGACGTGGGACGGAAGAGAAGTGTCTAAGGCATTTAAGTTGCACATTGATGCTTTCGCATTCAGAACACTTAATAAGCACTTAGGTGTCCGCGGACTGTCCACGGTCCAAGGATCAGTTGCGATGACACCACGCCATGAAGACGTAGTTGGCGATTTAGGTGTTGATTTATTGGGAGCAAAAGAGAGTTATGCGCGTTTTGTTTTGCAGACATTTGACTTGCTATGGCACCCCGATCCGGCCACACCGACCACTCAGCGGCGTAGTCTCCACATTTGAGATTATCCAAGAATGTGTCTGCAGTAACGAACATGCCAATCAGTATATATGACAGCGTCGGGAGAGCCATTGTGGCTGTTATTAATTAATGGCAACGACTTTACAATTTCGTGGTCGTGCACAGTCGCACGGCGGAATGGCTTGAATTTTTTACAGCGAAGCTGTTCATGGCCAGGGTTCCGTGTATTCTTGTTCTTCGTCAGAAGAACCGCTGTGCACCCTCCCTTTGTCCACGCTCCCAGCACGGGCATGGCTAGTGTCATCCGGCTCCCCAATGGGCAGGTAGTCGTCCACGCTGGAACACAATTTCGAGTCTCCACGCGTCTTTAAAGCGCGAGGTGCTCCACAGAGCAAGAATTCCCTGTGTGTGTGCGCGTTCGTTTGCTTGCATGCTTTCGTGCCTTTACTTCGGTTCGCACTTGCTTTAGCTGGAAAGGTCTCCCAAGGATTTGCCGCTTTGCTCCCGCCGTCAGCCACGTCTATATTCGCACCACCCTTTCTTTATCGTCGCACCAAGCGCTCGTAGACCTAGTTTTCTTTCCTTCCATTCACCCATAATGCCGGGTACGACGCCGGGTGGCGCGCACGTCGTAACGTCCGGCGTGTCTAGTTTCGTCCGGCTTATCGGGGCAGCAGCATTAGTCCACATGAATGATGGAAAGCTACCTGTTGAAAATCACCTGTTAATACTTCTCCACAGTACAGCGAAAGCGGTAGGGTCCTGTGAAGCGTTAGCGGAACTTCTAAAAGGCTATATACTGCCCCTATAGCATAAATGTGTATACACGCCCCCCTTAATACAGTTTATTTACGCGGTCCCCCATAGTTTTAGGCTAGGAGCATGCTGTCTTCTGACCTGCCCCCCTACCCATAAAACATTAACCGCACTCCTAATGCGGCATTCACCTCCAATCTATGTATACGGTGAACTTTTAGAGTCGACCTCTTTACCCTTTGATAGTCATCTCTCTCTCCCTCTCCCTCTCGTAAACCAAAGAATTAGTGTACTCCCTGATGCCGTTGTACGCCAATACGCCCTGCAGAAAAGCCAACTTTCTCTGACGATGATCGTGAAGAATGATCATGGGTGAAGCGGAAGAAAAGAACACTTCCCGTGGGCGGAATCGAACCTACGTCCCTCTAGCTATGAAGGCGGCGTCGATCTGATCGCTCCATTTCGACATGGTCGAAGCGAACGCCAAGTACCAGGTACCGATTCGCGCCGTACACCCCAAACCCGAACGTTAGGCCTACGGAGTGCGCAACCGAGCGTTGCTGTGGGTATTCTACGGAAGTAATGCGTACTTCCAGAGTAGCACATACTCGCAGTATGGGATAAGCCAACCGGAGAATTCACCACGAGAAAGCTTCACGTTCAACTATCGTTGTCGTTAGACGGACAGGTGCATTATTATTTTTTTACCATGTACATAGCTTTAAAGGAAGGCTTCGACAGTAACCGAAACGCAGTTCTCGCGGAAAGCTATTCGCGACCAGGCGACACAATACGCGAATTACAGACTTTCATTTACAAGAACCGTGTTGTTTACAGTTTGAGCGCCCATCTTATGGTCCATGTTTATAATAGGGAAATAGGGAAAAATATTAATCCGAACTACCCCACATTTAAAATATTTGTAACCTTCTCTCTGCATAAAGACATGCTCCTCTAAGGTTGACTCTAAAACGTATTATCATTAGGCATCGTACTATGCGCCTAATGTATAATTGGCAGCTCCTACTAGAAAAAAATGCTATATTGGCGCTGAGAAATAGTGATGAGTCGATAAAAATCAAAGGACTGCATGCGTCTGCGCGTGCACGTGCGTGCGTGCGTGCGCGCGTGCGTGTGCGTGCGTGCGTGGGAGCGTGCATGTGTGCGTGCGCGTGTGCGCGCGTTTGTGTGTGTGCGTTTGTGTGTGTGCCTGCGTGTGTGCGTGTGCGTGTGCGTGCACGTGTGTGCGTGTTTGCGTATGTGTGCATGTGTGTGTGTGCACGTCCGTGTGTGTGTGCGTGTGCGTGTGCCTGTGTGTGCATTTGTGTGCACGTGCGTGTGTGCGTGAGCGTGCGTGTGCGTGTGTGTGGTCGTATGTATGTGTGCGTGCGCGTGCGTGCGTGTGCGTGTGTGTAAGCACGTGCGTGTGCGTGTGTGTGCATGTCCGTGTGTGTGCATGTCCGTGTGTGTGCACGTTGTGTGTGTGTGCTCGCCTGAGTGCTCACCTGTGTGCTCGCCTGTGTGTGCATGTGTGTGTCCGTGTGTGCGCGTGCACGTGCGTGCGTGCATGCAGGTATGTGTGCGTATGTGTGCACGTGCGTGCGTGTGCGTGGGCGTGTGTGTTCGTGTGTGTGAGCATGTGCGTGTTCGTGCGTGCGTGCGTGTGTGCGTGTATGTGCACGTGCGTGCGTGCGTGCGCGCGTGTGTGCACGTGCGTGTGCAAGTGTGTGTGCATGTGTGTGTGCGTGTGTGCGCGTGTGTGTGCCTGTGTGTGCATGTGTCTGTGCGCGTGTCTGCACGTGTGTGCATGCGTGTGCGTGTGTGTGCGCACGTCTGTGTGCACGTGCGTGTGCGTGCACGTGCGTGCGTGTGTGCGAGTGGGTGTGCGTCTGTGTGCACGTGCGTGTACGTACGTGCGTGCGTGTGTTCGAGTGGGTGTGCGTGGGTGTGCGTGCGCGTGCGTGCGTGTGCGTGTGCGTTTGTGTGTGCGAGTGCGTGTGTGTGTCTGTGTGCGTGCGTGTGTGTGTGTGTGAACGTGCGTATATGTACTTGTGTGCACGTGCGCGTGTGTGGGTGTGTGTGAGCGTGTGCGTGTGCCCATGTGTGCATGTGTGTGCACGTGCGTGCGTGCGTGTCTGTAAGCGTGTGTGTGTGCGTGTGTGCACGTGCGTGCGTGTGTGCGTGGGCGCGTGTGTTTTCGTGTGTGTGTGAGCATGTGCAGTTTGTGCGTGCGTGCCTACGCGTGTGCGTGTGTGTGTGCCTGTTTGCACGTGCGTGCATGTGTGCGTGTGCAAGTGTGTGTGCACGTATGTGTGCGTGTGTGCACGTCCGTGTGTATGTGCCTGTGTGTGCGCGCGCCTGTGTGTGTGCACGTGCGTCATGTGCTTGCGCACGCCTGTGTGCACGTGCGTGTGTGTGCGTGTGTGTGCCCGTGCGTGTACGTACGTGCATGCGTGTGTGCGAGTGTGTGTGCGTGCGTGCGTGTGTGCGTGTGTGTGTGCACGTGCGTGTGTGTGCGTGTGTGTTTGCGAGCGTGTGTGTGTGTGTGCACGTCCGTGTGTGTGAGCGTGTGCGTGTGCCCGTGTGTGCATGTGCGTGCGTGTGTGTGCACGTGCGTGCGTGCGTGTGCGTGTGTCCATGTGCGTGCACGTGTGTACGTGCGTGCAGGTATGTGCGCGTGTGTGGGCACGTGCGTGTGTGTACACTTGCGTGCGTGTGTGCGTGCTTTGCCGTGTGTGTGTTCGTGCGTGCATGTGCGTGCGTGCCTGCATGTATGTGTGTGTGGGCGTGGGCGTGTGTGTTCATGTGTGTGCACGTGCGTGTGTGCATATGGGCGTGTGTGTGCCCGTGTGAGTGAGTGTATGTGCGTGTGTGTGTACGTGCGTGTGTGTGCGTCTGTGCGTCTATGTTCACGTGCGTGTGTGTGCACGTGTGTGAGTGTGTGTGTGTGTGCACGGGCGTGCGAGTGTGCGTGTGTGTGCGTGCACGTGCGTGTGTGTGCGTGCGCGTGTGTGCGTGCACGTGTGTGTGTATGTGCACGTGCGTGTGCGTGTGCACGTGCGTGTGTTTGTGCACGTGCGTGTGCATGTGTGCATGTGCGTGTGTGTAAGTGTGTGTGTGCGTGTGTGCCCCGAACGGAAACGCACCCATCATCACCCCTATCGTCGTATGTGCTTGACTAATCCTTCGGGTGGGGCAATATTACTGTACTTTCTTTTGCCGCTGTTCAGCACAAGTTAATTGTTCCTGCACCCTTCATATACTTCCATGTCTCACCGGCGCTATGGCCCTTTTATAACAGCCCCTTTGATGTTTTATTATCTGCCCAAAATGTCTGTACCTACCCTCCATAGCACCGGTTTCGGAAAACTTATAAGCCTGATTTTGCCGAATTCGGCCCACTTCGCCGTCTCCTACGCATGTAAGAAGCACTGGCTGTGGAGCCCAGATTCCTCGAAGTACCGGCATGCCACGCATTACATGTATCCACCGGTAAACAGTTTGGCAATTACGCGTCCCTATGCCACCCGAGTCTTTGCCATGGTGTGTATTTATGCCGCCATGGCTATTCTTTAAAGCCGCGCGGGTCATATAAGAAGCGATTAAATTTCGTGGGTTCGCGAAAACGAAAAAATAGAGAAAAAACAGCCGTGTTTCCTTACTCGCAGGAACCCATACGAGAGGAAAGGCGCTGAAGCTCAGTTTCTAATCTGCATTTGAACAGGAAACCGCAATAACAATCTGGCATCACAAACGAAAACAGCAATCGACAAGTATGCGCACACACCCACAATATGAATAGATCGAAAAAAATGAAAAGACGGAAAAAATGGTGTGGGGGAAGGAGAGAGCCAGAGAGAAATGCCCAGCCGCCCAAGTTTTTATCAATATCCCGGGAGCATCGACCGTTTGGTTGATCAGCGCCGAATGCCGGGGTGACACGGCAAACTCGGCGAGAGTTGCCGCATGCGCACTAAGCACTGGCTGTGGGAGCCGTCGTCTTCTAGGCTCTTGTTGGAGATTTGTTCACAAGAGAGGCTGCTGCATCAATACCTTATAAAACGCTAAAAAATGCACATTTAGAGATTTGGGGCTCTATTCTCGACGAACTAAATTCACCATGAACTGTGAATTTGCCGGAAGTATTTTCTGATTGGTTTTCAGTCTTGGTCATGTGCTTCCGATTGACAAAGCGGCTGTGTGTGCTTTCGTCATTTTGACGTTTCATGACGTTTACTGGCACCAGTTCTAAAGTATCAGATTTCAATGTACTCACAACTCAAAATGGATTCAAAACTCAAAATGGACTCAAAACTCAGAATGGACTCAGAACTCAGAATGGACTCAGAACTCAGAATGGACTCAGAATTCAGAATGGACTTAGAACTCACTTGGTCTCAGGCGTTCTCAAAAGCACTCGGGCTCAAACTCATTCGGACTCATTCCTCTCAAACTCACTCAAGCTCAAATTCACAATGCCACAATAGCCTAGCGCTCACTCAAACTCAAACTCAAGCGTGAGTTTGTGGACTTATGAGTAAGTCTACCGACCTCTGCGAAAGTTTGCCTTATTTCTCCTTACTGAAAGCGCACAGTGCTTGGCGGGGAATGAAAAACTAGACTAAATGCAGCGGACATGGCAACGTATATGCCTGTCTTTGCTATTAAACAGCAATACGGCTTGTATGTCGCGCCCTCTCTGTGATTGGCTGAGAAGGCGGGACGCAATTTAAACAGTTGGCGAGAACGTTTTCGTCACACATTGGCAACTTCAGCCTGCGTAAAAGTGATGTTGTTACGTAATAGCTCGAAAATGGCGGCTGCTTGTCGTAGCGGAATAGCGCAAAAAATTCCACCGACCTTCGGCGCCGTGAGAAACCCGTGAATTTGCAGCAGGTGCAGTTTCGCACTACGCGCGGTTTAAAACTGTTTTCTACTGAAAGAAATAATAGTTTCGACTCTTTTCAAGTCAGCGGTCACGGAGCATACAAATAACGTGCCGTATTTTGTTTTCATGTCTGGCAATAAAAAATAAAATAAAAATTATTTGTTTGGCGCAACAGCAACATAAGAGGGCTGTACAAGCCTCTCCGTGACAAAGAGAACTCAATGCATGGCATTTGTCCACAGTTCTCCTAGTAAGCTGATGGGTCCCATGATCGAATTCAGGAGAAAAATAACAAATAAATCTGACTGTTTTATTCATTACTCCGCTGATTGAGTTCAAGCTCGACAAATGAGTGAATCGGCGGCATCGGTAGGCTCTGCCATTATCAGCCGTACCGTTTCGCTTTCCTTACCGCGTGTTACAACCGATAGTCACGGCCGTCTTTTTTAATGCAAAGCATCTCTTGCTTGTCCGTTGTCCTTCCGGCGTCCATCCGCACCTCTCCTCCTCTCCACGCCAGCTCTGATAACGTCACTCTCTCCGCTCCTACTCTCCACACCACCTGTGTGCGCTGCTCCTCCTCTCCCCCTCTTCACGCCAGCTGTGATAACGTCACTCTCTCTTCTTCCCAACAGCTGTGCGCGCTGCTCCTCCTCTCTCCTCCCCCTCGCCACATCAGATAAACCAGGTCCGCGCCGCTGCTCCCTTCAGTTGCTGCTTCGGTCTGCGCCGTCCGATGAGCTGACAATGGACGCCAACGATTCCGTCAGTGACCCGCCGCGGTGGCTCAGTGACTAAGGCGTTGCGCTGCTGAGCACGAGGTCGCGGGTTCGATTCCCGCTCGCGGCGGCTGGTTTTCTGATAGAGGCGAAAAGCAAAAAAATTACACCATATTCCCACGTGGGAACCCTGAGGAGATGCAAAGCATCTTGAGTTTGCAGGAGTTTGCACGGCTTTGCATCTCCTCAGGGTTCCCACGTGGGAAGATGGTGTAATTTTTGTGATCCCGCCACAAACTTGTAACATAGCAGCAGACGATAGCGTGGCGGCTGTGACGGCCGCGAACGTGATAACTCAACAAAGCTTGCAGTGAAGCAGAGAGCTCAACTATGTTATTAAAAGCGATTGAAAGAAATACAGATACAGTATAAAAGATTGTGTGATGTTCTTTTGCTAAACATTCGCCTTTCGCTCGCTTTTGGATCAACGTTACTCAATCGCCTTGTGGTTTTGATGCCAATTTTGACCTGAAGAAGCGTGTTTCTCTTGCCAGCGTCAGCTGCCGTCCTAATTTTTATAATGCATGCCAAGTATTTTTGAATCTTTTATGCGCAATATTTGATACCTTGGTTGTGATCTTCATGAGTGAAGTGCCAAATTACACTGCATGTCGTCATAGCTATGCGTGAATCACTTCACTGATTGCTTACGTTGTGCTTACGCAAAAAACATGGCGGATTCACTGTGAATTTATGCAGTCGAGAATGGGGACCTTAGACTGCTGCTATAAGCCACTTTCACTCGCCCTTTTTGCGCCGTTAGCGGCTGTTCGGCGGGCGGTCTGATAAACGAAGGAAAGAATCCGGGAAAACGAAGAAGAAGGCATCCGAAGTGGCGCTTCATATCGCTCTGCAGAAAAATATCGCACCCCGCGGAAATATCTCCCCTACGCCAAGAAAATCGTGTCTATATCGTCAGAACAGGTAACGGACGCCAGTCTCCCTGTCATCTGTCGATTTTCTCGGACTCGCGGAAGCCCACGATCATCGGGAAGTGGCTAGGCCTAGCTCACCCGGCGGGGATTCGGCGGGGCCGTCTCCGCCTCCGCTGCGAGCTCTTATGACAGCGACCCCACCAGCTATGGATGCTCCCGCTGCACCCAGACAAAGCTGCGATGCTGTCGGCACGACACCAACATCCGAAGCACACCAATCGGTGAGTGACTTGGTTTCCGAGCCTGCCGTGCCAATGAACACTCAACCCGCCCTTCGCGATTAAACCCAAGCCGTATCACAGCTTCAGGTGAACAACCAGCCTACGTCAGTTAACAAGACACAAGACCTGTACTCCAACCAGTCGCGTCGGCCATAAGTGGCCGACAGGAGATTCGGAAAAGAAATTGCCCTGTCATGGTTTCCAAGAGAGGTGTTCTTGCCTGACCATGGACCACCGAGTCGATTTTACACCTGGATCAGTCCGCTACAAAGCCGCGATTAAGGCTTTGACACCAAAAAGCCTTGTAACTATTCCAAACCGAATCCTACAAGCAAACTTAGATTCCTGCCTCGACACCAAAGGCTTTCGCGGCTTCGCTGCTCGGCCGAAGTCAAACACCATCGCTGTGTGGCTCCCGGCATTGGCTTCAGTTAGAGTTCCACAAATGCTCAAGTGCATAATGATCACACCTCAAGACGTGTTCCCCGTGCAGGTGTACTATCATAAGCAATATGAAAGGGAACACAGGAACGCCTGGCAAACAGACTCGGAGCGATACGCGGATGGCGCTGTGAAAAATAAAGTGGGAAAGGAGGGCGCTCTTTCATTAACTGTTGGCACTCCAACCCATAGAGTTTCTTACAGTATACACGAATCTGGCGCTAGCGTCTATGCGGCTCACATCAAGGTCGTCTGTGTCCTCATGGACCGCCATTACACATCACGCTCGCCTTAGTTTCATCATTGGCTTGGATTGAAACGTTTTAGCGACCGCAAATTTAAACAAAGTGCCACAAAAACAAGAATAGTGTGCAATTATGTAAGTGAAAAATAAAAACAGGCTGTTTGAAAATTAAGAAAAAAGGAAGTAAAGCGTATTTTTGCCGGAACGGTTGTGCCTGCTATTCCGCAGGCCAAGGTTAAGTTACGAACAATGTTAATATTTGGGGGGTAACTCATTAGAGACTGTGATTTTATTACTCTTACCAATATCTCAAATAATAAGTTGTTTGAAGAGTTTCGAAAGTTTTTTGAGCGTGCCTAAGAAAACGTTGCCTTCGTGGTGAACTGGTGCACCGACCGCCAGCTAGTTTAACAAGAAAAAAGAAAATGTGTCGTTAAACAGTCATGGACGATGACAAGATAGGACGCATACAAGCGCCCGCATCTGCCGTATTTTGTCTTCGTCGAAGTACGTTTTTTTTCTTCTTTTCGTCGGCTACAAATTTTGCGGCGGCATATTACCCGCTCAGTCATACGTCCTTCGACTGCAGCATCAGCAACGTCAGGTGCGATCACGCATTGCCTGCTTTTTCACTGAACACGGCAACCACAAAAAAAAGTTAGCGCCAATCCACTGCGTGTATGTGGTTGGAAAGCAAAGCTGTAAATGCAAACACAACGATTACCTATGCGATGTCACTTAAATTCACTCACGTCGCTCTACAAATAGCGAAACCAGAGAGAAGTGAAATGCACTTAGCCACACCATCTATTACTTTGTAGGGACGCAGCCCCTACGTGCGCCCGCGGAGGGTGATTACACTGCAGTGAGTGCCGGACGAACACAGATAGTGGCGTCAGTGCGTCATGGTGCCCGTGCGCGCGCGTGCGATGAACAGTGAGCCGCAACGGACACGTGTAGTGCAACAGAACCCGGAGCATGCGCACAACCAACAGAGTGGCTTAAAAGCGGCGCTCACAGGAGCAGCTGGACAGTGCGCACCGAGGGACACGCGAGAGCAGCTGCGGCCGCGGGCGGCGGCGAGCCACGACCATGACGCCCGGACCGCGAGGAGCAACCAGCGTCCGAGGCGGACGCTCTTCACCCGACGTCGGCACAAGTGACTGAAGACGTCGTCGTGAGTGTACAGCACCATGCTGTACCTTTCTGGACAAGCAGGGTTTCAACCACCGCAATGTTTTCTTTACGCGCTTTCGGCGCTTGCTTGCTGTGCTCTCTTTTTGTTGCCTCCCAAACTGCCTTGTTTGTTTTTTCCTGTTTTGGTTTTCCCGGAATAAACCGGAGATTTGTTCTCATGCGGATCGGCGTTACTTCGTCGGGCAGGTTCGGGCTCGCGAACCCTTTACGCTCGAAGGGGGATCCTTCACTGGCGCCCAACGTGGTTTCTTTCTTTATTCCTTTTTTTCTTATTGTCTTCGAGCCTTGACTCGCCCCGCGAGCTACACTGCCACCCGCACGTGAGAATGCTTGCAGAACGCTTCAGAACTGTGTGTGCTTTGCTCGGGTCGCTAACCTTTTTTACGCAGAAGTCACCGGCGGATTCGGCGGCACAAAAGACGGCCGTGCCTACTTTGCTAGCATCACTCCGAGACCGGAGAATGCTTCCAACCGTCTACCACAAGCCACCGCTCAACGACGAAGCTGGCGTGGAAAGGAGCAGCCGAAAGCTGCGCAACAAATCCTGTGAGTGACTTTCCACAGAATTTGCGCTTATCGAAGTGTAACCGCTGATTTACTGTGCGCGCCCTATTAGGAGCATTTTTTTTTCTTTCTGCGCCGGTCAGAACGGCTGTATTCAAGGCAGTGTTGACAGTATTCTGCAGCTACAACTATGTCGACGGACGAGCATGCTGTTCCCGCGTTAAGCGAAAATGCCTCCGTGCGTTTCTCGGATAGTATTGCGCAGACTGATCTGCTATCGGACAACACAAAGCCAATTCTTGACTTGATGGCCCAACTGATAGAATCGAAGGCCGAGTTTGAAAAGCAACTGTTGGCGCTTCAAACTAGCAAGCTTAACACTGAGGCATTATTGGATGATCGGCCGCCGCAGGCTCGTCAATGCAACTGTCACTGCAGCGCGTCGTTGCAGTTAAACTTGGCCGTGCCAACGTATACAGGTTCCACCGACAAGAAGTCTGTTTTCGACTTTCTTTATGAATTGGCAGACTACCAACAAGCCATGGCAATTTCAGATAGAGTGCTGATTAGCAGGATCTTGCCAGTTGCTTTGCGGGCGGAAGCTGGCGTATGGAGACGTCACCAGAAGCCATTCGAGGACATGACGGACTTCAAGGAGCGCTTCAAGCTGGAGTTTTTGCCACCTGGGTATGCGTACCGAATCAAAGACGAACTTCGCGCTCGGACACAGGGAGAAGGTGAAAGCCTTCGGGGATATGTGCGTTCTATGCAGGACTTGTACCAGCGGGCTGAACCGGCAGCACCCGAGGAGGAAAAAGTTTTCCGGGTCATCCGACAGTGCCACCCCAGGTTCCAGCCGTACTTGCGGTCCCGGCGGTTCTCAGACTTTGAAGACCTCGCCAAGGAGGCCACAGCCATACAGGCTTCGCTGATGGCCACGGAATCCTACCAACCGCCGCCGCCTAAAGAGGCATGCCTAGAGGCTTCGTGTGCGTACACCTACCGCACACCCCCAGGGATGAACCAACGGAGGCCCCGAGCGAAGCGAACAACGCAGCGAGGAAGGAAGGCGGCGCTGTTCATGGGCGCGGGGCCGGACAACCGGCAATCGCAGGAGAAAAACCACAAGCGAGCAGCGATCATTCATGGCAAAGGTGGTTGCAGCGCTTACCCACCCCAGCGGTGCAGCGCCACCGTGGGAGATGGCCGCAGCGCTGACTCACCACAGCGGTGCGGCGCCACCATGCGAGATGGCCGCAGCGCTGACTCACCCCAGCGGTGCGGCGCCACCGTGGGAGATGGCCGCAGCGTTGACTCACCCCAGCGGTGCGGCGCCACCGTGGGAGATGGCCGCAGCGTTGACTCACCCCAGCGGTGCGGCGCCACCGTGGGAGATGGTTGCAGCGCTGACTCACCCCAGCGGTGCGGCGCCCCCGTGGGAGATGGTTGCAGCGCTGACTCACCCCAGCGGTGCGGCGCCCCCGTGGGAGATGGTTGCAGCGCTGACTCACCCCAGCGGTGCGGCGCCCCCGTGGGAGATGGTTGCAGCGCTGACTCACCCCAGCGGTGCGGCGCCCCCGTGGGAGATGGTTTCCAAGCGCCGACTCACCCCGGCGGTGAGGCGCCATCGTGGGAGCGCCCGTTCGGCCGGAATGACCAGAGGCAAGTACCTCACAGTTGGGAGACATTTCCTAACCATCGAAAATCCATCTGTGCAGACATCAGCAAGGAATTCGTGTCCAAATCACCCGAGTCGACCAACAAGGAAAGGCGGCAAGCGGCTTTCCACCAGACCGTGTACTCAAGCTCTGCGAGCTCGGAGGCGCCACCTTCCCTGGACACAGTGCAGCCGACAGGCGCACGCGACAATGCACTGGTATTCTGGTCATCCTACCACCCAGCGGCACGCTGTGCAGACCCCCTCGCGCAACCAATCGAGATAAGCCCCTCGAAACTGCGGCGATACTCGCCGCATCGCGGCAGGCAGCAGTGCACAAACCCGCAGACGCAGCAGTGCAAAGACCCACTGCCTCCAAAGCGGCCAAAACGGCCGCCGAAAGCTCGGCGCAGACGGCGGGTGCAGGAGCAGAGCCGAAATTCCACACCAACTGCCTTCGAGCATGCCGCACCCTACATGGACGACATGGAAGGCGGGAACGGGGTGCAAAAGGCACACGAAGGGCCTCCAGCGAGCAACAATCAGCGCATGGTGAGCTGTTGGCCCTTGGCCCTTGGCGGACAGGCTGCAGGCGTGGACAATGCACCTTTCATTACAGTCAAGGTAGCTGGCCTGACTATACCTGCCCTACTGGACACGGGAGCAACGGTTTCTGTGTTTGGAGACGTTGTCGGAGAATGGTGCTCCCCGAGGAACATCAAATTCCGGCACGTAAGCACCAGTATCAGAACAGCTTCGGATCAGGTCGTGCCGATAACATCGGCAGTGAGGCTGACAGTAATCGCAGATGGTCGCAAGCACAGGCAACGTTTCTTGTACCTCCCCGGTCTTTCCTGTCCAGCCATTCTAGGCCGCGATTTTATGGCCAGGACAGGGCTAGTGCTTGACGTGAAGGCTGGAAACTACCACTACGGCCCAGGAACGCCGCTGAACAGCTTTGCAGCAAGACCACCAGAATCTCTGTCAGGGTTGCTGACAGCGGAGACCACCGCCGGAGGCGTTGAAAATGGTTTGCGAACAATCTTGATGTCGTTCGCAGGACCACCGGAGGAACAATCACGGCTCGCAGCAGTACTACAACCTTTCGCAGCGATGTTCACGGAAGCTCCGGGTACTGTGAACATTTTGGAGCACCACATCGAGACGGGAGATGCGCGTCCACTACGGTTCAACCCAAGGCCCTTGAGCGTCCACAAGCAACCACAGCTGGACGGAGCCCTGCAGGAGATGGTAAATACAGGAGCGGTGAGGCCATCAAAAAGCCCTTGGGCATTTCCGATTGTGCTGGCGGATAAGAAAGATGGTAGTGTCCGCATGTGCGTAGACTACAGACGCCTAAACGCGATAACTACGAGAGACTCGTATCCCTTTCCATCCATCGATGCGGTTATGTATGCGCTAGGCTCAGCAAAGGTTTTTACCACACTTGACTGTAGTAGAGGTTTCCTACAGATCCCCGTAGCGGAGAAGGATATCGAGAAAACAGCGTTCACTTGTACCAGAGGGTTGTTTGAATTCGTGAGGCTGCCTTTCGGTTTGTCAAATTCCCCAGCAACTTTTCAGCGCATGATGGACATCGTGCTGGGGGACGCGAAGTTCAACTACGCGATGGCGTACATGGATGATGTGGTTGTATATTCAGACAACCTTGAGGATCACGTTGTTCATTTGCAGACTGTGTTGGAGCGCATGCAAAACGCAGGCCTCACAGTAAACCCCCGCAAGGTACAACTGGCTGCCAGCAGGATCGAGCTCCTGGGCTTCGTTGTGGACCAAGGTTCAGTCCGGCCAAACGAGGAGAAGCTCAAGGCGATCTTGCAGTTCCCGAAACCAGAGAACGTCAAAAGTCTGCAGCGCTTCCTGGGTATGGTCGGCTTCTACAGGCACTTCATTCCGAACTGTGCGGACTTGGCACGGCCCCTCCATCAGCTGCTAAGGAAGGGCGCCAAGTGGTCGTGGACGGCTTTGGAGGAGCAGGCGTTTCAGGCGCTATCAACAGCCATCGCCGACACCACAAGCCTGCGGTTGCCAGATCTCAACCGCCCCTTTGTTGTCCAAACCGATGCAAGTGAGTACGGCATAGGGGCTGTTTTGCTACAGGAGCATAGCGGCGAACTGTACCCTCTGGCATTCGCCAGCCGCACTCTCTCAGCAGCCGAACAGAACTATTCAGTGACAGAAAAAGAGTGTCTTGCCATAGTGTCCGCCCTCAAAAAGTTTAACATGTACTTGGATGGCGCAGATTTCACGATACAGACTGACCACCAAGCACTGTCATGGTTGTCACGGCTTCAGAACCCTGCAGGTCGCCTCGCACGCTGGGCGCTAAACCTGCAGAAGTATCATTACAAAGTGGAATACAAGAAGGGCACCAGCAACAAAGCCGCGGACGCCTTGTCTCGCGCACCCCTACCAGCACAACAGCAACCAGAACCCCAGGTCTTCGCGGTTACAACGCCTGGAGAAGCCTGGGGAACCCTTGTAAGTCGCCAGGAGATGCTTGAAGCGCAGCAGGCCGACGAGCAGTGCAAGCGCATTCGGGAGTCGATTACGGCCGCAGAGAACGACGATACTATGACGGCGAGGGTCCCGGACTACGACTGCTACGTCCAAAGCCAGGACGGTTTGCTACTGCGGTACATTCCAAGCGCAGACACCGACAGTGGTGAGTATCCCTTCCGGGTATTCCTACCAAAGCGCCTAAGAAGGTCTTTTCTGGAATATTACCACGACACTACCCTTGCTGGTCATAGTGACGGTCTGAAAACCTACCAAAAGCTATGCCGCGTTGTCACATGGCCTCGCCTGAGAAAAGAGGTAATGAAGTACGCCCAGACATGCCCAGTTTGCCAGTCTGTCAAGCCAAGAGGAGGTAAACCACCTGGCCTCATGAAGTCAGTCGAGAGCCGCTTCCCTTGGCAAATCGCGGCGTGTGACGTGATGGGTCCATACCCAAGATCAGTGAAGGGCAATCGCTACCTTCTGGTCGTCACAGATCATTTCTCCAAGTGGGTCGAGCTGTACGCATTACGTAGACTTGATTCTAAGTTGATCTGGGAGAAGTTGTTGGACACTTTCACCCGCTTTGGTTTTCCAGAACAGCTCATAACAGACAATGCGACGTACTTCACCAGCAAAAACTTCGTGGACACTTGTTCGGTTATGGGCGTAGTGCATAAGAAGACTACTCCGTACCATCCACAAGCGAACATTACGGAACGGGTCAACAGAAACTTGAAGATGATGCTGGTGGCCTTCACTGAACGTCACAAAGACTGGGATGCTCACCTCTTGGAAATGGCGTTTGCCACTCGGACTACGGTCAATCGCTCTACCGGGTTCACACCAGCAGTCATGCTTTTTGGTCGCGACCTGTGCTTTCCTATCGAACACTCGTTCAGTGACCAGGTCGAGGTGCACCCTCGCACTTATGTTAAGTATGCGCAGGATCTCCGCAGCAGCATGAACGAGACCCTCCAGGAAGCCAGGCAACACCTGGACTTGGCACGCCTCGAACAGCGCCAGCAGTACGACAAGGGACGGCGCCAGGTCGAGTTTTCCGTGGGTGACCTGGTACTGCGCCGCACGCATCCGTTGAGCGATGCAGCAAAAGGGTTTGCTGCTTCCCTGGCTGACCGATGGGAAGGTCCTTATAAGGTAACAAAGCGCACATCTCGGCTGACGTATCGCCTTCGCAACCTGCAGGGAGGGCGGGATACGGGTCCCGTAGGCATTGACGACCTTAAGGCATATTATGAGCGACTCTCTGTAGAAGAAATCTAATCTTGCTAATGTTCTTCTAGGATACGCTATCCGCTCAACGTTGCAGCAACAAGGTTTGGCGGAGAGACCTCCACCGGCACTCATCTCAAACCCACAGGAGAAGGCATCCTCAACGGCAGCCCCCCAGCGCTTCTCGGACAACTAGCGAGTTGTCCGGTCTTGGGGGAGGGGGAATGTAGGGACGCAGCCCCTACGTGCGCCCGCGGAGGGTGATTACACTGCAGTGAGTGCCGGACGAACACAGATAGTGGCGTCAGTGCGTCATGGTGCCCGTGCGCGCGTGTGCGATGAACAGTGAGCCGCAACGGACACGTGTAGTGCAACAGAACCCGGAGCATGCGCACAACCAACAGAGTGGCTTAAAAGCGGCGCTCACAGGAGCAGCTGGACAGTGCGCACCGAGGGACACGCGAGAGCAGCTGCGGCCGCGGGCGGCGGCGAGCCACGACCATGACGCCCGGACCGCGAGGAGCAACCAGCGTCCGAGGCGGACGCTCTTCACCCGACGTCGGCACAAGTGACTGAAGACGTCGTCGTGAGTGTACAGCACCATGCTGTACCTTTCTGGACAAGCAGGGTTTCAACCACCGCAATGTTTTCTTTACGCGCTTTCGGCGCTTGCTTGCTGTGCTCTCTTTTTGTTGCCTCCCAAACTGCCTTGTTTGTTTTTTCCTGTTTTGGTTTTCCCGGAATAAACCGGAGATTTGTTCTCATGCGGATCGGCGTTACTTCGTCGGGCAGGTTCGGGCTCGCGAACCCTTTACGCTCGAAGGGGGATCCTTCAACTTCAAAGGGATATTCTTGCTAAGGTTAAATTAATGCATGAAGCATGAACGGTTGATAGTTGAGTTGTATTGGTGTAGCAGATGAGTGGTAACTCTTTTTATATAAAATCAAAGCTCAAACACGCTGGCAGACGATCTCACTTCGCCGTCTCTGCCGTCGCGGACGGAGGCGACAAGATCGGCGGCAGAGAGGGAGCGGGAGCAGGAGGAGAAGGAGGAAGAGGGGCTGGAGGAGGAAATACATCTATTCAGATTTTTGAACGGCCCAGAGTGCGGCCCAGAGGGGCGGTTTCTTCCTCACTGTAGCCCATATTCAGTGCCCGCCGCCTGCACTCTGTCCTCCAGCTGAAGCTGGGTAGGCAGAGAGGGTCTGGACAGCAGCATGTCCAGTTGGTTTTGTTCAGTAGTTGACGGAAAGAGAGGAGGGTTCTCAGGGCTGAAGTTTGAATGATTGTGGGGGTTTAACGAGCCGACGCAACGCAGGCGATGATGCGCGCCGTAGTGGAGGGCTCCGGATAAATTTCGACCACCTGGGGGTCTTTAACGTTCACCGAAATCTCGTACACACGGGCGTTTTTGCTTTTCGCATCCATCAGAAAAGCGGCCGCCGCGGCCAGGAATCGAACCCACGGCCTCCTGCTCCAGAGCCCAACGCCTTAGCCACTGAACCACCGCGGCGGGTTCAGGGCTAAAGTCGCACACCCCGATTAAGTGGCAGAGTGTTCCTACTTCTGAGCAAAATTTACATTTAGCGTAGTAGCGATTCGAGTGCATTAAGTGAACACGCGTTGGGTGTGGGAAGGAGTCTGATTGTATCAGCCGTAGGGTAGATTGTTGTTCTATAGAAAGGGCAAGGTAAGGAAGGGGATGATGCTGGGTTATGTCCCTGAACGAGACAAGCGGGTGGCTGTCCTCGTGCAGCTCCATACCAGGGGGAGTAAAAGTGCAGGCTTGGTGGGCGCATTCGTTGACCTCCATGGAAGCGTGAGCGGGTGTTCAGATGAGCTGAATAGAACCATTTTGGGAGTGGTTTTTTAGCACACGCAGTGCAGGTCGGGATACCAAACCCTACAGGTAATTCCGGTAGGCTTGTTTGCAATTGGTGACTACCTTACGAACCCCTGGTTGAGTGATAGCCAAGGCGATGTCTCCCTCTGCTGCTTCCATCATGTCTTGGGTCTAGAGTGAGGCACAAGCAAGGAGGTTGGTTCTGGAGGTAGCCACGATGATGGTGTACTGCTGCCCTCGGTGTTGGGAGGCGTCTGTGTAGATAACTGAATGATCCCCACCGAGGGTGGTGTTGAGCGCTTGATCCCGTGCTTGTCGGTGACCCTCGTCTTCGGAGCGGTAGGGAGCATCTTTATTTATTTTCGTCAAAAGTCCACGAGTACATGAAGCGGAGTGGCATTCGGTGCTGCTCAGTCAATCTGTTGAAAGATGCGGTGGCTTGCCCCAGTTCTGCTTATTCGGAGCTTCTGGATAGAAAGATGGCCCTCTATCAGCTCTTCCACCGTGTTGTAGAGCCCTGTGCTAATCAGCCTCTGTGAGGACGCACTCATGGGAAGACGAATGGCTTGCTGAACCACCTTTTTTAGTATTATAAAAAGCGTCTGTATGTCCTCCTTGCTGAGAAGGAGACAGGGGGTAGACGTAAGTGATTCTTGAGAGGGCAATAGCTTTAACTAATGGAATGGTATCGGATTCTGTGAGGCCTCGCTTCTTGCTGGCAACTCGCCTGATAATGTGTATGATTTATTGATGCTGTGTTTGAGGCGCTGCAAGGATACGTCATTCTTGGTGTTGGCCTGAAGATATAGGCCCAGGATCTTGATGCTGGGGCTCGGAGTGATGGCCTGGCCATCAAGGAGTACATGAATGTGTTCCTTGAGGTATCGTCTGGCGTTAGGGCGGACGACAAGGAGCTGAGATTTTTTACGTGAACACTGGAAGCCACAGGCCCATTGGCATACTACAAGGGAGAAGCCAGGAGTGGGGTGAGCTTCCTTTATTCGTGATCGCGTGGCATTTAGTGAAAATGCAGGGGCTAAAGCCGTAGATGTGCTTGGTGAGTGCACCACTTGTCTTCCCAGTCTCCACGTGGGCTCGTAGCTAAATCGGTAAGACAACGGGCTCTTTCTTAGTTACTGTGTTAGTTCCAGGTTCGATTCCTGGCGGTGCAGTAAATTCTTTTATTTGTTCGCGAGAGTTTTCTGGTGGCACCAACGGTCGCGAAAGAACCCTTGGGAGGTAGAGGTAAAAAGCATTGCTTTAAAACGGGAGTATTTCGGCTTCCTTGTAGCTCGTAAACGTGTTAATGTATACTCAAGAAAGCAAATCCCAGAAACCGCTTAAGAATCCAATTGTCATGCCAAGCCAAAGCCAAAAAGGGGGGTCATCCTATGAACCCCCACGACGACATGGCTTACGAGGCGCAGTTTCCAGTATACTTACCAAGAAACTCTATGCTCCCACCCCGCTGGGATTTCTACAAAGCAGCAGCTTACGTCATTTCGCCGATAATACGGTATCGTCCGACAGCCGATAAGGCCCACGGCGGGAATGGGAACATTTGTTAGAACAGCGACCCCCTTTCCACCTTGTTTCCTACGGCGGCCGCTTCGTATCACGCATAGCTGGGTCTGAGGGTGTTTTCTACGCGTTCCTGTGTCCCTTTCATATTGCTCATAATAGTACCTAGTTGAAGGGTCTGACTTGCAACGCTACGTTGTGTACGGTGTCGAATGCAACGAAGATCAGGCGGTGCTCGAGCGTGAGCTTTACTGCCCTACACACCGCATCATAGCAGCGCGCTAGATGGGAAACAATTCACGCCATATCCACGGAATGAATGATGATAAGTGGGGCGAAGCTTGAGAGGGGGAGATCATCGGTAACCGTAACTCTCCCGTGAAAGTTCGCCCATTACATCATTAAGAAAGACGTAAGACTGTGTGCGTACATTGTACAAATCAACTTTTATTTTCGGAGTCAATGCTCCCAGGCCCAAACCTGGTGAAAGACCCCGCGCCATCGAGGACTACCCCGCACCTCCACCACAATTTATCACGTAGGATGGGACACAACGTTAAAGAAAGAACTTTTATTTAGGGCGAACTTGTGCCCGAACAAGACGAGAGGAAACGAGCAAAGGTCCTTGCGTCTCGTTCGATCTCCGAGAACGACTGCCTGCGTTCGTGGCGTGATCTCTTGCGTGATCTCCCCCTCGCAGTGCACGTGCGCTCGCGCCTCCGTTGGCGAACAAAGACAAGCTCGCGCTCCCGGTGCCGAGTTTGCGCTGCCGGTTGCAGCCGGTTCTTGCGCGTGCAACGCGGCCCACTTTGCGACATATCCGAAAGCATGCGGCGGTCACGTACCACGAGACACAAGGGATGGACAGACCCATGGCTTTAGGAGCTTCGCCCCTAAAAGGGTTCCTGCCTCGTAACGCTGCAAGTACCTCCTGCACCCCCCGCAGCTTGTACTACTACGGTTGCATTTCGCGACCTAAACCCTACAAGCCTAGTGTTGTGTACCACTACAAGTGCTTTCGACCTGGTCACATGCGCAAGTCCTGCCCTTCCTGATGCTAGGATGAGGAAATGCCTGAGAGCCAAGTGTGGCCTCTGCAAAAGTAATGATCACCACATTACATCGCTGACGTGCACTTCCAAGCGAAAGGCTACCGAGATATTACGTCACCATCAAAACCACCGGCTCAAAGAAGTGAACGCAAACACATTTGCAGTACCGACAACCAACCGTTTTTCGGCCCTCCAGTGGGACGAAGAAGACTGGCCAGACCTCCTTGATTTGCGTTCTGTACCTGAAGAACCACTAATGTACAGTGACACCGCGCGCCGAGGAGGTCGCCGCCTCCAAAAGAATTCCCTGCAGCCTACACCTATGCCAGAGCCCGATGATGCCACCACGGCTGCTGTTGACGAGCAAATCGCTCACCTCTTAGAAGAGGTCACTAAACTCCGGCGGCAACACGATGCGCCAGCCGCCGCCATATCTCGGACCCCAAAAGTCGCCCGCGATTCCCGACAACTCGACCTCGTCGCTCTTGCGTTTTATGGTTAACCAGCTATCCCACCTGACATCAGTTCTCCTACAGCGCTTGGACTTCTAATCACCATGGCGACTCCACCTGTATCCGGCGTCTTACATTGGAACTGCAGGAGCCTGTCATCAAAGATTGTGAGCTAAAGGCTCGTATCGTCAACAAAGCTACACGTCTGGGCTCTGCTTCTTCAAGAAACAAACGCTCTACCTGCTATTTGGGGTTTCAGTGACCATGTGTCCCCATTTATGGTCGATCTCCGTGTGCACGCTGCGGCGCCTCCGGGCAACAAGGCGGCCGTGTATGTGGCGGCGTGTTACCCGCAAATTCAACTCTCCCTGGAACAGTGGTGCAACTCGCATCAGGAGGTAGTGGCAGTCGCAGTCCAATTTACAAGGGCAACAGTGATTGTCGTTTCTTGCTGCGAGCGGGCAGCAGGGGCTGTCCCTCACGCATTAATTTAGGCTGGCTATTGGCTATCCGGCAGCAGTACCCAGGGTGCCCGATTTTGGTGGGTGGGGACTTTAATGCGCCTCATTCCGAGTGGGGTTACCCCGTATCAAGTCCCCGGGGCAGGCGTGTGCGGGACACGTTTGCGGACGCGTCCTTCGTGCTACTCAACCAGCCTGGCGCAGCGACACGGTGTTCTATGCACCGGATCTTATCTGGTGGTTGGGGCCAGGCACTCCTTTGTGGCACCTGGAGCCCGATTGTTGGGGAGTGATCACCATCCCATCATCATAGGGCTACACCCGTCGCGGGCCCGCCGACTGCGTCGCAAATGCTGTGTCGTGAGTTGGGGCAGCTTTCGGTCTAATCTGGCTGCCCAGTCTGCGGAGGCGGCAACAGACCTTGTCGACAGGATACGAACTGCGCTCAATTGTGCAACCATACCACATGGGTGGACGTGGATCGGCCTGCGCCGGATATCGGCCTCCTTAATCTGTGGGCTGCTTGCAGGCAAGCAGATCTTGCAGCCTCTCGCGATCCTGCTTCCCCACACACCCGCGCTTGCTTGCAGTTCCTTACAGCAAAGGCACGCCGATACGAAAAGGACCTGTCGTGTCGTCAGTGGCACACTTGGTGCGAGGGGTTTTCGTCGAAGACCTCCAATGCCTCTCTATGGCGAACATTCCGGGCGATGGAACGTGGACGGCGCCCTCCGGATCCGGCTGCCCATTCTTGCTTTGCGGCTAGGCTAGGTCCCGAAGATTTTGCTAAGGAAGCGGCCAGAGCGTTTTTTCCGTTCTATGATGCGACACCTGTCCGAAATCTATTGCCTTCCCCTCGATTCCTCCCTGCACATGTGGACAAGCCTCCATTGTCTTCTGACATCGAAGGTATTGCTACGGCTTTTACGATGGCAGAAGTGCTTGCGGCAATAGACTATTCTAAGCGGAAAACTGCACCTGGTCCAGACGCTATACCCTACGAAGCATTCAAGAATTTGAACAATGATGTGCTCACTCAGCTCCTCGATTCAATCAACGAGGTATGGCTTAGGGGCGTCATTCCTGGCAGCTGGAAAGCAGCGCATGTCGTCCCTATACCAAAACCTGGCAAGCCAGCGATGGTACTAGAAAACCTTCGGCCAGTATTACTTACGGCGACTATTTGCAAAATTGTAGAGAAAATGCTAGCCACTCGCTTGTTGGGGTGGCTTGAACAACATTGGTATTACTACCCCGCGCAAATTGGCTTTCGCCCATCACTTGGCACTGAGGACGGCCTTAGTGTTTTAGCTGCGTCAACATTGGCGTCAACCCAGAGTCATGGTGTACGAACCATCCTGGCAATGGACATCCAAAAAGCCTATGACAACATCAGTCATGCTGTTATCCTGGACTCAATTGATATGCTCCACCTTCCAATGCGGGTGCGGCAGTTCGTCCAGTCATCTCGTCAAGACAGGACATTTGTCATACGCCTTCACGGAGAAGCTGTTGGGTACTTTGTTTCAGTACGCCGTGGGCCCCAAGGATCGGTATTGGCTCCGACCTTGTTTAATATGGCGTTGGTTTCACTGGCATAGCGCCTTCATGATGTACCGGACCTTAAATTTCTCATTTATGCCGATGACATCACCGTGTGGAGCACTCACCATGACCTGGAAACTCAAGCGAGTTGCCTGCAATCAGCCTTAGATGTGACCGCAGCCTTTGCCTCTTCAGTGGGCCTTCAGCTTTCACCAAGTAAAACAACATACACATCTGTTGCAAACCACTGGGGCCGCCGAAGGCTGGCTGTTTGTCCCATCCGCCTTCAACTGGCTGAGCAACCACTGCCAGAGAGCCCAACAGTCAAAGTCCTGGGTTTGATGATACACCAGTCAGGAACGGCGACAGCTTGGCTAGCTCAGGCTAAACACCAAGCTGCTCAAACGCTCGCACTAATACGCCGTATCGCTCCCAAAGCTGGTGGAGCCAACTCACACGAGGCGCGACAAATAGTGAGAGCAGTATTACAACCGCGCTTGGTCTACTTTACTCAGTTCCAGCATTTGACGGCAGCGCAGTGGGGTCGATTGGAATCAATTAACAGAGAGGCTATGAGAGCAATTACTGCGCTCCCACGCATCACCCCTGTAGTCGCTCTCCAGGAACATGCCCAATTAAACACGTTGGATTAACTTTTTTATCAACGTCGCAAAGCTCGAGAACTGAAGGCTTCATTGTTGGATTCTGTGCGAGTATTAATAACTTACGCAGCCTCGCATACTCTGCCAGCCCTACCACAGCGAGTGCTTCCTCCGTGGCAGTTCGTGCAATTCAGCGGTAACAAGCGAACTGACCTTCGTCGCCCACAGTCGAACGATTCGGCTACTTCCCGTCAACAACGCATCACCTACATGGATAGCCACCTTCCACTCGGCTCCACCATATTGTTACGTATTGTTACGTTTAAACAGATGCCAGTATTGAAGACACTGTGATTGCCACTGCAATTCATTGCACTAGCCACCCAGCCCTCAGTAAGACATCCAGACTTAAGGTCCCGGAACCTCCAGCATCGTTCTGTGCGGAACTTGTAGCCATTAGAGAGGCTCTTCTGGCTGTAACCGGACTCACTTTGAATCCCGAAGCTTGCATCGTAATTCGCACCGATGCCCTTCAAGCAGTCCGCTTACTACGGTTAGTGAGCCGTAGCCCTATGCTGGCCTAGAGTATTCACCACCTTGCGGCACGAATTGCTCACAAGATATTGATTGAATGGGTTCCGCGTGACCTACTGACGGCCCACTGCAAGGCAGACGTAGCAGCCCGGCTAGCAGTCTCCATTCCATCTTTGACTTTCCCTTTAGAGCTGGATGATGCGACTGTCCTGCTGACTAGAAAGGAACACCTCCGGCGCCGCACACGTGTTCTAATTCCACCGTGTGCTGCCACCCTCCCCCCGGGTCTTACCCGTGCTGAAAAGGTTGCGCTTAGGAGGATCCGGGTGGGGGTGGCCTTAACTCCCGCCGTGACCCGCCAATGGCCTCACTTCAAAGATTGCTCTACAGACCCCGGTTGCCCAGTTTGCCACCGCAGCGATGCAATAGCCGACATACACTACTTGCTGTGGTCTTGCCTCGCTTTGCGTCCTACGAGACTGCGACGTCTTGCGGCGACGGGCCTCCGCGTAGACGACGCATCCGCATACAACACATGGATATATGGGCCCCATCATCATTCCCTCCTAGACTTTATACGCGAAGCGAACATTCTTATGTTCATCTAACAAACTTTCCTCATCATCCACTCATACCCCTTATCTATGCCCTGTGGCAAAATAAACGCTAAAAAAAGAATCCTGGGCGCGTTCTGCTCTTGGAACAGCCTAGCAGACGACGGCCGCCGCGGCCAGTGCTCAGCATTTGCTGCTAAGTGCGCATGCAGCAACTGTCGCCGAATTTGCGGTATTGCTCCGTTATACGGCGCAGATTCCCATAACGGTCGGCGCTTCCGTGATATTGATGAAAATATGTGCGAGTGTACGACTGTGAGAAAAATAAAGTTAGCCATTTTTGCCGTTTTCAAAGCATTTTGTTGAGGTCTTATACCATGAAGACGGGAGAAATTTATCTTTTTGTAATTCTTTGTCTGGAAAGGACGATCCGCGTTTGAAACGTTGCCCTTTTCTACCCCTGTCCCCTGTCTGTGTCTGCCTTAGTTTCCTGCTCATCAAATTTCGTCAGATCTGGTTAGAACGAATCGCGAACAACCAGAGCATCTTTTTTTTCTCTATAGAGACGGTCTGATTAGATTTCTGAAAGCGAACGCAATTTGATTTTTTATGTTCAATTCGCCATTTATCTCGCGAAGTCAACAGACTACGAAATATTTCAAAGCAGGGGGCTGTTTTATTTTGTTACGCGCGCTCACAAGTCCACGAATGCAAATTTACGAAGCACAGTGCACACGTTTTACCATTCCCCTTTGTTTCCTTTGAATCGACTCTGCAACATATCCGATAAACGCTTTCACTCCTTCCTTCTCGTCTGGAAGCACTGCGAAAGCTACAGTTATCGCCAGTACGGAGCGGCACTGCGTGAATTGCCTGTCCTAGCAGGTACGCCTTCCGTTTTTGCTTGGCTTTTGTGGCTTTCTTTTTTCCAGTGGCTATCGAATGCGTTCATTGCTGCAACTGGAGAAAAGCCGGCCAATAGCCACTACACCGCTGTAATGACGTAATTACAGCGGTCGAAGAACACCAAGACAGGGAAAGAGAGGAAAATCTTTTGAGCAAGTTTCTAAGCTATCTAATGGGCATAGGGCGGAAATGTTTGGCAGAGGTACTTTGCGACCTCCTTGCCTAAGTATTAAATGTGTTGGTTGACTACGTTCTGCAAGCGTTTGAGGTTTCGAAAAAAATTGAGAAAAGTCTTGTAGGAGCCATTTAACTTTGAATGCAATCGGTGTTCAGCCGTTCTCGCGGTGAAGTGAAGTCGCTACATGGCCGTAATTGTTGGAAGCGCATCACATTAAAACTGTTGGAGCGTTCGCAGCATTCGTAAAACGTGTCGTTTCAAAGCAACTTACTCGTTCCTGCGGTGCGCCGACGATGAGGAGAGCGGCAGCTGCGGTTGCGGTGGTTCCGGGGTCCTCTTCATGCCGGCCGTCGATCGTCCCAGCCGAACGCGGCGCCGGAGCCGGACTCAGCGGAGAATAGACGCCTCTCTTGGGCGGCAGGCGCGGCGACTCCGGTTGCGTAAGCGCCGTTTCGATAACTCTTATGAAACTGCGGATCGTCGCGAAAAAATAACCCCTTTTGCCCTCTCCCAGCTGCCTGCCTGCGGCCATCTTGATTCCTTAGGAAAACTTCGCTTACTTACCTCGTTGTCACGCAGATTGCTCGCGTGCTTTGAAGCGCTTCCACACGCCACAAACTAAGCGGCGTAGTTTGCGCACCGTCAAGTCTAGCCCTGTGCATCGACGTTTTTAATGTAGTATACGCTACTGTTTTACAACAATAGTGCACCGTACTATTTATGCTCTACTAATGGCTCTGGCGTAGCGGACACAGCGTGAGAACCCAGTCGGGTAATGCGCTCTGCTGCAGCTTTTGCAAGGTCGCGGGTTTGAGTCCTATTTTTCGTCTAGTATTCGCGTTGATTTCGTGGCTATCACTTTTCAAGCGCGAGAGCGCTAAATGCTCCATAAGCAAGGAATTCGTCTAATCTGTGAAGCCTCCTGAGAAAAAGAATGCCTAGCCAGCAAGGAAGAGCAGATGAAAGTTTTTGGGCTTGTTGGTTCATACTTCAAACAAAAACAGCGCTCAAGACGGGACACAAAGAAGGAGAGAGAGAGAGAGAGAAAAATTTTAATGACTCAAGAGGTTAGCCCCACAAACGGCGGGGCTTGCTACTTCAGATGGAGGTGAACATAGTGAGGTGAAAAAAAGAAATGAAAAGGGGAAGACGTGCGCAGCAACAGTGAATAAGAGGGAGAAGAAAATAAAATCAGTTCGGAACGTATAAACAATTTACAGCACTAGGAGAAAAAATCTGAGGATCTCAAGGTTAAACATCGATTAATCCCTTTGTCCCTCGTGTCGCGTCAGCGTGGTTTTGCCATGGACCAAGAAAGTGATGCAGCTCTAAAGAGTTTCCGCGTAGCGGTCGCACTAGAGTCCTTTTAGCTGTTTCGCGTTGAGTTGTATGTTGCGGGCAGTAGCACAATACATGCCGTATGTCTTCTCTCACAGAGCACACAGAGCACAATGGAAAGTCCGACCAGCCTATCTTAAAAAGAAAACTACCAGTGAAGGCAACGTTCAGGCGTAGTCGGTGAAGGACACCTTCAGTTTGCTTTTGCAGACCTCGCAAAAACTGGAAATTGCACTGAGGGTCAATCGCGTGCAGAGGCAAGGGTATCCTGAGTGGGTCCTGCCAAGCTGATAATTTACTGCAGTTTCCATCCAAGCGCATTCACGGCCGTACTTCCGTCTTGTTTGGAATACGGGATTCAAATAGACAGAAGCAGATTGTGCGCCTCTTTCGCTGCTGCGTTAGAGACGACGTTCCCCTGGATGCCGGAATGACCTGGCAGCCATTGAAGCGACATGCGGTGCCCGTCTCGTAGCCCTAGTGTGTGCAATGCGTGTAGCTCACGCACAAGTTGGCTGCAGCGGTGGGATGGCTTCATCAGTGCTTGCAAGGCAGGCCGCGAGTCGGTAAAAATCACCCATTGTCGAGCGGGACTACTGGTGATGTGAAGGAGTGCCGCCATAATAGCAGTTAACTCAGTTAAGGTGGACCACGTCTTGTGAGGCTACACACACAGCGCTTTGTGTGTGCTATGTGCTTCAGCGCCATGCGTGTGTAGACTCCTTCTTTGTGTCCCGTCTTGAGCGCTGTTTTTGTTTGAAGAAAGAGGAGGACGCATCTCTGTTGTTAGACAACACCCACGCGCGTAGCGCATGCGCAGATTCGGACGCCTTCTGACCGAAAAAAAAACCAAGCTAGCAAAAAAGAAGAACAGCCCGTGTCATATGTGTCTAGAATCCCGAGTATGCAAGATATACAGCGCTTTTACGGCGCTTTGAGTGAAAAGAAAAGCCATGAAGTGACGCTCACATGTGCCGAACTGGTGGATGACCTGGATGTAATGGATTAACTGTAAATAAGAGAATACGGTACTTCTCATAACAGCCCAGCCACGAGGAATGTGGGCCAATAAAGCTGTGTATCCTAACCAAGAACAAATTGCTTGCTTTGTCAACGTCTTTGATAATTCGTACAAAGATAACGACCTTTAACTTTATAAAAAGCGGCAGCACCCCGCTCTCGCGCTAACCTCGATTTCAACGCGTGAGATTATGCTATTTCTTTACAAGGTTAATCAGACATATCGGCTACAGAGTAAACATCTGCGCGATTGATTTAGCGGAGGGTTCGTTTATTACTTGGGAGAGCATAGATGGGCGGTTGTTGTGTGCGTGCGTATTGAGAAAATGCGCCCTACCTGCGCCTTGTGCCCGTTTCTTCCTTACTTTCCCCTGACACAGCAGAATACCCCATTTTAGTTGTTGCCCGTGACAACCACGTACATACGTCACCGGCTGCACTACTCCCCGTTGTATTCTCTTCTTTTTCTGCCGTATGTGGCAGGACTAAAATAGCACACAGACTATTGTGACACCGCCGGATTCTCACAGCGTGCGAGGGGGGAAAGGGGGATGGGGAGGGGGTAGATGGGACGTCATTATTCCTGGCCTATCGTTCGCGCCAAAGCCGCCCACGGCCAGCCACTCGCGTCGCTTGTCTGCCCTTGTATTGCGTATTTCTGTAGTCTATAAATTTCCTTTGCATAATTGTTAGACATCTTTAGAGACGTTCGCTCACACGGGCTTTCATGTAATTCATTCACCGTCGTGGTTCGCACAAAACAATTTTTTTACAGAGATGCTGGCGACGTCGCTTTTGCCGGCATCTTTTGTGTCCGTCTTTGCCGTCAACAAAAATATAAATGATCTGTCGTCCTCCTCACGTAAACAGTGGACGAGACAGCCTTCCTTTCATATCCTGGACTGAACCGAACACCTTACTCTACTGCTGGTACCATGAACTGGCCCACTAACTGCGGATACCAAGAACTGGCCCAATCATTCATTCATTAAACGAGACCTCAGAAACTATCAGAATCTGGTTATTTTCCACTGTGATTCTGCCCGAACTTTCCGAATGCCGTGTGGCCTGGGAAAACGCGATGAAGCAGTTGTTCACTGCATTCGCCTCAACGTCGCTTCTACCGGCCACTACTTGCACAAGACGCGCCGAGTTGCTCCCCTCACTGTCACACTTGCAGTGTTCCTGAGGACACAGAACATGTACTGTGTGTGTGCCCCCGCTATGATACCTAAGGCCGAACATTGAAAAAAAAAAAAAACCTTGGGAGTGCGTGCCGATGCACCACTGAAACTTTACAGCGTCATCAGTCCATGGCACTCCGCTGCCGTGGCAACACGGCCTTGGTGTCATTTCTCCGTGACTCCGGCCTGAACGACACCCTGTGAACGTTTGCTTTAACTTCACTACTGTGCGTGTGCTGTGGGTGTGTGTTTCTGCGTTTGTCGGTTTCTGTGGGCTTATTTGCGCTTTTTAATGTTTGTGTGAGGTTTTGTGTCTTCGCTTCATTCGCTCATTTTCACCCCTCGAGTGTTCATATGAAGTAGCAAGCCAAGCTGGCTGCCAGGCTGACTTCTCCTCGTTAAAGGCAACCCTCCCTCCTCGTCCTTCCTCCCTCCCCGTCCTTCTCTCGCATCGCGACTCCACGTTCTCTACTACTACTACTAGCATGCATCCACTAAAATCACTTAGTCTTCTTACTACAATAGTGATTTAAGTGGCTCGAGAACTGCTTATAATAATTTGATAACCAGGAAGCGCGATGAGCGTGCAATGAATACTCCAGCAGAGTACTCCGATTTAGCGCCTGGCAACCAAGGAACGTATCCGCCTCGGAGCCTCGTGGCCCAAAAAGGGACGACAGGATGGGAGCACGGAACAAAAACCGCTTTATTTTAATCCAACGACGGCCTGCACCACTACTCATGTTCATGCAATAAATGTCGGCCTCCTCCCTTTGCCATTCTGACGTTCATGGCTAGAAAAAATGGCTGCGGCTTGGCTCAGCTAAGCTTGAATATGCAAAGCAAAAGCTTGGCTTACTCTGTTTGAGTCTTGGTTTTGCTTGGTTCACCTTTGATGTAGCTCTTTTGCCGACCACGGCTCAACACGGTTCAGTCCCGTTCAACGCTCACAGAAGGAGGCCCGCCTGGCTTTCAATCGCGGCGAACGCGGTGTTCCTCTTCGCTGAGCGCAAGACGAGTCACGTAGTCCGAGACGACCAAGCGGCGCATGCGTGGGAGGCGGCGAGGTCGGTCGGCTGCCGATCAGCTAAGCGCTCGCGACCGTGCGCCGCTCAGTGGATTAGTTGAACAGAACGAATGAAAATTGGGCCTTGTACGCAGTGCAGAAAGCGGGTCGGTCCGGCGAATCACATGATGCGCTTCGAGGGGTGTGCCGAAGGGGGTGTGTCTGAGGTCAAAAGGTGAAAAGTAAAGCGTTGCTTTAAAAAACAGGCTGCCTTCACCGCAGCGCATGGAAGCAGACACAAAGTCCTTCTGTATACTCGCCCTTGTACTGACATGATAACCAGTTCGTTGTACTAAAACGGAACCGGTCATTCTGTCTTCGCACAAAAGCACTTGGTCCCTAGGGAGAGACAACGGTTTTCGACAAAAAGTGTCAAACGTATCTTTAATCATCATGAATAACCTACGGAACCCAGTCTTGAACCTGTGATCACACTATTAAAAGTGAATTGTAAGATATGGCAATTTTTCTCCACTTTTTCTTCACTTGTTCTTCACTTGTTTAGCCATCCATGGTTGTCAGCGATCGAGCGCCGAAATTTATGGCGGAGAAATACTCCATTATTTCCGTCCATCGTAGAAGAGCAACGCTCTTTTCAGGTCCACTCATTCAATAAAAATAAAGCGGGCAGCGGCCAGTACCTCAAAAATTGAGTAACAATTTCTCTCGAGTTCTCCACAACGCGAGATTCGAGAGTCGCGCGTTGGCAAGAAAAGCTCAATCAACTTTCTTTTTTTTTCACAGTCCAAAAGACACGAATAACGAGTACAATCAGACTCGCATTATTACGGTAAAGACCACACGAGGACAAGTTGACGAACAATTGCGTGCACATATGGAGTTTGTAATTTGACCCAGAGTGGGAATCCGAGCGAGGATTAGTCTCCTGTACGTACACGAATTTACTTCTTTTCAGAATGGAAAGAAAAATAGCCCTTAAGAAAAATGAAGTCCTTGACACAAACCACGAGAAAGATTGTAGCCTTTGTTGAAACCACGCGTAATAATTTCTAGAGCGCTTTCGAGCAGTGAATAGCATGGCGTATTCCAAAGGGTATGGAGCAATGACATGTAAGAATACTCACAAAATGTCGACCCACCCGTGCCTATACCTCGACTATTTAGCCACATAAACGTTTTGAGGTCAGCAAATAAAGTTGGATGCAATTAATTTTTTCGGTCGACTACCTTTTCAAAGTTTCAATCCAAGTCACCTCTGCGCAGGGCGGTAGAAAAGAAAAAAGAAGAAAAGGGGTGTCGAAAAATAAGCTCCCAGCGGCAATGTCTTTTTTATAATGTAAGAAATGAAGTTTTTTTTTTACGGCTACAGTTGTCAGGCGTTTGTAGACTGCGATTCATTGCCCGAGCAATTCACGGACCACCAAAGGCATCGTGGAAGAGGTCGAGCGGGCGGGGAGACATAAGTAGGTATCCCGGAGGAGTCAGGGCCCATGCGCCACTGCACTTTCTAGCGGTGATCTTTCGCAGTAAGTAGAAGTAGAGAGTACCGCTCCGGTATTTTATGCAGATGCTTTCCCGCAGTAACCTCATGCTCGCTTTTAGATCAGGCCAACTTTCACGGGCACTTCCTTTTCTATTTTCCATTTGCCGTTGTACGTTGCGGAAATCGGGGACAAATTCGTCGAAGTTAGCACAGGACCGGGATAATTGGAGATCCATGGTAGAGGCCTTTGTCCTGCAGTGGGCGTAAATAGACTGATGATGATGATGATTACGATTATTATTATTATTATTATTATTATTATTATTATTATTATTATTATTATTATTATTATTATTATTATTATTATTATTATTATTATTATTATTATTATTATTATTATTATTATTATTATTATTATTATACGGAAATCACTACTTGGATACAGCCTCTGCACTTTACAACGACCGCGACTGCCGTCCTCTCGCCCTCCCATGCTTGAGCAAACAAAAAAATTGGCCGCGTATCTGCTCCTTTCGTTGCAAATGTCGTCAAAAGACGATTGTGTGACAAGTGTGTGGCGCCCCCCAACCCTGATATTCGTTGGCCGCTAGGTTCAGTGGCCCCACCAGGCTCGGTGGGCAACATTGTGGGTGGCCAGACAATAAACCCCGCCGAGCACAGCAGCTCGCAGTCAGTCACCGTCACCACCAGCACGTTGCATGTCGTCACTCGGCTGGAGGGTACCCCGACCCTCCCAGGTTCACGAACGCGGGGCTAAATCGTGACAGATAGTCTTTGTAGACATTTGCCAAGGAAATGTCCCCCTTTGCTTTCCCGCTCACCTCTCATGCTGTTCCTGTACCGTCGCGCTCATTCCAAGGTAAACACACTAAAGGTTTGCGCAACGCGATTTGAATTTACCGCGTTACACTGCTACAGGCCGGGTTCCTCGATGCCAGCGCTGCAGTACGGCGGAGACGCGCGTGAATGGAGGCGGCCGACTAGAAGGTTTATAGAGCCGCGTGGCCGTGCTCCACGAGCGTTCCAAGCAGAACGTGGAACCTAGCTAGTGGAACCTTTCGTTGTTGTTGCTGCGTGATTTTTCATATGCCGCCAGGACGCGGCGGTTTTCTGCAGTAGATGTAGAATATCATTTGCTATCAAAGAAACCAAGCATCCATGATTTTTTTAATAAAGGAACACTGTAAATATCCCTTGTGTACTTATTTCCTGTCTTATATTTGCGTAATGCCTTGTTCTTGTTCAACAACGTTGACAAGTATGAACATATAAACCGGGCTTAGACGTTTACATGTGGCTGTGAGTATATAAGACTATTGCGCAATGTCAATTTTATTTTGGCCGGGTGGCTGAATCGAGTCACAGACAGACAGACGGACAGACAGACAGAAATACAGACAGACCAAAATTTCTGGGTTTAAGTAGCCCAAGGAAGACTATCGTCTTTAAAATCTGAGGACGAATATTGATATTCATGCGATAATAACACATACTTTCCTCCCGCTAGTTCTGTCCCTTTTCTTTCTCCTTTGGCGCGGAAAGGCCAGCTGGACATTGACTACAGGTTTAAAAGTAATTTTTACTGCGAAGAAGTATACCTCTAACCAGCCAAGGAAATTTTAGCGTCGACGTAAGCAGAAAACTCCCAGGCTACTACTGGCTACACAAAGAAACACCCCAGGCTACTACTGGCTACTGGCTATACCCAGGCTACACAAACAAACTACTGGCGCCGCCAGGGATCGAACCTGGTTCCGAACAGATGCGGAGCGAGAGCCGGTCGTCTTGCCGAGTGCGAAGACGAGGAGACAGACGGTGGTTTGGGTTCAGCGTCTGAGGAGGGGCGGGGTGCTTTTTGGGGGCGACACATGAAATAAGAGTGAGGTAAGGGAAGGGGGGGGGGGGGGGGGGGGGGCTGTGAGAGAGATGACGCCATAGCCGCGCATGCTGCACTCCAAAGACGCTCCTCCTCGTTTTATTTCTGCCAACGCTGCCGCGTTCGGGACTCCGCCCCCGCGAATTCCAGGTAACGGCTGACGGAGTCTCTGGTTTCACCCTTTCTAGAGCCGCGTGTGTCAATTCAAATGGCGCCGCATGGGCAATCGTTGTGGGTGTCGTTTACAGCTTCGCAGTTCAACAATCTTCACAGCGTGGACTGAAGCCAATTTTTTGCGATAATGTATCGCCGCAAATAGTTCCATTTGTTCAACCGTTTCAGTTGCACTTCCTCGTACCACATTATCGGCATTCTTCTGTCGTCACTCTTGTACAGGATCATTCTCACCACCTGTAGAAGACGTCTTGAACTGGAAGACACGGTACTTTGAACTATGTAGCCAACAAAACACAAACGTAGCCACTAACGTGACTATCAGAACGCTTGATCGTTCAGAGAGAGAGAGAGAAAATGACTTTATTGAATGTTCCTGTGGAGGGAGGGGGCTACGGCCACGCAGGGCCGGCCTCTCCTAGACGAGGGTCAGGTCGTCCCCGAAGCAATGCCTCGCGGGCGTCGGCGCGTTCGGCGCGCGTTGGGTGTGCGGGTGTTGACCCGTCGACCCTCCGACGACGTTTCCCTACGCTTCTGCCCTGCAAGAGCAGCCTCGAGCCGCTGGATAGTCCGTATTTGTATCTCGTGCTCACTCGAGTTCATGGCGAGAGTGGTGTCCTCGGGCATACGCCTTGCGTCGTCTGCCTCTATTAAATGTCTTTCACAGCCCCACATCAGGTGGGCTAGCGTTGCATTTGTTCTCTTGCACATACTGCACAACACGTTTTCGTAGATGTCGGGGCACACGTGGCGCGCGAGCACCGGGGTGAGCACTGAGTTCGTCTGTAGTTGCCTGTAAAGCACTGCTTCGGCGCGGTTGAGCTTCGGATGAGGGGGTGGTTTGGTCCGCCTCCCAAGCCGGTACCATTGTAGTATCTCCCCATATGATGCAAGGGGCTCTTGTTCGATGTCGTGGGACCCGTCCGCCGGTGAGGAGCGGGGGGGGCGCCTCGCGGTTCGAAAGTTCGCGCGCGGCGGCGTCCGCTTCCTCGTTGCGGTTGGGGTGGGCGCTGGCTCCGACGCTTGTGTGCGCCGGGAACCAGCGGAGATGGGTGACGTGTGCGGTTGGTGCTCCTCTGGCTGGGCACTGTACTAAGTTCACAACGCTCGCACTCAATAGGTTCACTGCACTTGCACTCACTGTGTTTTTGGCGTAGTTTGCGATAGCCGAGCGCGAATCACTGAGCACTGTAGTACAGTGCGGGTGTGACAGCGCGAGCGCGATGGCAACCTCCTCTGCCTGCGTGGCACAAGGAGCACGAACACTGCACGCACTGTACACTTCCCCTGTTGTAGACTTCACCGCCACGGCCACATAGGGGTTCGGACGGTTTGGGTACCTTGCTGCGTCCACGTAGAGGGCTCCCGTGTCATTCGCGTGCGCCTCGATGAGGGCCTTGGCCCTGGCCTTTCGGCGACCTGGATTATGGTCGGGATGCACGTTGCGGGGCAGCGGTAGTATCTTAATGCGTTGGAGTATCTCTCTTGGGAGGCTCTGTGTGTTGGGCGGATCCTTCCCCTTGCTGTCGCGGCCGTAACCGATTCGCTCGAGGATGCTTCTGCCGGCCCTCGTGGTTGAAAGGCGTTCGAGTTGTGTTGTTCTTTGGGCCTCACTGATCTCTTCCAGAGTATTGTGGAGTCCCAATTCCAGAAGTCGCTCCGTGCTGGTGCTGTTGAGTAGCCCCAGCGCGGCTTTGTAAGTCCTGCGGATGGCCGCATTGATCTTGTCCCTTTCGTGTTGCTTCCATGGGTGGAAGGCCCCCACATAGGCCACGTGGCTCATCGCAAAGGATTGTACTAGTCTTAGGAGGCTGTGTTCCTTCATGCCCTGACGTCTTGTGGATATGCGTTTGATGAGGCGGGTGGTGATGCCCAGCTTCGTGATGACTCGGTCGACCGTGGCGCTGTTACCCCGGCTAGCTTCGAGGAGCATGCCGAGGACGCGGAGGGTTTGCACTCTTGGGATGAAGCTGCCGTCGCTCGTGTGCAATGTAATTGTGGCGGAGTCTTCTTCTGCCTTCCTGCGGTACCGCCCCGGTGGTGGGAGGATGAGCAGCTCGGACTTGTGCGGGGAGCATCGCAGCCCGGTTCCCGCCAAGTGCTGTTCGATGGCGTCTACCGCCTCTTGTAGTGTAGACTCGATGTGGCCGTCGCTCCCTCCGGGGACCCACGAGGTAATGTCATCTGCGTAGATGGTGTAGCGAACCTGCGGGATCCCCGAAAGTCGCTCGGCCACGCCAACCATCACGAGGTTGAATAGCACTGGCGATATATCGTTCACGACTCACCCGGGAGCGTAGGGTATGTGTTGACTACCAAGCAGGCCGAGCGCCGACTCCTCGCGGGGCCTCGTTGAAGCGCGCTGCGTGCTCAGTCTTCCCTCTGTCACTGGCTTCGCGTGAGACGGCCGTACTCAAACAGACATATAGAGTTTTGTTAGCATCAGCGTTCTAATGCTGATGCATCAATAAATATGCTGTGGCTGCATACAGCGCTAAGGGTCTCGCAATGGGTTTCCGCAGGGTAACACAGGGATGCGAAACGAGTTTTAAGCAGTGAGTGAATGGGTCACTACAATTTCTTCGCGTGCAGCTCGAAGCGGGTTTGCAGAAACCAACGCAAACGCCCTCACTACAAGTATCCGATACGAAATGCACTTAACTCCCTCAAGACACCGAGAGGGGTTAGTATATTCTGTCAGTTGCGGACGGGCAGCTGCAGCTGTCTTACTGCAACAGGTTGGTGAAATTTTCCAATTGCTTTTTAACAGCAGGGCTGCTTATTAAGCTTTTAGTTCCGCCATCGCGGGCTACCAGAAAACTCAGCTCAGCCGAGCGCACGTGAGTGTACTCCTCGTGAGGAGCGCCTGGCTTGCGCGTGGGCTTGTGCCACGTGAGGATCTCGCAAGAAATACCAAGAAAAATACTGAGAGCACGTGAGCGTGCGCCCCGTGAGGAGCACCCGGCGTCAGCCAGAACACTCCGCCCACCGTCCATGGCGTGATCTCTCGCGTGCTTTTCTCCTCACCAGTTTACGTGCGTTCGCGCTACGGACGCCCAGCCGGTTGCCGCCGGTTCTAGCGCGTGCTGACGCGGTCCACTTTGGGAGGGCTGTGAAAGGCTGCGGAAAAAACGATCCGGGCCTGCCAGTCATGCAGCACTTTCAGCGGTAAGTTCGGAGACAAATGCGAGGTGCAACAGCTGGGTCTCCGACGAAGGGAGAGGGGCCGCCAGCTCCGCTGCTTCTCCAGCCTTGCTCCACCAGAGCAAGCTGCGCCAATTTTTTAACGTGAAAGGCTAAGCAGCTACTTGGCCAGCACTTCCGCGTTGGCCCGAACGTTTCTAGTTCCACGAGGTTGGCAGTCTGAAAAACAATCTTTGCTCCCCCTGGATGGTCTTCAACCACGGACATCTTTACCGTCAGGCAAGTGCGTATATCGTGCCACACAAGCGGGATGTTTTTTGTAGACGAAAAGTTATAGGTGACAGCTGCACGTAGGGCTTTGCTTTGGACGCCATTCTTAGGAGCACGCACTGAATGCTGGGAGATGACCAGGGAGTTCGAAATCTCTCTGATTAAATTGGCGCGGTGATGCCGTGGACAGGTTCGTTGTTAGTTGTCTGCAGACCGCGTGTTGCTGGCAATGTTTCGGTTACGAGGACGTTCGTAGAGCTGGGCTTATAAGCGCGTAATTTGATTGGATCGCATTGGATTAGATTGAAGTTGACCATCAAACGAGCACGCTATTCGCCGCACCACGAAAGTGGTCGGCGGTTCTCAGGGATATTTCGTTCCCAGATTGGTGCGAGCCCGGCACGTCCTGTACGTTAACGAACGTTAATTAAACGTGTCGGTATACTGCGGATCGACCCTAACCGACATAAAGGAACCCAAACCACACTTATTTACGCAAAAAGTTCGTAGAATTGAGTTAAGAGAACATTTTGGAGCAAAGAAATTGCGGGTCTTAAAAAACAAAAATTCCGCATTTGCTTGGGCTCAAACCCAGAACATTCGCTCCAAAACCCACGATTCACCCCAAGGCTACCGAGGCTGAGCAGCAGCTCTCTTTCAGCGGTTGCTCCAAAGAATAAAAGGAGTGTTCAAAACGAACCACCAGATGGTGCTGGGTTCGTATAGAAAGTGCTTAGCTTCTACCTATCAGGGGAACCGAATGTCGCCAGTCCAGTCTTCATCCGTGACACGGAAAAATCCCTCCGCAATAGGTATGTCCCTAAGGTGAAAAAAGGGAAGAACGCCTTTTCTACTGCAATGTAGAGAGGACTGCAAGAAGGGAGCGTTTCCGGGGTCCCCAGAGCCACCACTGCAAGGCCGGGGGATTGCCAGTATGAAGGTTTGTGCCTCGAAGGCGTTAAACTTCTGAGGCTTCAAGTTACGAACTACAGTCGCTGCAGTTGGTGGAATCCCCATAGTAGCTGAACGTAAACCCTAAGAATCCTAGTTCATCCGCATGGCTACCTATATATCGAAAAAAAAATCATTTTGGTCTCTGTTCGCGCGGTTCGTGCGCATTATAAGGTGAATAAAGAAATTACGAGGCCACCTGAACACTCCTCATGATATAGTGAATGCGTGATGCGGTAGTTGCCAATTACCAAGCGTGTGCTTTCATCAACATCGCCATCCTTTTTCCTTCTCGCTACTTTCTACCTCCCCATGTAGCCTCCTTTTATATACCAGTCTCTGTTCATTCACTTAAGCCATGCTTTTTTAAAGGGGTCCTGAAATACCTTCCGCCGGTGCATGGATGTACATGTAACCAAATAAGACAATGTATTAGCAATCTCCTCCCGCAAGAATTTTGTTAAAGCGATGAGTATTAGCTGAGAAATCGTTAATTAAAAACCGCGCATTATCGTCTCGCCGCGTTTCCTCCTCCTTTCGCTGTTGACGGCGTGAGAGCCTTCCCTCCCATGGTGCTGCGCGCTTCAGCGGTGACGTACTTCCGCTATTGCGCTCCGCATACTGCCGCCTGCTACGGGCAAGCTTTGTTGACACCATGAATCCCGCACTCTGCTCAAGGCTGGAAAAGCGAACGAAAAATCTGGCCGCATTTGTGCGGCGGCCTGGCCTTGCCCTTCCGCGGTGTGCGTTGCTGCAGGGCAGCACGTGACTTTTAATCGGCGGCGAACTCGCAGCCGCTCGGGGTGGATCGTGCGCTCGGTCCCTTTCATGCACCGCGCACTGTTTATCCAAAAAGCGCCGTATCAGATGTGGCTCCGCTGGTGCCGGGTCTTATTTTGCGGTGGTGGTAATTCCTGCCGGCGGCATGTGAAAAAGACATTTTAAACCGATACAGAACCCGTGCACAAAACGCTTCAATCATGCGACCAGTTAAGCTTGGGGCGACGCGTGGTGGATAGCGGCAACGTTGGCAAAACATGCTCCGGCGCGGCTCTGAGCTTTCTAGTGCTGGAGAGAGCGCCATTTCTTTGACAATCTCAAACATCGGTTGCCTTGGCAACAAGGCACAAACCTCCCCAGAAGTCAGTTACGGTTGCGTGATCCCGGTTCAGCTCGGGGCCCCACCTCGCGACATGTGGGCACTGCAGGCGTACCACTTACTCCCATTGGGAAGTGTGAGATGCGTTTAGCATTACAGGAGGCGATGGTGTGTGTGTTGTGGACGCCTTTGTTTCGCGATGAAATGCGACGTTGTGCTTCTGCGGGTGGATAGTGCTTCCCATGGTCTGGATTATCTTTCTCGAGCGACGTACGACTCAACCTCGCATGGGGTATGTGCAGTGTGCGTGGCTAAAAGCCATCTCGGCTTGCGCGCCATAGTTAAGTGACTTGCTGTTCGTCCCCGCAAACCGCGCGCGAGGTGAGTGCCGAATTTACGACGGGCAGGAGGAGGCAACCTATCGTCTGTCAATCGCGGTTCAGACTTGCAACGCATGTTGTGACGTTGTGTTCGTTCGAAACGCATCTCTGGATTGTTTTGAAGTGGAATAAAATGTATCCGTCAAACCCGGGCATTCGGCTCAGGGCGTTCTCTGCGATTGCACGAAAGAAGTGCCACGGGGCTTCAACGCTTTCTTTACGGAACGTACTCAGGTAAGAGAATATCCATGTCGTGTTATGGCCGTGTTGCATTCAATACGAACGGTTAAGCGTTTGTTTACACTTGTTTCGTTTGTCGTAAAATGTCCAAGCACTCCGACACTCCGCTGGCAGATCAGCCGGCGAGCCGACGCTGAGCAGACGACTCATCTTTTTGCCGGAAGTGCGTGAAACAGCCGCCCAATAGCAGGATGTCTAGCTCATGACGAACATCTGGGAATCGATGATGTAGACATGTGAAGATGGCGGCGTCCAAAAACACGAAGGAAAGGGTGAGAAAAAAGCGACAAACTTTGCAACAAAAGTGTGAGCTTTCCGCTGCGCGTAAAAGAGTAATACTTGGCCCAGATGACCTTGACGACCCAATCTAACGATTGCGCTACTTCATTTAGTGTGCTCAAAACGCCTTTCAGGGCCCCTTTAATAAGCCTTATTCAATTCAGTCCCATTTTCCCGCATTAGCACCCCTCGCGCGCCATCTGTAGGGAAAGCGCGCGTTTTTTCTTCACCTTTATTTTTTGTGTGTGTGTTTGGAGCAGCTGAAGTGGACGTTTTTTTTGCTTTGGTGTTCGCTTTTATTTCGCTTCCATTCGAGGATGTTTTTAACCAGCTGTTCATTTTTCGATGATTTGCTATCATAAAACATTAAAAGAGCACTGGTATTATCGATTATGTACACTTAAGTTTTGCCAAAAGTATGCCTTTGCGCTGAACAGTGTTGGCATGTATCCCCCATGCCAGTAGTTTTATACTCGCGCAACACGTACCCGAAAAATGACATTAAGTGTTTAAGGCGGAAGATACGGAATGACATTATTTGGGCGGGCAGTGCTACAGGCGAAAACGCAAAGGTGTGTTACGCATGATGATGATAATGACCAAAAAGATAAATGCACTCACATTTTAGAAGTTTGTAATACAAAGAAAAACGTCTTAAAAGGGTTTAAATTTTTTTGTGTGTTTGAAAGAAAACGATATGAGAAATAGTGTTTTATAAGAAATGGTGTGAGCTGTTTCTAAAGTGGCTTCAGCAGCTGCCGTCGGATGCCAGCGGTAGCCAAATCTGAAAAAAAAATTTTGCCCCTGTTGCCGCTGTTGCCTTTTGCCGCAGTTTCAGTGAACTTCGTGTTCTTCAGAACTTCGTTAAAAAAATTGTCTTTTTCGAAGTTCAGCTACGTTCCCGCGCCAACACTCTGGTGCTGAGAGTTTCGTTGGTTTCATGTGGAGCCCATGCCATACGAGAGTAGGCAGAGTTAAGTCGTTCATGAAGGTGAATTAGTTGTGCGGAACTCCTTAAATCAAAAATGACATAAGAGCAAATAGCGTTATAGTTTTGCGTGTAGCAGCGAATTAATGGCATAAAACGTAAGACATTAAACACTTAATGTCATTTTTCCTACACGGGTGGCACGGGTATTAGTAGTTTAAAACGGTCCTGCCTGTATATGTTCCGCGTTCAAATATTCTTTTGAGCGTAAGGAATTTTCGGCCCACTGAGCTAAATAATTCTTTCACATCATAGAGTAACCACGAGGTCGTTCATCCTAGGAATTTTATTTGCTGTCCAGTAGGATCTTCCCCCCAAACTCTAAAATCAGTCGCGCCTCGTTGAGTTTTCTTGTTGATGCGTGACGCATAAACTTAATTCCAACGTCCGAATCAAACTACCGAAGAAGTTCGTCCGGAGCAAATACTCGTTCCCCAATCCTTATAAACATAATAAATCATTCGCACAAAAGAACGGACTCCGTCACAGAAAACCAGGAATGTGAGGTATGCTGTCACTTTCTTTCATTTTCGCTTTCCCCACTATGATTACGCCCTATATTGCGTTATGTAGCATCCAACTCCCGACGCAAACGTCGTCTCTTGTATGTCAGTTGCTGCATCATTCATTTTTTTCCACAGCGATGAAGTAATAGTGTCCCATGCTCTGCCATCTATGGTGGGTGTTCATTCCCTCTCCAAAGTGCGTCGGATGCCGCTGCACTAATTCTCTATCCTCGACCCTGGATCCACTGTCGTACTTGTGCAGCGCTTGTAGGACAGCAACGAAGCCACGAAATTGAATGAAGTGTCCATAAAGTGACCGGATATCCGCAGCGCTTGTTACCATGGGCACTCTAGCCTGCGTGCTTTATAGTAATAGGAACGTGCGTGCCCCACGGCACAAACATAATGTGTGGTTATCGCCGTCTTTCTTTACTCTTATCGAAACTGTAGGCCTCCATAGGATGCTACGTTCCAAAGTATAATCACTCTTCTGTATTTTTTCACTGAACAAATGCAGAATAACACCGATAAGGAACTTGAATATCCTGAAGGAGGGCGGGGGAAAAGATGAAGTGGAGAAGCAGCCGAACAGAAAATGAGGAAACCTAAAATAAATGTATGAAAGTAAAAGAAGAAAGTCAATTGGAGATTGGGGACAAAAGGCAGGTGGATGTGAAAAAATAGGGAGAGAAAGCTTGAAGAAAACAACCACCGATAACACAAATGTGTTGTGATTATTCAGTGCAGGCTTGCCTGGCGGCTTCTGCATTTTTCAGCATAAATAATCAAAACTTATCATAAGTTATTTATTTACTTGAATATACTGCAGACCTTGGGTGTCAAAGCAGGAGTGGTACAAGAAATACGCTCAACTAGTACGCACCGTACGGTCCAAAAAACAAACAACCGCGACAATATTAGGTGGAAAGGACAAAAATATATACAAGAAAGTCGACAACTTAACAGCTGGATGTCTTTTTTTCCAGAACTAAAAACCACATACATGAGTAGATACCACAAGTAAATGCCACAGTTAATACCACAGTGAATATCACATTCATACAAAATTAAAATTTTGAATCCGATCGAGAAATGATACCACAGTTTCGCAGTTGACTGCGCTTTCCGGTAATTAGATTTAGTAACAAATGGAGCAGGGAAAAACAGAACGTGGGTATTGTTGTGGCTAATGGGTTATCATTACATTATGAAGTTTCCCTCGCTGGTGATCCTGGTTTGCTAACTCCACCGCGGAATAAGTGTGCCTGATGTGGCTCGCCCTTTCAAGACAAACCTGGATAATTAAATTCAATTGAATTCATTTTTTTTTATTTTCCTTTGAGAGGAAGGGATTGGGGCTAGAACTTGCGGCTCCAGCTTGACAAAGGCTCCAGCCCCGTATACAATGCATGTGAATGACTGGCGCCTACGTCCTGCGTTGGCCACCACGGTTGTGTCGACGCTACGGCCGGAAACTGGAGACTCGAAAGTGCTCTCACGGCCACACCGCCATCGACTTCAACAGGCGCACTGCATATAAATCCCCCCTTACAGCCAGTTGCGCTCTGTGGGCCCAGTGCCTGTTCGCCCGGGTTCGAATCCTGGACCAGGACGAATTTTTTTTTTCAATTGCGAAGTTTCTGAGCTGTATAGCTTTCATTTATAGCCGTACGGCTGCATTGAGGTGGATGTCAAACTTTCCTTTGCAGAAACTTACTCCACCTTCGGGGCTTCCCCTAAATCTGGTTGACTTACGTCCTCACTAGGCGGAGCCAATCCCCTACGCGCGCCTCCCCATCAGAACATCTGCGCAGTGACGCGCAGTCCCCACACCTGCTCGTCGGTTCCTTTCCTCTTCACAACTTCCCCTTACTCTTTTTGGCTTAACATTTTTCTCCTTTTTACTTTGCTGCGCCGAATTTTGAGCGACGCCCGGCACGGCTGGAACCCAAGCTTAACAGCGAAGTTGTCATCCATGGCTTGTACTGATGAAATTAATTCCGAGCTTTTAAATAAACACAAAGCACATATAAGCCGAGTTTCTGCATTTGCGGTTCTACCAATAATTTTTTTGCAGGAATTCTGCCTTTCGACTGGAAATGTTGAAAGGTCATTCCTGTTCACAAGTCAGGTAACAGAGACTTCCCGCTAAATTATCGCCCCGTATCACTAATTAATGTGTCTTGCAAACTCACGGAACATATCATACTTCCACTCAAATCAGGTGTTTCGATGACTCTAACAACTTTTTTTGGTTCGTCTCAACACGGATTTCGAAAATGCCCCTCATGCGAAACCCAATACCCCTTTTCCTTCGCGCCCGGCATGCCAACCTCGACGATAACTTAGATGACTTCACGAAGGCTTTCGATAAAGTACCACACAAGCACATACTAATAAAGCTCTCTCAATTAAATGTACCACTGGACGTTCTTAGCTGGGTTGCTCAGTTTCTGGCTAACCACTCGCAGTTTGTTTCCATTAACAATGCTAAATCTATCTCGCTTTCTGTTACATCCGGCGTGCCGGAGGTATCTGTCCTTGATCCACTTTTATTTTTAATATATATCAACGACTACGTAACGATTTGGCATGAAACATTGACATGTTTACAGATGATTGCGTTATCTACAGCGAACTAACTAACACACTTTGTCAAATATCCCAACAGTATGGTCTTAATAAAGTATTAAACTGGTGTTACCACTGGCTAATGACCCTTAATCCTGACAAATGCAAATTAGTTTCCTTCCATCGCCGCAAAATGCCGCTCCAATTTCCCTATGAAATCGCAAACACACCAGTCGAAACAACTGAATCTTATAAGTACTTTGGTGTAACAGTAACCTCTGACGTTTCCTGGCACACGCATATCACAAACATCATTTCATCGGCTAACCCATCATTAGGATTCCTAAAACGTCATCTCCGACACTCACCGTACTCCGTGAGACTTTTGGCCTACCAGTTACTAATTCGGTCAAAACTTGAATACGCACCACCCGTCTGCGGCGCTCAAAGCAGTTGAAAATCGTACCGCCCGCTTCATTCATTCTTCTTATTCTTATAATATCAATGTGTCATCCATTAAAATGAATGCGGTCTGTAAAATCTTTCCTCTCGCCTCAAAATGCTACCTTATCACTCTTCCACAAGGTTTATCACAGTTAGCTCCGCCAACCGCCTTACATCACTCCCGCCGGCCGCACGCACGTGCCCTCGCACAGGCAATCCACTTCCTCTCCCGACTCCGATCTGGCACCAGAACATTTTCTGCGTTATTCTTTTGCCGCGCCGCCTCAGAATGGAATCGCCTCCCCACTACATCGTTTCAATTACCTGTCCACTATGTTTCATTTATATTGTGTCTATGCGCCTGTTAGTTAACTTGAGACTTTTGTAACCATGTTTGTAACCCAGCCCTTATGTAACACAGTGAAGTGAAGGAAAGAAACTACATCAAAAGATTTAAAGTACGTCTTGTTAAGCACGACCGGCAAACTAAAGGCAAATGATTGTGCGTCGTAGGCGGTTCGGGGAATGGATGCAAACCATTTTTCAGCGTGCCTTGTCGGACGAGTTTGGCTTTTCCCTGATACTTTTGATAAACATGTCATTAGGTCTTCATTTTTATTAGTGGGCGATCTATACGGTATTAGGAGCCGGTAATCATATAACCAAAATACAGGGAGAACGTCAAATTTTAGAACAAGCTGACTGGTAGACGAAAGAAAGGGTAATAATGATATTGCAACAAATGTCGTCATCAATTTTCATCTTCCCTGCATCAGCGGATGATAAATAACGATAAATATAACAACGGAAGACTTCTATTTCCCAAGAAGCCACCGCGTGTCATCACAGTTGACTCTACCGAATCGGCGATGTGAATGGTGTAAGAGAAACGGCAATTTTGTACATCCTCACACGGTCAGCCTCAAATTGACTCGGGTATATGGCATGAAGCTTCGCCAACCAGGAGAAACAGCAAGTGTGCGCCACGGGTATTCGAATTACGCTCAGCTGAAACTTTTGGCTACAGTCTCGTGAGGACAGACCTTAGACTGCACCTTCAATGCTTATCTGACAACTCGAGGGCATACCGCATGGAGTCCTGAACCAACCCTGCATCACAACTTTAGTGGTCAGATCGACCCGAAAGGCACGAGGGAAAAACGCTGTAGCAGCGGTCAAGCAAAGGCCTGTTGCAGCACCACCGGTGACGGCCAAAGCTCCATCGAAAGACGCCCAGTGTATAGGTTGCATTTATCCTTCTACGCCCTAGTATTTGGCTCCTTCGGGCAGGAAGCCGAAGCGGTGTGGCGCAAGGAGCCTTAATCCGGCCGGTAGTTGAAGAGCGGCTGCGTTAAGCGGCTTGCGGGTGGTTGAGGACGTTACCTCCTCCTGCGGAAAGCTGGAAAGGTCGTACCACGACACTTAAACTTTTTTTCTTTCTTTCATTTTGATAAACTGGCAAGGCAATATTCTGACCGTTAGAGGCAAAGGCCTCTTCTGCAAATGAGAAAGACGCACAAGCCAACCGTTTGCTGCACTCCGCCAGATGAAATAAGCTGTAGCATCAAGGCCGCTTACTCAGAAAGATGGGCCAAGCCCGAAAGCAAGGCCCGAGCAAAGGCACCTGGGAGGTACTTCCACGGCCACTTGTCTCCCAGCAATGCAGGGCACTTGTGTCTTAGTGTTAGGACTATGAGCGGTTTTATACACCTTTTTCACGCTATCCCCAAACCACGTAGAACAGACATGTTCGGACAGCGTGTTCGCTACTTAAGCCTTGTCTTAATCGTTGATCGATGAGATCTCCTAGCACTACTTAGAGGCGTAGTCAAGTAGATATACAGGGTATTGAAAAAATAAATAAACTTCTTTAATTAAACGATTTTCTTGAGAAAACCGTGGGCTCTTTCGCACTTAAATTTTACTTAAGTAAAATTTTACTTAAGTTTCGCACTTAAATTTTACCCAAATATGCCATGAGTCCATGCACAGACAAACTGAAGAGAATACAAAAATTTTATTTTACTTTCCTTCATGCACACGCAGCTCCAGGCTAGAAAAAACAAGTACAAGTACCATTAGAATCGGCTTGCCGAAGGCCAGAAGTGCACCTTCCCTCAGTACAAGCATTATGGATGATCCGTGCCATTCTAAAGCTGCAAAGTTGTCTGAAGTTGCAATAACCATATAGTAGATATACTAAATTGCCAGTGAAAAACCACCAACAGCTAGAAGCTGCCACTAATTAATTATAGCTGCGGAAGGCCACAGAAAGACACAAAAAAACTATCAATGCACTCCTCATGAAGCACAAAAACGACATTGCAAATTACATCCACCATCAAAAAGGCCGCCATTTCTCTCAATGACTGTTTAGGATTAAAACGGTAGAGACACTGGCTCTGGCGTTCGCACCAGCCAAATTGGCAAACAATCCCATGTACCTCCTTATCGGTGCAGATCAGCGTACTTCTGCGCGAGATATCTAGCCAGAAGCTTGTGACGCTTGTGCATTTCGGTTTGCTCGCAGACCTTCACCTCGAGGTAATGCCAGAAGGAACCTGCACCGATAGAACAAAAAAAAAAAACAAAGATTGATGCAAGACAATGACAAGCAGCACAAAAAGCAAATGGTGCAAATTTAATTTTTTTTTAGCTCTAACCATTTGGCGCTACCCGTATTATAAACTGTCGTCATCGTCTGTTGTATGTGGTACTCTTAATATTTTACATTTCGATTGCTTTTATACCTGTATGTTTTGTTGAAAGGATCAACCAGATGTATACCTTTTCAGACATGAAACTGTGCGAGTTTGCTTTTAGTGATGTCAGAGTGTATTAATGCCAGTAATATGCACACCATGATCACTGAAACCGCTCTGTTATTATACATTGTGCGCTGTATTGCTATGCATTTAGTACTGACTATCACATTCTGTGACACATTTTTTACACTTCAATGTACTTTTTTTGCCTACCTGCTATGATCTCTCATGAGATTGGCAGTATCTCTAAGTAAATAAATAAATAAATAAAGACTGAAAATCATACTGCTAATACCGTGTCCTTAAACTGCGCCCTTTTATAAAACTCAACACGTCTCCGCATGGTGAGCAATAAAAGGTGCTCTCTATATGCTGATAAAGTGCTTTTCACATTACTGTGTTCATTCAAAATCGTTCAATTTTAATGATACCTTGCAAGCCCCTTTTCACAGTTTTCCTGGCATTTCTGGAACGAGTAAAGCCATTTGGACTTAGCTCAGAAAATGCCCTTTTAAAATTAGTTTTGCTTTCATTTTGCAACAAAAACGTGATTTTTGACATGCATTTGCATCACGTGGGTGCAGAAAGGGGAGTGGTCTTTGCGCGTCACTGCTACTAAATAACAATGCATGCCAACCGTAGTTACTCTGCATCAGTGTTTGGTTTTTATTACCAGGGCATGAAGGTGAATCAGACAGATAATGTTTAAACGTCAGGTTTGCAGTCAGACAGTAATAACCCCTGAAATCGGCTGAAAATATCAAGCAGTGCCCGTTTGCAAAGTTACTTCACTATTTTAGGCAGTCTTATTGCCTTTGCGCATGTTGTTCAAAGTTGTGTTGTTCTACTTACCACAGGACCATTGAAACAGTTAACAACAGTTTCAGCTTTGTTTCTGAATCGTGAAATTCGTATTTGGCGTCACTCCGCAGTTACTCAACTTCAAGCCTATGCCATGGCGCCTTGAGCATCCGCTACACATCCTAAAAAAAAGCACGCCACTCCTGATTTCACCCCACCCTAACCAGTTTTCTGCAATAAGAACTTCCAATGCAAGTCAAAAGATGACACCCAGTCACCAGATATCAGTCCGACGAGGAGAGCGCTTCAAACCGGCTTTACACACCGCCAGCTGTCCGCCTGCCAGTTTCGTTTCTATACAAGGGTATCTCCGGAGGTCTAGTGTTGCTCCTTAGTTGAAATGTTTATTCGGATGGATTCTCCAATACAATTTGTACTGTTTCATTTCAAAAATGTTAGGTCCGCTGCAATGCAGGAGGCTAGTAGTAGTGCTGATCTTTATTATCGCACAACAGCTACTGAGGCAAAGTTTGCGGGGCACGATTTTAGCGCATTGCACCGCATTCCTGTAAGCAAGACTACAATAGCGAGTCAGAAGATGATAATAGACCGCACGTTTATGTTTTTAGAGATAACTCACAGTGAACGTCAACAAGCATCAACCACGGAGTTTCGTTTTCAACTCCATGCATGTTTTTTCCGCACCGCGTGCTTGTTCCGAATACTGTGCTGGCGTAAATGCAAATTCAGTTACTGACAAAATGTTTTTAACGTCACATGGAGACACATCGGTGCCTCTGATAATGTCAAACCGCCAGATTTCTTCCAGGAAACCACCCAAAATTGCCCCTTTTTGAAACGCAGGTTGGGCTTTACCGCATGGCACGGGCACCACGCGTGCTAACATTTTTTTTATCTCTGCAAACTTATCCACGGAAGCCGACATTTTTTCTAGGACGTGTTTTTGGAATGTTTCCTACAAAATTTATATCCGAAATTTTTTCTACTGTCTGCGGTTTGTTGTGCACAACTCCTTTTTTATCGTTTTGTTTGACAACTTGAGAAAAATTTTGATTTTGATATTCTTTTGCAACTATGAAGTGTGAAAACATTTAGAAACCTGCTGTTATTTGAAAAGGCATTAAATATTCTGCATTTTGTGTTCCTGTAATTAGTGCCTAACCAATTATTTTTGCAGAAAAAAAAATGTTTTCTTGGACCCCTAAAAATCGGTCAATTTTCCAGCGGTAACGAGTTAAATTACTACAGAGAGTGACATCATACTCATAAAACTTCCCCCAAAGAGTATAAGCCAGCTCATAAAACTAAGTGAAGTTAAGCAACGATAAAAGTTCAGCAAATTAAAAACAAATTAAAAACAAAAAAATGCCAATACTCCCTAATGCAAAATTTGCGCGCAGCGCGAACTGCAGTCTTCTCGGTCGATATCCGTCACGTCATATCCGTCACGAGACCATACACCTTGCCACGACCCCCCCCCCCCCCCCCCCCCCCCCCCCCCCCCCCCCCCCCCCCCTCCCCCCCCCCCCCCCCCCCCCCCCCCCCCCCCCCCCCCCCCCCCCCCCCCCCCCCCCCCCCCCCCCCCCCCTCCCCCCCCCCCCCCCCCCCCCCCCCCCCCCCCCCCCCCCCCCCCCCCCTCCCCCCCCCCCCCCCCCCCCCCCCCCCCCCCCCCTCCCCCGCCCCCCCCCCCCCCCCCCCCCCCCCCCCCCCCCCCCCGCCCCCCCCCCCCCCCCCCCCCCCCCCCCCCCCCCCACCCCCCCCCCCCGCCCCCCCCCCCCCCCCCCCCCCCCCCCCCCCCCCACCCCCCCCCCCCCCCCCCCCCCCTCCCCCCCACCCCCCCCCCCCCCCCCCCCCCCCCCCCCCCCCCCCCCCCCCCACCCCCCCCCCCCCCCCCCCCCCCCCCCCCCCCCCCCCCCCCCCCCCCCCCCCCCCCCCCCCCCCCCCCCCACCCCCCCCCACACCCCCACCCCCCCCCCCCCCCCCCCCCCCCCCCCCCCACCCCCCCCCCCCCCCCCCCCCCCCCCCCCCCCCCCCCCCCCCCCCCCCCCCCCCACCCCCCCCCCCCCCACCCCCCCCCCCCCCCCCCACCCCCCCCCCCCCCCCCCCCACCCACCCCCCCCCCCACCCCCCCCCCCCCCACCCCCCCCCCCCCCCCCCCCCCCACCTCCCCCCCCCCCCCCCCACCCCCCCCCACCCCCCCCACCCCCCCCCCCCCCCCCCCCCCCCCCCCCCCCCCCCCCCCCCCCCCCCCCCCCCCCCCCCCCCCCCCCCCCCCCCCCCCCCCCCCCCCCCCCCCCCCCCCCCCCCCCCCCCCCCCCCCCCCCCCCCCCCCCCCCCCCCCCCCCCCCCCCCCCCCCCCCCCCCCCCCCCCCCCCCCCCCCCCCCCCCCCCCCCCCCCCCCCCCCCCCCCCCCCCCCCCCCCCCCCCCCCCCCCCCCCCCCCCCCCCCCCCCCCCCCCCCCCCCCCAGCAGGACGTCGCTCGTCAAGCACACCCACCAGACAACCGCCGACCCGCAAATCATGCTCAGCTGCAGATTTCGCTGCACATTTCACTTTCCTGTTTTACCGACTCCTATGACAGAGGAATCAACCACACTTTTAACTCCCTCCCCCCCTCCGTCACAAAAAGTAGCAGGCAAGATCTATACAATCAGGCTAACCTATCTGTGTTTTCCTTCCATTCAATGAATTATGCTCTCTCTCTCTCTCTCTCTCTCTCCTCTCTCTCTCTCTCTCTCTCTCTCTCTCTCTCTCTCTCTCTCTCTCTCTCTCTCTCTCTCTCTCTCTCTCTCTCTCTCTCTCTCTCTCTCTCTCTCTCTCTCTCTCTTTCTCTCTCTCTATCTCTACACTGGTGAATATAATGTATCGTTGTGAAGCTTAACCACCCGATTGCACTGAATTGATGGTTTCGATGATTTCCACCGCAAGTAAGTTGATCACGGGGCACCCACCATTAAAAGTTTTTTAATTAAAAAATTAAATGATTTACAGCTACTTTCAGTGTCCGTTTAGGATGCCTACGCTATGCCATGCATGGGATGACACGTAGTGTCCATGCTTCTTGCACAGCGACCATGTGCGCGCGTGCGTGCGCGCGTGCGTGCGCGCACGAATTTTACGGTTGTTGTGTCGTCGATAGTGCGAAAAGTGTAAGCAATTGCGTTAAACTACATCCGTAATATAGCTTCAAGTTTTCCTGGTCACCGAGAGAAACAGACATGCAACATCGCCTTTGGTTTCCGGTTTTCGATTCTACAAAAGTGAAAGATCTTTGTTAAGTTTGTCTGCACCGATCATTACGAAAATTACACTCCATCGAAAAGCTGCACATAGATGCTCTTTGTTTTTCGCAAGGAACGAACAACTTGCGTCGCCATAATCTCCCCCTTTGACCCCAAAGAGAAAAATAATATGCGTATAGCTTTTCCACAGCCCCTTTATGTTTTGCGACAAAGCTTTCATTACGTAAAGTGTAGTTTGGCATGTTTAATCGTCGCACAACGAAAATACAACTATCTCTACCAAGTTTGAAATAGCAAAACAAACAGGATTTCATCCGCGTGCATTTAGTAATTACGAGATATCATACGTGTAATTAAAACGCGGTAACGATGTAAACCAGCCCGAAAGCCACGTCAAAAGGAGGCCGATGACATACTCAGAGCGCTGGACTATAATAGCGCACATCCGGAAAACCCTCGTGGCGTTTTAGTACTTCTGATGTTCCCACAAAACAAAATAATCGTTCTTTTCCTCGTTTTCACAATTAAAGTCTTGTTCGCAGGGGTTCAGCGGTGCTGTCATTACTTTTGTTGTTTGCAGGTTTAAAGGCACAGACAGACACGCCGTCACCAACGCCACTTGATGCTTTAAAAAAATTCGACAGCATCGACGTTCTTGACGTTGTTTACTGCATCTCATTATTTTTTTTAATTCCGGCGAAAGTTCATTTTTTGCTCTACCAGCGTCGTCAACGCGCTTTGGGCTACACACACAGGTTAGAAACAAAAGGGCAGGTCATCGAGCTAAGCCTAATGGCAGGTTAACAGCGAAAGCACGTACACCGAAAGACTAAAACAAAACTATCCAAAGACCGGTTTGTTTTCCACGCGACATAGGACGCGGATAGTAACCGCTAGAGTAAGCTGAACGCAGGCTTGTCACTACACGGTGATTGTGGCGCGCTTTCACGGGCGAGCGGGAAAGCCGACGTTCTTGAAGGATGCGGCGCATACGGCAGGAGGGCACGCCAGCGGAGTCTGGCGTTTAGCGTGCCTAATGGGAGAGCACGCGCGCTGGAACAGAGGCACGTCAAATCTGCGCCGCGGCACAGCCCGGTTAGCTTAATCCTTTGACCGGCTTCCATTAAGGGCCCCGTTAGACTAAAGGCTCGGCGGCGCGGTTCCGCCGTCGACTGCACTGCATATCCGAAGCGAAAAGCAGCGCCCGTCGACCGCGTTGTGCATCCAAGGCCTATGTGCTTCGTGGGAATGTGACATTGATTAAAACCAGCCTGCCGGCGGCACAAAGAAAAAATTACGCGCTCAGTGCTACGTAGTGAAGTGCCGTGCAGATTCCGGACTCAATGGAACCTTCCGCAGTTTGCGCCCGTTCGGAAAGGAGATGGTGCAGTGTAGTCTTCGCTGCTGGAGGCTCCTAACGTGTTTACGCGCTGTCTCATTCACACATCCGTTCTCATCATGTCTTAGCCCTTTAAACGTACTCCCGTACCTTCAATGCCACTTTTCTGGAGCACGTTGTCCTTTTATTGGCATCAAGGCTTCTCCGCATAATGTCATGCTGCAATAAACAGCGGACGGAAGGCTTTTGTTCCACTATCCGTACTTTCGTTGGTGAGTAAGTCGCAGAAAAATTCGGCTACTGACCTGTGCAAAAACCACACGTTTATATCAATGTTGTGCAATAGAATGCGGCAGTTTTTGTTTATGGCATGCAGTATATTCGCGGTGTCGTCTCCTACTTTCTACCGAATAAGTGTACTGCCTCATAATGCGGTGCCCCATTGCGTTGCTTTCTTTTGCGCAGGCTCTCTTAGTAGGGGAACTTTCTTTGCCTTTCGTTTATATCGAATATCGAAAAAGACAGTGAAGTTGCCCTCTACCGTCATCTCTGTAAAGTCGAGTAAGAGTTGCCGGCCCTCCTGGGAATCCAAGCACTCTAGAATAAACGAGCCCAGAAAAAGCAATTACAAAAACTTTTTGTGGTGTTATTCTCGTGTAAATTATGGCACTAATATCTGACTTATACGCAAGCTATGAAAGAGGTGAGGAAACTAATCATTCTTTGGTTCGTACACAAACCGACGACGTCCGCACTCCGGGTGGTGCTCGGTAAGGATACGAATTGGAGCAGGGCTTTATAATGATCGCTTATAATACTATCATTGCTTTTTATATGATTATTATAATATAATCAAACAATATAAGTTATAACAGCATCTGAGATATTTTCTCATCTTCAGAATTGCCTTCTGGAGTGTGGCGCGAATGTTTCGACGGTTGCTGCCTGAAGCCCAGATACAGATGTCGTCTGCGTAGGGCGAAATGTTGGCATCTTTGGGCAAGACTGTTGAGAGGCGTATGAGACACATGCTAAAAAGAGTCGGTCTCAAGGCGCCGCCTTGAGGAAATCCTTGCGTGACCCTCAGGCAGAGGAGCGACATGAACTAAATGTTATAATGCGAACACATTGGTTTTGAATATGTTGCACAGATGTGACGTGAGAAAAGTACGCGTTGCCCCATGAGACCATGCCGTAATGAAAATGGCTGTGAACGAAAGCAAAATACAAAGATAATGGAGCTGTCGGACGAAACAAGTGGCGAGCCTTAATTAGAGCTCGTATGCCGGAAGCTGTTTTCTGCTTGAGATTAGAAAAATGAGAACGAGATGTAAGGTGAGGGTCGAGGTTAATACCAAGGAATATAACATCGTCGCAAAGTGTGATTAAATGAGGTCGAAAGTTTCCGGAAAAGACGTGATGGGTTTCTGATAAGACCAAAAGACCATGAATTTATGTTTTTTCAGGGTTAATCACTGAATAGTTGTCACAGTTAGCAGAGAACCGGAATAATTGGAGATCTATGGGAGAGGCCTTCGCCCAGTAGTTGGCGTAGACATGATGATGATGATTATGATGGGGGTGATGATGATGATGATATGCTCCAAACTATGTTAGACTGTATAATATGCTCTGTGTTACAATGTATACGACCCTCAGTAATGTGTCCTGTAGCAGTTATAGTATATGTGCTGTATAGTATGGTGCATGTGCAATTAAATTAGTATTCGCTTTATCCTCTTATTATCTTACTCCACTTACAGAGGGAGGGAGGGAGGGAGGGAGGGAGGGAGATGTTATTTTACCAGCTTGAGATGTTCGGCTGCAATAAGAGAGCAGAACATCAAACCAAAGGTCATAACGCAAAACCAATCTGTTACTGTTCAGCAATTTTAGCAAGGTGCCCTCCTTTCCTGCAGGTACACGGCAGTTTAGGAAAGCAGTGACGCCCGGGGTCAACTTTTCAGGGACATTAACTTGAAATACAAGACATCTGGCTCGCGAACACCTCATTCTTATTGTTTTTGGAGAATCAATGTTTTCCTGACTTCTTTAGGATACAAAAAAGCGCAACACTAACGCCACTTAACGGATAAAAATATAAATTCTGCTCCGTTAAGGTTTCGTTAATGAAGTTCTCGAACAAAACCATTGGAGCTAACAGTAACAAAAAAAAAAGAAACAAGAAAATTGTACTTCTTTTTCGCAAGGAAGCAGCAGCCGCTACTGGCAATTAAGGCACTCATTACGCTCCTGGACGACCTCGGCTTAGCCTTCGTGGTGCCCCAACGACAACGAAATATCTCGTGTGGGAGGCCCAGACGCGGGGGCTGCTGCTCTATGCCTTGGGTGCCTATTCACTGAACTGCCGCAGCAGTCCGGTCAGTATGAGGCGCGAGCAGCAAAAGGAGGAAAGCGAACTCGTTGAGTCCTGATTGGAGACGTGTCGCGTCCGGTGAGTTCTCATCATCTTGGGCCGAAACCGGAGAAGTCCGGAGTGAATGGCAGCAAAAACGGCGCTTCTGCACTGTCCCCGATACAAGCCTAGGGGCGAAACAAAAGACGCCGGACTCCTGAGAAACCGCTGCTCCGCTCTCCTGGAGCGGAAGTGCGCCTAATTGCACCTGTGCACTGCTCGATCAAATTAAACCGCCTTCTATGAGGTGACTGTTAAAAGTCGTTTCGTGCTCAAAAATTTGAACATTTAATTAAGTCAAGTTCGTAAGTGGCAAATAATAGTATGTTAGTCAGGCCTGCAAATATTTTGAATGTACATTGCTTGGCATAATTACCACCTTCAGCATCGCCAGCTTTCCTACATCTTAAAAGACATAATAACAGCTTGGCCCTTCACACCAGCCACTTTCATTGACTTTTAAGCATTTCACGTTTGTTTTTACTGAAAAGTTTGTTTTTTTCTTCGACACCACTTTCATGCAATAACTACTTCTTCGGCGCCCTTTGCCCGTACTCACCCTTACGCCGCAAAAAGCTGATCATCATCATCACATCTTAAAAGAAGGTCAGAGACAAACCCAGAGTGACAACATTCGGGAGTCGGGAGCAGATACACTCGAGTGGGGTGCAACCAAAAAAATCTGAACTGACACCTCTTTCTGGTACGTTTATGCCAATAGGCATTGCGATAAAACGAATATATTGTGAAAGGCTCAGATGAGTACCTAAAATGGGTAATACGCCTGCCCGGTTTCAAGTTTTTTTTTTTTAATAGATGAATTTGCTCCAAGATATTCGTAGTTGCGGTGTGTAGCCTTTGTGTCTCCAAAAAAGCAAATTAACAAGCGTCTGCTGTTTAGTACGGCATGACGGCTCAAACTGAATCAAGCCGAAAGCGGTGCCCCAGTCCCTGCGGAATCGCTTCGTCATGCCGACATAGTGAGTGCCTGTGGGTGCGGCCACTGGGAGATAAGCCCAGCGTTGCCCCGACTACATAGCTGCAAGTAGCGGCCCGTGTCTGGCGGGCAGTTTCGTCCAACCCCTGGCGAAGCCTCAGCGTAGTCTTAAGAGTAAGTTTAACAGATTTGGTTGCCCGTGTTATTGGCCCTGTAATACGCTGAATGCAAGTGTTTCTGCAGATACTTCGCAGGGTTTCTTAATCGTAGGGTGTGTGAGAAAAATCAGCATTTTTTCTACGGGCGTAATGAAGCAGTTAGTTTCGAGATGGAACTCAGTCTGGTACGTGGTTGTTTCATATCTTAGCAACTGGGTAATTTGAATGCTCTGTCTAGTTGAGTCATCAAACAAAAAAGGTGGGGTCTAGAAAAGAACACAGAGTGAGTTGTGGGAATCGAATCTGGTACGTGCTTAGGAATGTAAAATGTTTGCTGTCTGGGCCACACTACAGGCACGCTAATATCGAAGGAACTAGGAATAATAATAGACTAATTTTAGAACAATCAGTAGTGGTATTTCCTTCAAAAGTGTTCATAGATAACGAATGCGGAGTTTTGAAAAAACATTCAAAGTAAAAGGAGTGCATTCTAGTATTCCCACCACGCGCAAGCGTGCTTTGCATTTCAATCAAAATGACCGAAATCATTTCGACTTTACAGTTTTTTATATTTTAGCGTCAGGTCACTTGTTTGACTCCGCCTTAATTATCACATAACTATCATCGCTATCAACCAAAATGATAGGAGGCATCAATTCACTGCCTGCTACAGCTGTAGACGCAAAATATCTTCTCACCGTCATTTAATCAGACGGTGATTTAATCACCGTCATTTAATCACCATAGAGGCCCCGCGCGGATGCGCTTACTCCGCCACCTCTATCGACACACTTCCACTCCTGCGTCGAAGGTCTCCCGTACGGCGCCCAAAGGGCGAGTCCCGACCCGGGGTGCTGGCGCACAAATTGAAATTCCACGAAGCAACAGGACACCGGCGGCCGGCGTGTCTCCGGGATCTCCCTCCCACATCTCAGCCGGGCGCGAACCCAGCTAGGACGGCGCGCGCACGAGTGCAGCCACCGCATTCGCTGGTCGCCCACACCCAGCCTTATTTCGCCCTTCTGTCCGCGCTCTCAGCCCGCAGAGCACGACGGTCAGGGCGCGGCGTGCTCATACGAGCACGAGGAATGTAAAGTGCATGTGTACGAGTATCGGTGTTCGCTCAAAGCGATACTCGAGCTTCCAAGAGGTGTTTATCCAACAAATTTTAGTCACCCTGTTTACAGCAGCTGTTTACCGTGGCGTTCAGTCTTTTAGGCCGCCTATTTGGAACCTACAGGTAAGACAAAAAGTATTGGGAGATTCGCGAACGCAAGCGCAAGACCTGTCAGGGGTGCAGAATTCTGGCGTAGGAATAACACTTATCACCAGCCATTGACATTTATTTAAGAAATTTTTATGAAGAAATGAAAATGATGGCGCCAAAAAAACGTCGCACTAATTGCACGTCGACATTCGGGTACCGGTTGACGACTTTAGAACTGAAAGCGGGACATTAGGCCGAGCGTTGGCTCCGCGTCGCCTCTTCCCTTTACTGCGCATCAACCTTTGTGCAAGCGGTTTATAAAGAGAAAAATACGGGAGGCTTAATAAATGATGGTGCAGCGATTGAACAACTTCAAGCAAAATGGGCTGAATTATGCTTATTGCTCTTTTGCGCTTAAAAAAGGGCTCCTGCGAGCTGAGCTCGTTTACGAAGTCTGCGTACGTCGTGCGATGCCCTCCTGACTCCTATTCTTCCCCGTGCTAGGCGTGCCTGAGCAATCGGTGCTGGTGTCGCTAGGTTGTGAGATATCGTATAGAAAGCAGGTATCAAAACACTGTGTGGTCGGCATTTGAAAGATTTCTTTTCTTCTTCTTTTTTTTTTTTTTTGAATTTCACCGTGACGGCTCAGTTCACTGTTCGGAAATTTATTATTGATTAGTCAGTTCTACATTTATTCCTGCGTTCATATGACATCTGTGGACACTGAAGGATTTCAGGGTTTGGGATTCAAAATAGAAAAGAAAAAAATTACACCATCTTCCCGTTGGGAAGATGGTGCCCTGATGAGGATGCGAAGCATCATGCGGGTTCCGTGTGGTTCCATTGTGTTGCCGTTATGTTGAGTGATCTGGTTTATACTAGCGCCAGAGGGAATTCCGCGTCAGGGTCCACACCGGCGGCAAAGGCACGCAAGTACTGTTGTGTTAGGGTGACTAGGCGGTGGTTCTCGAGGCGCCGAAACTCGTCCATTATGTTCTTGTCGATGTTGTCGTCTCTGTGGTAGAATCGGTAGTCTCCGTCAGCGTTGGTGAGGTAAAGGTTGTTGACGTTGGTGAACCGGCTGAGAGCAACGTACACGCCCTCCTCTTCGCAGCTTTGTCTTCTTCTCCTTCTTCTTCTTCAGCGGTTCCCCTACCGGAAGATGACGACGGTGGTTGAACACGAAGCTATCTCGTGATGGATTCTTTGGTTGGCCAATCCCTAGGGGCATCCTGCCACAATCATCATCAGAGGCACTGCGGACGAGACACGGACGCGGGATATCCCCCCGAGCAAGAGGTGTTTCGCATCTAAAAGAAATAAATCGAAGCTTTTTGTCTTTCTGCTTTATTCACAAGTCCTAAAAAGCACCCAGTGAGAACTCTCGTCGGTCGGTTTTGCCACACCGCACTCCAATGATGAATTCCTGTGATCAAAACAGAAAACTAGTAGAAAACAAGTAGGATTTGCAACTGTGTGATCGCACTTCGGATAATGTACATCGTGCAATACGTGACGCAATCAAAGTAGAGTGTAAGCCTCTACGCCTCTGTACAGCAATGCAGATACGTTGTGACTAAGCAATCTTGCGGAAGCGTGTTACGACATACTAACTAGTTTGCGGAGCATCCCGCGGTAACGCGGCAACAAAAACTACTGCCACTGATAATTTTAAGTAGGTTCAACAGCGGATACACAAAGCCAGAAGCGCCAGACGCAGGACCACCAACTCTTCCTCGGGAATGCGTAGCAACGAGAACATATAAGCCGTTCTTGCAATGAAATTAATGCAAAAGAATTCGTGTCCAATTGGCGTTCGGCAATGGGACACTAATTTGTGGAGCCCCATTTTGTGGTGCCGGAAGCTCAGCGGGAACTGGACTGAAGCGAACTGGAGAAACATCGCATTGTAAATGTATTTAGCAAGGTATGGTGGTACTCCACCAAATTCTTCTGCTGCGATACTTCAGCTCCCGGCAGGGTTTGGTCCACAGCTTTAACTGTCTCTGCTGCCTTGCATTCCCGCTGCACCAGACGGACCTGATCTTCGCAGCGATCACTGGCAAGCAGTGCCTCCCGCCTTAAGTTTTGTGATTTTGAAGTCAACTATTGAGTTCTGACATTCCCATGTGGCCTTATTATGATAAAGTGTGGGTTTTCGGCTGCGCAGTGTACGTGCGTCTGCATATCGAGTTGTGTACTTTTTTGCTTAGCTTGTGTAAGTTTTGGAGTGCGCCTGTCTGGAGCTGTCTCCAGTCGTTTGTTTCTGCCCTCGTCAAGGATTCATGTGGCGGTAAGCATCTCTCTGTAATCCTTCTGTAATGTGGTAGTGCGGCAGAGTATCCCGGAAATGTACTTTGCCACTTGCCTATATGCTACTCCTGTAATCAGAAGGCTTGAACTACTGGAATAGGTCTTGGTACATGTCCTTCACACGCGTTTATAAGTCGACAGCCACACTGCATTTGCTATGCCTATATGTCCATTGAACCATTGTGGGATGGAGGTTGCGCGCTCATCTCGCATTACGGAGGCCGTGGGTTCGATTTCCATGAATACCTAAATTTACACTTTTTTTTTCAACTCGAACAATTTTGTTTTATTGTCTGCGCCATCGGTCATTTTTCGCGCCATTTCTTGCTTACGACGTACGACGACACTATCTTTTTCAATTTACTGATTCAATTAATGTTTCCGCTTTAAAAGTTACGCCCTCATTTTTTCTTACGCATATTTTACTGCTCCGATGCGCTCTAAGTTATTCCGGATAAATATGCACGAGCGGGTTGCACTGCGTGCATAGCGACTCTCAAAAGCAGGAAATTCAATCACAGCGGTAGACTTATAGTGGTGGAGGCGAGTGGAACGAACGGAAAGTATCTTTCTGGCGCTTTTCACGAAACTGGGCAACAAAAAGACACCGTTAATTTTTTCCGAGTTAAGTGGATACGGGTGAACGCGCAGTATTGCATGAGTTTATGTTTTCGTTTTTATCATCGTTGTTTATAGCAACAAACAAAATCCGCGCTAAACAAATTTCAATCAGGCTCAAATTTCACGATGCACTAAACGCCGTCCCGCCGTTTTCTGGAGGGAAATATGCATCTTTGGTGATAACAAAAACGCTACACGTTGGCGTTGTTTCTGAAAACGGTATAGAGTAGCCAGTCTGCGTGTAAGACCCATGAAGGCTCCACGACGCAATCTATGAGACTGTATCTCGTATAAAGAATAAATTTCGAAAATAAAAGTGTGAGCGAGAGTTACCGTTTGAAAACGAACATATTCGATAATGGAAAAGCTCGTGCTAAACTGTATTTTGAAAACTTTCAGTTATTGTGTTTTTCATGTTTTCTCTGCAGATAAACAATGTATGGGATTTTTGGATGTTGGATGATGATTATTTGAATTGTAATAGTGATGACGATGAGCATTCTGCTGTCTTTGTGGCCGATTTCTAATGACGACCTACCTTTCTATCCTTCCTTAAGCCCCTCCCACAACTCATTCACTTCCACCAGCCTCCATTGTTTAAAGGGTCCCTGCAACACTTTCGATAAGCGCTTTCACTCTTTTCTTCGCGTCTGAAAGCACTGCGAAAGCTCTAGTTATCGCCAGCACGGAGCGGCACTGCGTGATTTGCTCGTCGCAGCAGATACGCCTTCCATTTCTGCTTTGTTTTTGTGGCTTTTTTAAAGTTGCTATCGAAAAGCTTAATTGCTGCAACTGAAGGAAAACCATCCAACAGCCGCTACATGGCCTTAGTGACATAGTTCGAGCCATCGAAGAACGGCAAGACCGGGAAAGAGAGCAAAATCTTTTCGGTAAGTTTCTAAGTTATCTGATGGGCATAGAGAAGTAATTTTAGGGGCGAAGCTCCTCTTGCTTGGGCCCTGTCCCGTCCCTCGTTGCTGCTGTATACGGCACGGCACATTAATGATGATTGTGGCAGGATCCCCCTAGGGATTGGCCAACCAAAGATTGGCCGAAGAGGACAAAACGTTCAACGCGTTCGTTGCTACCCAACAAAGAGGAGAGGTAGAAGAAGAGGTTGTCGTTTGTCGCCTGCGAGCTCAAGACACGTACTGGGGGTACGCGACCCAAGACGGTCTGCAGAAGGCGATGGCCAAGGTGGATAAATGTCACACACCGAATTCGCCAACTTACCCATGGAGATTCTCATTGTCCAAAACAACCCCTCATAACCACCACAAACATTGACGTCGTCGACGGGCTTGTCAACGGAGCGGTGGAAAGCTTGACGTGTCGAGTCTTTATATGATGTGCGGGCGAATGTCTCGCGGTTTTACCGATAAGCATTTTTGCTTCGCCCCTCTCATCATCATTCACTTCGTGGAGATGGCGGAATTTTTTTGACTGAGGTACTTTGCGACCCCCTAATCTAAGTACTGGGACCCGTCGCGATGGCTCAGTGGCTAAGGCGTTGCGCTGCTGGGCATGAGGTCGCGGGTTCGATTCCCGGCCACGCCGGCGGCTTTTCTGGTGCAGGCGAAAAGCAAAAACGCCAGTGTGTACGAGATTTCGGCGCACGTTAAAGATTCCCGGGTGGTCAAAATTAATCCGGAGCCCTCCACTACGGCGCGCCTCATCGCCAGCGTTGTGTCGGTGCGTAAAACCCTACCATCAATAACTCTACGTACTGGGGGTGTTGGGTGACTATGTTCTGCAAGCATTTAAGATTTCAAAAAAGTTGAAAAAAGTATTGCAGTTGAAAAGTAGTGCGAAATTGTCGCACTACCGAGGCAATAACGGTCTGGCGGATACTGACCAAAAACTGGGAGGAGTACGAATTCCAAGGATACTGACAGCGTCTAAACGTTGCCTATTGAATTTTGATCGATTGATGATGTGGTGGAACTGTTACGATGTTACCTCTGTCGCAACTATGAGAACCGACCGTACGCCTGATCCCGCTGCAGCCTTAGGTGTGTAGAACCGATTTTTTACGCTCAAACCGACTATCGCCACCGGCGTCCATTTGCGCGTGTAAACTGCTTCAGCTTCTTTCAGCCCCCCCCCTCCTCACCCGCCCACCTTCGACCGAGTTGCCATCCTTGTGCTGATAACGTTTCCTCCTTCTTTCCCCACATGCAAAGCAATGTCTTTTTCAAACCTGAAAAACCAAACAGTTTTTACGGCGCTGTCTGCTACAAGGGGAAATGTGAACTGCCCATCCTTCCCGCGCCAATATCGTCACCCTTTGCAAGGCATTGCGGTGTCAGAGATAGAATATACATCTTCAATTACGAGTGAAAATACACCAAGTACGTTGCGAATATAAGAAAAAACCGCAGTGTCGATATTCCGGCGCAGTTTAAAGATCCTCTGGTCTAAATTAATTTGAAGCCCTTCACTATACATCGTCTCTAATAGGTGTGCTGAAAATTCTGTGCGCGAAGCGCCAAGTTTTCAATAAATGACGATATGTAGCCGTAATTGACCCTCTTTTATTTACTGTTTTAAACACAAGTGCGTCGGTTTCGGTGTTGTATGGACACATTTAATCACCTGACTAGGTTGTTTGCACCTGGAACCCTCTTGCGAAGAATTTTTGTACGGGAATGCAAACACCGCTGCAAAACGTCCGAACACACGACTGTGAACATGTCAGGACGCGCTGTCGCGTACATATTCCCCACCCCGTGGGAGCTCAACCGTGAAGCTGTTGTCAAATTTCCTCTGTTTAATTCCGCACTACCTGCAAGTGGAAAAGTTCCATCAAATACCTCAAAACGAACACTCGGAAGTACGCGAGCGAGTTGTTGGGAAGCACTGGAGCCACTAAATAAGCTACGCTTCATCTAGTGGCTCTAGGAAGCCACTAGAAGCCTCATCTAGTGGCTCTAGGAAGCACGTAGCCCGCTTACACACTTTTTTTGTCGCACGTGTATTATGCATGCGTGAAGTGAGTGCGTAAATAATACATTCACCAGTGAAATGTTTCAAAGTGCAGATGTGGCACCAACGCTATTGCTCTCTCAGTATACGGAGCCACTGGTTGCAACCAGGATTTTAAATGCAGAGCATTTCTTAGCCTCGCCTGTTCCTGCGTCGGACGGCGTCCACAGCTCCGCGTCCGCAGCAGGTGCGCGCATGCGTCGTAGTCAGCCCGTTCGCTCCGTCGCGGTCTCTGCGTAACAGGTGCGTGATAGCAGCGCGGTGGCGCGTGGAAGGGCGCGCGCTGCTTGCGCATGCGCGCTCTCCCCCCGTACAGCTCTCCCTCTACTGCACGCGCTGCAAATACAAAGCGGCTAGCGGACGCTCGTGCTTCAGTCACTGCGTTGCTCCTTCCTTCCTTGGTTGACGCTCGCTCCCACGTTTACTCGTGTCTGCTACTCCAGCATCACGGAAGAAGCGATGGAAGCAACACTGCCTTCAACCAGTACTGAGGCCCCAATGCTCTGCATTTACTCGTGTTCCCCTCGCGGGAAGGGGCGGGAATTTTTTTTTTTTTAACGGCGGAGCTGGTTAAGCGTGAGTTACACCCATGCCTGGCGTCGATCAAAACTCGGCGCAGCGAAGCGGGGAGGAGGATATAATGCTAGGCCAAGAAGTGTGAGGGGAAGTGGCGAGGAGGCAAGGCACCAATGGGCAGATGTGGGGAGTACGCGCCTCACGAAAAAAAATTCAGGGAAGCTTGCACTCACGCTCAATACTTGGATCGCGAAGCTGTAGTAGGTGCGCATTGCCGGACACATAAATAAGTTCCAGTATCATTATTTATTTGCATAGTTGCGTCACTAGTAATCGTCGTTATATGCATCGGAGCGGTCGTCGTCTTCTTCGCGGCGAGTGCCGGATGCAAAGTGATCCTCAGCATTGTAGACTTCTACCAGCTCTTTATCATCGACTCGAGCCAGCGGTGGCGGGATCTGCGAATCGTGTCGGGAAGGAGTGGCACATTCGTAACCATGTCTCCAATTATCCATAATGGCTTTGGGAGAATGCTGCGGCCGCGGTGACCTGTCCCCGCAGGGTGGCTTTTCAGCTTTCGCATTAGCGCTGAAGTTGTTTTTTTTTTTTACATACGCTAGCGCTTGACGACAGCGCTGAAGTTCTCTCTCTCTCTCTCTCTCTCTCTCTCTCTCTCTCTCTCTCTCTCTCTCTCTCTCTCTCTCTCTCTCTCTCTCTCTCTCTCTCTCTCTCTACATATATATATATATATATATATATATATATATATATATATATATATATATATATATATATATATATATATATATATATATATATATATATATATATATATATATATATATATATATATGGTACGCGCTCACAAGCGCTCATCATTTTCTCACTCCTCGAGTTTTTTGCCAGTACTTTTCTTCTTTTTTGCTAAACCCACCGCGAGTGCCGAGGAAGCTCAGCTGACGCCGCAAGGCACGCGCTCCCGAGCGCTCGGCATTTTTTTTTTTTTTTTTGTATTTTTTCCTGCAACGGCAAACTTTACGGCCAGTAACAACAGCTCCGCTGTTAAATACGCTTCCCACGGTCGGAATCGAACCTGGGCCCCGTGGCACGTTATGAAACCGCAGTCCATCCTCTTTCGCTGTCATCTTTATTTTTGGTTTTCCACGTGTTATTTATTTCACCATAAGTCGATGCACGAAATTATATTCACAACGCCTACTTAGAACTGTGCACATAAACAGATGAGTTGAATACAAAAAGCCGCGCTATCATCGCATTCGGGGCCCCGCTCAGCATTTTCGTTGGGTTCATAGCGTGGGCGCCGGCTTTGAACTTTGGCCCCGTTTGAAGTGGACTTTGGCTTCGGATTTCGACAGTTTAAACTTTGGTCTTTAGGAGGGTGGATTGTGGGATTTGATTTAACTCAGTTTGCACGGAGAAAGATTCCCTTTTCAACCATATTTTTCTTAAGAAAGGGGCGGACCTAAGAAAAGCCAAGTTAAAGCTATAGCTTTAACTCGGCTTTTGAAGACCACAAGCTCCGCTGTTTCCTGAGTCTTCGCCCCTTCAATTGCGAAGGCGGGAGATTTTTTTTTTCTTCGCCCGCTCGTGTTCGTTGGCAGCTAGGGCCGGTAAGAAGATCAAGGTGCGCGATAATTCCGTTCACCAGTTTGCGCAGGAGACTGCGACGCAATCGCTTGGACGCGATATGCCGTTTCATTACAGACATGCTGCACAGAGGCGCGCTGCGGACATGCGCCAAATTCCAGGTGTGTTTATGGAGAGCAACGATAAAATAAAAAAAAGGCGGCCAGTTCTGGACCCGAAGTTATTGCCCTCTAAACGCACTGGTATGCATTTATGAAGGCCGCGTGGCTAGAACCCAGCGCTTATATACGCAATAAAAAGATCGAGTCGCACGGGAAACGAAACAAATTTTGCACTGCTTGGAACGCACGAGGCTGAGAGGTCGATGGGGCCAGCGTTCCCCACCCGAAGTGTGACGTTCGCAATAAACTGAGGCGCATCCGCGCAGTCCACTGTTGGCATTCCGAGCCTCATCCGAAGCCCCCTCCCCGAGCACTGATTTACTTGCCGCTTCAAACTCCCGCGTGGTGGTTGTCGCTATGGTCGATTTTTCTCGCTGCCGTGACCCTATTGTCTCCCAGCTCATCGCAGGTATCAGGCAGCGATTAAACAAATATATTCACAACTAAAAACCCAGTGGAAGCACCTTGTACAATAAGGCTATATGAACTGGTAAAGCGTGTTAGTGCGGGCTTCTTGGTACATGCTGAATATTAACAGCAGCGCTTACACAGGACAGAGGAAATAACGAGACAGGGCGCTGTCCCAGCGCCTTGCCTTGTCATTTCCTCTGTCCTATTTAAGCGCTGCTGTTAAACGTGGGGCTAAATAACTTGATAAAATCGAGGAAGTGATGACTAATCTGTTCCAGGATGTACTCAGGAAATCTACGAACTGCAATCTGTTTCGGTCGTCATGACGTTCACTTAATGATATGCATTCAATTTATACAACAAGAACTGGTACTCTTTGCTCCATGAAGTTTGTACGGGACGGCATAGTGCAGTCCTGGCGTACAGGTACTATTGGTATCGTCATGTGTGACCTCTGACTCTCTCAATAATGAAATATTTACACAGAAAATATGTCTGCCACCCAATGGCGCGAAAACTACTGCTGTGCAACACCTTCGTGCAGGTTGTGCAAGTCTTTGTTCACATATTTTGTGAATGTGCGTTTAAATGTGATTTCCTGCGGTACTGGTGGGACAATCTTTGCAATAGACGAGGAAAAAGATAAGGACTAGTGACTTCAAAGGCAGCCTTCCGCCGTATGTCTTACCTGCTGTCTTCAGCCATGACTGCCTGATTTTGTTTTCTTTGTTTTTCAGCCGAGCTACTGCGGGCTAACTCCCCCGTGGTTTTTTTGTGTGTGATTTTCTTTTTGCGTGCATAGAGAAAAGCCGTTTCCCTTCACGTTTTGACAAAAAATGGTTTATATTGCCCCTGAAAAATTCATTATTAGCAATGCATTTGTGTAAGAAGTGAATCCGACATTAGAAAGATGAAAACATCAGTCACGGTAAGCTTGGTCTTAATATGCTGGCTTTTCCATATTGGGCGTTGTACAATGAAGCCCACTCATAACAAAAAATAGGTACGTGAACGTAGCCGGAGGAGACCACGGACGACGATCGGGCCACGTACGTCAAGCGTAAGTGCGATGGCCATAGGGATCCCGAATAGCCCGAGGTGGAGAACGCAAGACGTCGGCGTGGTTACAATCCCACTGGACGCTTCTGCGGCGTGAGGTCGCGCTTTTAGCGGGAGTTTGTGGCCGGCGGCCATCCAGTAACCCACGAACAACACCGCTGGCCACCCACCTTCACAGAGTGGAATAGCGCTGATTCTTTTTTTCTGCTTTTTTTTAAAACCGTAGCCAATGACAAGCCATACATACACAAGAAGATATTTTCATTGCGGCGTAGGCGGTTGCAGTTAAACCGAGGAGCAAGACCCAAAAAGCTTGTCTTTTCGGATGGCGTGGAACATAAGAAATGCTGAGTGGTTAGCGATTTTACCCTAAACGAGGCTGTAATCGAGAGACTTGAATTAACACGCCGTCACCCGCCGCGGTGGCTCAGTGGCTAAGGCGTTGCGCTGCTGAGCACGAGGTCGCGGGTTCGATTCCCGGCCGCGGCGGCCGCTTTTCTGATGGAGGCGAAAAGCAAAAACGCCCGTGTGTACGAGATTTCGGCGCACGATAAAGATCCCCAGGTGGTCAAAATTAATCCGGAGCCCTCCACTACGGCGCGCCTCATCGCCTGCGTTGCGTCGGCGCGTTAAACCCTACAATCAATCAATCAATCAATTAACACGCCGTCATTTAGATTACAGTATTTGCGTATCACAAAAAAAGTAGAAAGAAGAAAAATGAGCTGAACTGGCGTTCCGAAATAAGTTCACGAAGATAATTTCACCGTCATCATCATCACCACCACCACCCAGAATTATCTACGCCCACTGCAGGGCAAAGGCCTCTCCCATTGATCTCCAATTACCCCGGTCCTGTGCTAATTGCGACCAATTTACCCCCGCAAACTTCTTGATCCATCTAACTTTCTGCCGCCCCCTGCAACGCTTGCCTTCTCTAGGGATCCACTCTGTTACCCTTAATGACCAGCGGTTATCTTGCCTTCGCATTACATGCCCTGCCCACGTCCATTTCTTCTTCTTAATTTCTACTAATACGTCCTTAACACCCATTTGTTCCCTGACCCACTCCGCTCTCTTCTTGCGTATGTTACACACACACACACACACACACACACACACACATATATATATATATATATATATATATATATATATATATATATATATATATATATATATATATATATATATATATATATATATATATATATATATATATATATATATATATATATATATATATAAGAGAGAGAGACCTGCCGCAGCACCGTCCGGGAAATCATGCGAAAGAAAATGACGTCAGCATACGCAGGGCGCATGCCATGACTCTGTTAACGTCGGGTTCGGCCAGGAATTGTTCGCAGCGAGAACGACCTTCGAAGTATTAAACCATGCGGAGTGCAACAAACAGCACCAAAAATACGGCTAAATCGCACAAAGCCACATTTTTCCGGCTTAGTTTCGATTCAGTAACGTCCGCCGTAATGGCGTAACAGGCAACGGTGGCGTAATATAACTGCGATGTCGAGTCAATGCCGCCATGCAGCGGGTTCAAGAGCGCTCAGAAAAGCAACTTCGGTAGAAAATAGCAAAAACGGCGCGTTATCGAAGTGCCAAGACGAGCGGGCAGCAACGAAACTGCTTCTTTTCCTAAGAGGGTAAAAATTGTAACGGCGGAGGAAGAACATCGTCGTCGTAATCCTCTTGAATCATAAATGGATCCGGGCATCCCCTTTTGTTCTCCATGTGCACACAGATCGCTTTTATACGCGTCATCGCACTCCCTTCACGTCATGTAGCGTTCTATTTTGTTTATCCTATTTTTCCGCTGAAGACCTTTTCCCTCTTTTTGTTGCCAGGCGCCTTATATTTAAACATCGAGAAACCAACAAGAACGAGCAGAAATCGAAGAGTGGCGCCGCGTACACCGGTATCGAATACACCTGTGTCACTTGCCCCTCACGTCCGCCTTGTTCCAGGCGCCATAAATGGTTACAATTTCAAATAAAAGCGCGGGAGCATAAATTCGCAGAATGCGAGGGAAGAGGGGGATACCGGTCAGCGCAGGGGGCTTAGCACCCCTGACAGAAGCGTGACGCTTCAATGCCGTGAAGGGCGGGAGAGAGGCTTCATGAAACATTCATGGTCGTCCCCAGAGTCTGCGGTGGATGTGGCGACGAGATGTCGGTATCGCAGAACAGAAAACGACGACAAGATCGGGCGCCAAGCGCGTGTCGCTCGAGTAGCATACGCGAACGGCACCCGCGCAGACTTTTCGGCATTAAATTCCTTTTTAGCGAGTTCGCGTGGAACGCGACCGTACCGCCGGCCGAGTGGTGCGGGCAGAAGGCCCGGCGCGCCAACAGCCGGCAATAAGCGCTGACCGTCACCGCCACGGCACGACGAAAGAAAAAAAGGGGAGAAGAAAAGTTGCGGGGAGCTCGGGAAACGCGGGGGGTCAGCTTTCAATATGTCTCTTCTTCCCCCGCGTGCGTGCGTGCGTGCGCGAGGGCACAATGTTCGTCGTCGCCAACACCTGTTGATCAATTTCCTTCCCGCTGAATCTCGGACCATTGTACCGCGCGCCGGGCCCGTCCAAACCAGATTCGGATTGGAGTCCTCATCGTCGCCGCCGTTTATGATGATACCCGGCTTCACTCGCCATCTCGTCGCCCCACACGGCGCGCGTGGAAGTCCATCTGCGCAAGCCTTTATCTGCCGGCATGGCGTAATATACGCACGCCCGCGCGGCTTAACCAGCGACCATACGTAGACAACAAGGATCCCATTACTGTCGTCATTCCCGGTCACAAAGAGCGGCTGACGCGGAACCTGTTGTTGAGCTTCCCACACGCGGTTGGCCACCGGGAAGGGTGACCTTAGCGGTCGCGAATATGAGCGCGGGCTGCATAGTTGATGAAGAAACAGCGCGAAGCGGATGCAGCGGAAGGGAATTTTGAGCTTAAGTATGTCGTCAGTATAACTTGACTTTCGTCCACTTTGCACTGCTTTCCCAACAATGCAGTTTGACCAACTAGCGTTATCCTGTTTGTTCATAAGCTCACTGACTGCGTTGGCGCCAGTGCGCTAACTGAAGACTGCCTTCGATTGGGAACGGGCGCAGATCACAAGTGAAGACGGGAAGTGGAAGGTTGTTTGAGAGAACGGGGATGCTCACCGACGTGCGTACTTCCTTTAATATCCAACTGAAATCTGGGCCATCTATTTAACGAAACTACAACTAAGCCATGGGTCACATCAAAGTACACGACTTCGGAACTATGTGAGCTACTTGGGTTTCTTCGGCGTTCACCGAAAACTCGTACACTCTGTGTTTCGGCTCCGTCAAAGAGGCCGCTGCCTGGAAACTTGTGAAGACCAAACTATTGCTGAAAATTGCATTTCTAAATAATAAAAAAAAAACAATGCCCGAAGGTAATCGCCCTCCTTGGGAGCGACAATTGCGACTCGTTCTCCTCTGCTGTCTATTTACAGTCTTTAACGAGATACAGGAGGATTAATGTTATTCTAATCACGGCATTGCGAGCCGAAGCAAACCTGAGCTGTGAGGGATGTCGTAGATGAGGAGGGCTTCGGATGAGTTGAGTTCCCATGGCGATCTTTAACTTCATTGCTCCGAAAAAGGGAGCGAAATATCCCACTCCTGGTTCTGCCTTGGAAGGCGTGAGTACCGAGTTATCTGCAGGTTTGCGAGGAGCGGATTGCAATATTTACCCCAATGACGACCGAAACGCCATGACTTACGTACTTACGAACGGACTTTCCCCCCTCCCCCCCCCCCCCCCCCCTTTTTTTTTTTTGCATATATGGGACTGGACGGACATTATGCTCTGTGTAGAAAAACTTGTAAATAAAAAGTAACGAAAACGGTGCCGAAATAAGTCTAGCCTAGGCAATTTTATGGCGCATTAAAGACAGGAGGAGTTAGTTGTTCAGCCTCCTTTTCAAGGTGTGTTGGTTTATCCCATCCCTATCGTCCATCATGATGCAGACACAGGCTTGAGCAGCGAGTTGCAGTGGGGCGGTGTCAGGTGCAATAAATGTGGGTGATAAAGTGTCCCCTCTCCCGCAAGACGAGCCACCTATTACATAGTACTTAAAGTACTTTAACATAGAAATTTCTTTCCGACTGCACGTTTTTCCTGTATGTTAACACCGGCTTTACATTCTGTTTAGTCGAGTTTAGAAACTCGAATAAAGGTCCTGCCCTCTTCTTCCACCAAGATGTCCATACTCTAAACGTTCAACAGAAACCTACATTTACCATCTTGTTTGTAACTGCTGAAGTTCCACCAGATCCACAAACAATTGGTCACATTTCATTAGACAAAGACGTCACACACCTCATAAGAATTCATTTTGTTCAGAGTGGCCACCGTGACCCCACATCTCCGGTGAAGACCGAACAGTAAAAAATTGATGACCCACTACCGCCCCCTCCAACCTTACTCCACTCGGCCTCTGGCCTTCCTTTTTCCAATAAAGGTGCGACAACAACAACCCGTAGTGCTGTGTGTGTCGGGTTTAACGCGCCGACGCAACGCAGGCGATGAGAAGCGCTGCAGTGGAGGGCTCCGGAATTATTTTCACCAACTGGGGATCTTTAACGTGCGCCTAAATCTCGTACACACTTGCGTTTTTGCTTTTCACCTCCATCAGAAACGCGGCCGCCGCGGCCGGGAATCGAGCCCGCGTCCTCGGGCTCAGCAGCACCAACCCTTAGTGCTTAATCTTACACTGCATCAAGGCCCCCCAGTGTGTTTTATCTAATATTATTTGAATATCGACGCGGATTCTTTGGCTGCGGTCACTGAGAAAATCTAAAGGGGAACACTCTTTTGCTAGGCTGTAAGAACAAACAACAAACAAAATGCCGCGCCGACCAGGGGCAAATTGATTTCGTTCAGCGCCGCCTGCTTGTCTGCCCAGGATGCACAAACCCTCGAACTTGTCAGGCGCGATCAAGCAATCGCCCATGGGGTTGCGAACCACGGGGCCGCCGTTTGATAGCATGCCTGCACCACGGGTTGCGGGTCGGGTTTCACCCCCTCCGGAACCCCCTCCCAGTTCCCCTCAAGCTCACCTTCGCGTCAAGTTGGAGCCATCGGAACACGGCAGCGGGGACGGCGAGCTCGTCTGCCTTCTTGCCTCCCCAATCTTCATTCGCTTGAATGGATCCCGTGCCGAAATGCGGCCCCGCACTCCGTGGGCCCTTGAATCCGCGTTTAAGGATCATGTTGTCCCACGCGCACCTTGAATAATTGGATCCCAACACAGCAGCCGGTCTAATGCGCGCGGAAGACGGTGGCGAGGGCCAAATCCGAGACGGCGAAATAGTAAATTTCATTACAAACACGCGCTCGCGTGCCTTGCATCACCCGTTATCTTTCATACCTTGCCTTTACTTTTTCCCCTCCGCTCGTTTTCGACATCAGCCGGGTAAAATACTCACCCTTCTTGCGAGCTCACGAGAGCGCTTCTCTGAAACAAACAAAAAAAAAGACGCAAGTACAAGGAGACAGCGGAACACGCCTACGCAGTTAGAGTAAGCAATGTTTCAGTGGATACGAAAGAAAGCGGACGAGCTGCGCCAAGAGTTTTAGAAGGCAATTGACTTTTGAAATTCCCAATTTCTGTTATTATTCTGCGCCTTTGCGAACGCTTATGCTTCGGACGTGCGTCCCCTGCGCGTGTCGTTCCTAAAATTCTAACGACTCCTGGCAGACACGGCAGCGTCGTAATGCGCTTACTGCCGAGCTGCTGGCGCGTGCGCGCACTGTGAAGTAGGTGACGACGGAGCGTGCGAAGCTGCCATGTTTTCTTTTTGCGATGAATAAGTAATTATAACTGAACGATTGGCTCACAGAGTCACGGTATAATATCCCAACCCTTTCCCCACTTCTCCTTTGTAGTTGTGCTTTGTAAAAGCTTGACGTTTTTTTAGGGTTCGGCTTAGCCCAAAAATCGCAACGCTGGGTTCCGAGTGAGATCCTCTTCCACCCAGCAATGGAGCCGGGCCTTGCCAATACCAGCCCTCACCTCCTTCAAAGGTTAAGGATACGAAGACAATGCGTTTAGTGTTTTTTTTTGTTTTGTTTTGTTTTGTTTTTCTAATTCGAAGTGTACATATTGCTAGATACTACCACAGGGGCTGGATAATACAGACATGCAGCTTTCGTGAAGTAGTTAATACGCAACATAGCGATCACTTCCTACTGCTGTCTTAGTACAATTTTGTGGAAGAGAACGGCGTTGTTGCTGTTCACTACTGTCTGTCTGTCTGTTTGTCTGTCTGTCTGTCTGTCTGTCTGTCTGTCTGTGTCTGTCTGTCTGTCTGTCTGTCTGTCTGTCTGTCTGTCCGTCCGTCCGTCCGTCCCCTGATTCAGCAGCCCGCTAAAAAGTACAAACAACTCGTGAAGACGATTATGTGGGCAAAACAATTTCCAAACCACTAGCTCTGGCACCATTCCCAAACTACTAAATTTGGTAGCATGCTTCATACTGTCAATATTTTCCAGCAAAGCGAGAACATTAAGGGTATTTGAGGTATAACAATAATACATAACTGGTACCGGCAGTGTTTTGTTTAATTAAAAAATAGTGAGCGTAATTCTCGCTAAGGCAAAATAATGAACTTGTTAAAAGAAAGATTTTAACCACAACATACAAAGAGGGCTTGGACAGGAGCCTTGGGCTTGTGGCTGGTGAAGGTAGTGAAAGATCTCAACAAATGGTGCGGCTGCGGTGTGAACGCGGGTAAAATTGAATCATTCAATTTTACCCGCGTTCATCTCCCGGCCATCAGCCCCGCCTTTACCCTCCTGTCTCGGTCTTACCGTGACTAAAACAATGGTTCGCTACCACGGCCGGGAGAGAGAAAAGAAGCAGTTACATCTAGCGGCCGCAGAAGACTATCGTCATTCAACGACTTTTGCAGAGAAGCGAGCAGGTAAGCGGCCATTTTGTTTCCGCCATACTGTCGGCCCAGAGTACTGGCTAAAAATAACTGACCGGCAAGAAATTATGGTTATGAAAAAAAATAGAGAGGAAGACGTAGGTACGGGATCGCATCTTCACTCATCGGTATGAGCATAGAGAAAACTAAATAAATAACTGAGTTGCAACGTCGCCTTTGGGATTATAGAAAACGACACTACGTAGATATTAAAAGTAAGCTAGTCTGCAATTCGTGGGCAAAACATACTAGAATAAATGGTTCAGTGTTAACACTTTTAAATCTGGTTATCACAAGCGAAAGCAACGGCTATGCACACCGTGTTCTGTGAAAGTTTGCCTTTGCGTACGATGTATTTATTTGTTCGATACTGCCTTCTGGCTACCAATCCAGGAGTTTACAGAACACGGTGAAACAATGCACACTGCATAACTGCAAGCACACAGGAGAAACAAGGGATAAACTGTACACATAACACAAGTGTACAGACTTACCCGGAGGAAGAAAGAAACAAGTATTAGCGACTTCCCTAATGTGTGAGCAACACGTTCTCAACGATATGATTAGGCATGTAGAAAGCCAAAGTACCCACTCAGGAAAAAATAACGCAGTCGCAACAATTGTTTTAGCTAACGAAGGTTATAGCCAACCTGCCGTCTAGCTATATCTACTGGATGACTGGATTCATCCTTTCGCATGCACAGACAGCCAAGCCGGCGCGCCATCGACGGTGGGACTGAGGGACCAAGCGCAGGAGAAGCAGCCACTAAGCGCACCCCCCCTCCCCCCCCCCCCTCCCCTCCCCCCCCCCCCCAAGTCTCGTGGCTCGCCTGCGCTGAAGCGCACGCACAGGCACCTAAGCCGGTGCTGAGCGAAGCAACCGTTCCACCCCCACCTAGTCACGTGGTAACTGCAGCGGCAAGGGTCCCACTGAGCGAAGCAATATGAAAAAAAGCGCAGCTTGTGCGCCGGAGAGAGAGAGAGAGAGAGAGAGAGAGAGAGAGAGAGAGAGAGAGAGAGAGAGAGAGAGAGAGAGAGAGAGAGAGAGAGAGAGAGAGAGAGAGAGAGAGAGAGAGAGAGAGAGAGAGAGTTCTTTAATGACTTGATGAGGTCAGCCAGACTAGCAGCCCGACTTGCTAGGACAGATTGGGGTGAAAGCGATAAGAGTAGCCTTACATAAGCATGGCTTTAAGGCCCAACCACATGGACGCGTAAAATCGGCGTATTCCCGCGTACGCCGAATACGCGCTTGTTACGCCAAGTCAGAGCCAGCCAGACATCGACACAAACTTCGGACGCACAGCCAGTGTTGACGTAGACCTCTGGCGGTGAGGCTATCTGGCGGTCAGGTCGCATAGCAAGCAAAGCCAATTAATAAATACGAAAATTTAATTATTAATTATGAGATAAAACGAAGTAATTTGTAGAATACCGAGAGCAGACAGCGGGAGACGGCGATGGTTGCAAAGACGACGACGGGCCGTGTCGACGCGAAGCTTTCTTGTTTGCGAAAATCAAGTGGCGAAGTGCCATACTCAAAGCAACTACACTCAAAGTCGAAGCCGCAGCGATCAAAGGGCGAGTCAAAGTCCTGCGAGTCAAAGTCCAAACTCAAACCACAGCAAATAAATCTGTCACAACAAAGCTGAGCGCCCCCCCCCCCCCCTCCCTAATCCCCCATCGTCGAACTGTTCGGAACATACCTCGACAAAGTTGGCGCGGCTCACTCAAACTCACTCACAATTTTTTTTTTCGAATCACCACTCACTCAAACTCGGACTCAATGCTGAGTAGCACATCTGCGCTCACTCAAACTCAAACTCACAGAGAGCGCAAAACTCAGAACTCACTCGGACCCAAAACTCAAAATGTACTCAGCACTCAAAATGTACTCAAACTCAAAATGTACTCAGTACTCAAAATGCACTCAAACTCAAAATGTACTCAAAACTCAAAATGGACTCAAAACTCAAAATGGACTCAGAACTCACCCGGTCTCAGGCGTACTCAAACTCAGTCGGGCTTAAACTCACTCAAGCTGAAACTCACCATGCCACACTAGCCTCACGCTCACTCAAACTCAAACTCACGTGTGAGTTTGAGTCCAAATGAGTCTGAGTGAGTGGACTCATGAGTGAGTCCGCCGACCTCTGGTTCGAAATGATGCAATCGTGTAGAGGTCGGCTTCATAACGCGAGGGACCCATATTCGATTCCTACCACGTGAAGCGTTTCAATTGTCATCATAATCATCGCCATCTTCTTCTTGTGCCCTCCCATTGTGTAAAGTTGGCTTTCCTGCAGTCCGCTTTGGTTACGACTCCGCCATCAGTGAGAACAAGAAAGCTCCACTTTTAAGTTCATCCTGGTCCAGGATTCGAACCCGTGACCCCAACCATTTAAAGGCGATCTACTAGACGAAGTTTCTGCGAAGAAACAGTTCCTATACCTCACGTTTAGCTGACGGTTGATTCGCTCGGGTGCTATAAACGGCTAGTTCTCTGGTTTGCCCCTTTGGTGGAGCGAACGGTAGTGCCTGGTCCCAGCCCAGACGAGGGCAATGTTTCTTCAACTGCGAAGTTGTCTGAGAAAGCCGTACGGCTGTCCTTCGTAGCTGTTCAGCGGCATTTTAGGTGGACTTCAGTATTTTTGTCTTCCTATAAACTCACCACACCCATTCCCCGAACATAAACAAGTTCTAAACTGTGAGCTCAACACCTTCTCGGCTTCGTAGTTTTTGTCAATACGATAAACTGGAGCCAAGGTTCTTTCGAATATTTCTCTAATGGTGGCTTTACCGTGAGTGGCGTCAACGTATTAAGGTTCTTGTAACTGATTTGTCACTCAAGATTTACTATAAGCCTACTTGACGACTTGAGTGGGGACCGGCGTCCGAAGGAGCGTTACAGTCAAACCCGGCTATAACGAACCCGGATAGAGCGAATTAAGCTATATCCCTTTCCTGCCCAGCAAAAAGATTTTGGAAAAGAAGGCCACAAGTAAATAAATTTTGTGTATTTACCCCTTCCTAATCATGCTTCGACAAATGAAAATAGAAAGCGCAGAGTATTTCACACAGAAAACAAACCCACACATATGTGTGGGCTGGGCTTCTATTCGTATGATCTGCGGGTAGTAAGAATACCTTAAAAATGGCACCAGGCGCAGAAAACCTGCGTTTTTACGTTTTATTTACGAGTTTTACATTGTTTTCAGGAGTACTTATATTATAAAAGGGATTTTTGTAAAATCAATAATAATGAAGTTTTAATTAATATAATTAATAATTATAATTAATATTTTTTATATGTAATTACGGAACTAGTTCAAGGTTCAGGCGCGAGAAAACATTACCAACGAGCCAGCACAAAACCGCGAATAAATGAGACACGAAGAAAGGAAGAAAAATTTTTTATCGCTAGCGCTGCAGGGCACGAGCCCGCCACCCTGTAGTGCCCAGCAAAATTTTCGTGACGACAAAAGCCCAGCCCACACATATGTGTGGGTGCATTTTTCAAGCGTGATGACGAAACGAAGACGAAGGGAACGGGTGTATTTTTTAGCCAATCGCGTTTTTCCAAGTCCTGCAAGTCATGTCTTACGCTTGTTATTCAGAAAATACGAGAATAGCAAGAGGAAATATCTGTATTCATCTTGAAGGCGGCTAGCGTGATCGCGCTGGCTTGAGCGCCGTTTTTAATGTGCGATTTCTCGCCCCCTGGTGGCGACATGAGTGAACTAACGAAACCAATAAAGTCTCGGAAGCGTTCGCAGCGACTACCAAGGGCTGTGAAACTGAAACCGAAACAGGTGCCACTTAGTAAACGATTTGTTGACCCACACGTTTGTGTGGGTTGGGCCGTAAAGGGATATATCGAACAAAAAAAAATTCAGTTACGGAAATACATGGGAAACATATTCCTTATAACGAAGTTCACATCCGATATATCGAACTCCGCGCGCCTAGAATGGCCGCCGAAATGCATGGTCTCGGAGCGGCGATTGAGATGTGGATTGGCTGCGACCACGGAGCAAGAGCCGCGACTGGGACATTGCGCCTTGCACGGAGCGACGTGACGGCCGACATTATCCGTAACTATTTCCGACACGTGGGACGTACGACGGAACCCGCCCAGTCAGCGAGTCCGTACCAAGACAGCAGCATCGGTGAACTGTGGAAAGAGCTCGCCAGCGTTCCCGATGATGTCGCGAGTGAAAGCCGTCCGATGATTATAGTGAAGCGTTTTCGGCAGTCGATGTGCTCCGCCAATGCTTCCTCGATTTTGGAGAACGCAGACTCGTACTGCTCCAAACAATGTTTCGTGTAGAGAATGCTATGCTAGTTGTAGCCGCCAAAACAAAAGTGAAAACAAGAATCACCGCTTTTTTTGCAAAGTAGGCAGTTAAGGCGGAAAGAAGCTTCAATAATAGCAATAAATGGATTATTTTGGGTATGGTTAATGGATACTTTACTGTGTTTGTTTCTGCATGCGGGGATGGTGGAGTTGAGGAGGGGAAGTTGGGGGGGGGGGGGGGGGGGGCTACCGCGCAATGCGAACTCATAACAATAAGCTCGTTATAGGCGGGTTCGGCTATATCGAACTATTGGATATATCGAACAAATCGCGGTGCATATTGCAGTTCGCTATAAACGGGTTTGACAGTATACCTGCTTGCGTAATAGCGGAAAAAAAACGGAAAAAAGAAAGGACGTTCATGGTTGTTCGTGCACCTGCATGTGCTCTTTCTTCAACTCCTCTGCCGTGAGAAAGAAAGAAAGAAAATTCAACACAACTTTCTTTTTCCTTTTTCTTTTTTTCGCCTGGATTCTAGGCGTGCCTGCCGTCTGTGCGTCCGACATTGGCGGCGAGTTTCACGAGGTCGCACGTAACGACCCGGCGGCGACACGCGCAATCGTCGGTAGCCCAGTTTGCTCGGCCTGCATCGCGTCGATAATCGAGCAGGCTTGAAGGTCGAGCACCGATTTCTTTCCCCTCACTCTCCCCGCTTCCTTTCGGCGTTCCCTCACCCCATCTCATCAGCTTCAGTTCCTTTGTGCGCTGCAGGACAGAGCGATGCCGTTCCCCTTGCGCTGCAAGTGTCGTCGTGCTGGGCGGGGCCAGAGCTCCACCTATACGCACTTAAAGGCCAAGACGTCAGGGGCACCGCGTGACCAGATCTCGAAGGAGCCAATGCGAGTCGGCAGAAACTACGTGCCTCCCGCCTCGGGATCGTGTTAGTTCTCTCCGTGCATGTCTGCGAGTTCCTCCACGCACGCGCCTTTTTTGTTCTAATCGTATCGAGGGAGCAACAGTCGAGAGCAAAGGCAGCGCAAGAAAACGAATTGTCTTGGCACAGCTCTGGTCACGTGTAAGGGCAGGAGAGGCGCGCGTCCTTTGAACATTTCTTCTCTGCCGAGGCATGTGTTTCGAAAGTGAGCACGTTCGACGAATCTTCCTTCCATCGTTTCGAGTGTCGATTTCGACTTGCGGTGCGACGTTTCCGTCAGTCCTCGTGTCGTTCGTTCCAAGTCGCAGCGCAGCTCGCTCGGCTTTTTTTCTGCCTTTTTCTATCTTACGCAATAAAAGCAGCAACAAAAAAAAACGATTTGAAGACTTTTGTTGGAAAAAAAAAAAAAAAAAAAGAGGCGCCTTTCCCGCATACTATGGCCTTGTGAAACTAAGGACCGACGAATTTAGGGTCACAGCAGCCTTCCGTTTCCCGCTGAAGTGAGAGGAGGGCGTTCGAAAATACGAGAATGTTTTACAACACCCAGAGTACAAATAAATTAAAATAAAAGTGAGAAATTATTTGCGCGACCATTAGAAATGCAGTTCCAGCGCTTCTAAAGTTAGCATGGGTCCCGTAAAACGTAACATAGCTCTCCGCTAGCAGTGAAGGCAGGTAGCGGCTAAGCCTCGGCTAACAAATGTCTAAGCTTGGACCATGCATTGCTTTGAGAGACACACACTATATAATAATGATACTGGTACAGTAAAGCACAACACAATTTATTACAAGTTCAACGGAGAAATACACCTGGTAGGCTCGGCTAATAATGATTGTAATAGTAATGATGATGATGATGATGAAAATGGAATCAAGATTTTAATCATGTGCCCAGGCACGTCCGACAGGAATTTCTGCTTGCGCGCAAAAAAAAACTAAAACTAGCAAGAATTATCATTAACTCGAGCAACGTACATGCTAATTACAATAAAGAAGAACCAAGCAGACATGATAAAACATGGCTCAAGTAGAACTCACGTAGAATGTTGGCTTTGTGAGCCTACAATACCTTTATTTGCGTAGCCTGAGCGCATGTTTTATTGCAACAATGTCTAGTTTTTTTGTTTTTTTTTACATAATTACCCGCCGCGGTGGCTCAGTGGCTAACGCGTTGTGCTGCTGAGCACGAGGTCACGGGTACAATTCCCGGCGGCGGCAGCGGCCGCTTTTCTGATGGAGGCGAAAAGCAAAAACGCCCGTGTGTACGAGGTTTCGGCACTCGTTAAAGATCCCCATGTGGTCAAACTTAATTCAGAGCCCTCCACTACGGCGCACGCCTCATCGCCTGCGCTGCGTCGGCGCGTTAAAACCCTACAATCAATCGATTTCTACCTAATTGTGGAGCCAGCCCAACTTCAACCACGCCTGTTTCCATTGGCAGGATTTTATCTGTGTTTTGTGCTTTGCGTGCACGGACACTACAGAAAGGAGCCTGAACACGTACCATGGTTCACAGTCAAACCATAAACGACGCTCCAGCCTCACCTTTTGGCCAATTCAAAGAATATCACTGCCATTCCCCTCTGTGAAAATGGTCTATTTGCGGAGCTGTTTGTGGTTCCTTGTTCTGAACACGTGCTCCCGTTCAAACCACCCCGTCGCGCCGGGGAAATGGTCACTGGGATTATAGCCGCGCCGGCATCTTGCGTTCTCCGCCTCCCGGTATTCGAGGTTCAGACGAACATCGCGATTATGCTTGGTGTCCGCGTCCGTGCCACTTATTTTTCTTTGTGAGTAGGCTTCACTGTGCGACAACATTGTGAAAAAGCCAGCCTGAAAAAACGAAGCTTACGTAGATCGTTTTAACAGCGAAGCTGTTTAGCAAATCGTAAAAGTTTGGTGTCCGCAGTTAAAAATACCAAGTAAATGCCGAGAGCACGTGAGTGCGTGCCTCGTGGCGACCATCCGGCAGCTAAAAAAACAAACAAGAAAATACCGAGCGCTCGTGTGTGTGTGTGCCTTGAACCGACCGCCCAGCGTCCCCCGCACGTTTTTCAAGCCAAGCACACCCACTCAGGCAGGTTGGCCAAGATTGCCAAAAAACAGCCCCAGCTTTCGCCGTAATCGTGGCAACAATTTTTTGTAGCGCTTATTTTGCCACAGGGCATAGACGATGGAGTATGAGGTGATGAGGAGGAAAGTTGATCAAATGAGCACTTGCTCGGAATGAGAAATGTTCCAGCTTTCGCAGTAACCATGGCAACACTTGCTCGGAACGAGAAAGACACGTCATAGCGTATGCCCCTCCAAGGTGAGGCTCAATCCGAATCTTCCAAAAGTGCCGGAAACTTCCAAAAAAATGAAGGAAGCTCACGCTTACAGCAACGATGGTGGTTGTAGCAAAAGTATCCAATGGGAATTTGCTCGTACTAAAGTTTATTCTCTCTCTCTCTCTCTCTCTCTCTCTCTCTCTCTCTCTCTCTCTCTCTCTCTCTCTCTCTCTCTCTCTCTCTCTCTCTCTCTCTCTCTCTCTCTCTCTCTCTCTCTCTCTCTGTACGATATTTTGCCGGATTGCTGTTGTGACAATTAATGACCTCGTAGCGATGTAGGGTGAGGTGTTCTTCCGGTCTCCTGGTGCGTGATTACAGCTGGCGGCGTCAGGTGCGTGCTTATATGCTGTCAACACAGGCTTTACTTTCTGCTGTAGCTTCGGCAGTTCCACTGCTACATGTCCAATTGTTCGTATCATGCCTGACCTGTCCTTCCCACGTTAGCGCTGGAAGTGCTGGTGCCCGTAGTGTTCTTGCCGTTAACCATAGTTGCCGAGCCTGGCCTATGGTAGACCCGTTCTGCCTTGTTTCTCATATTGCTTGCGGTCGGGTGCTTTCTGGAGCATTTTCAGCCCGTTTCAAAGCTAGAAGCCACTAAACCGTATCTGCATAAATACAACCCCTTTAAGGGCGAAACACATGAGCGGGAAAGGATGCGTGTGCGCATCCTTCCGGGGGCCAAACTGGTTTGGCCCCCGGAAGTTCTCCGCATCGGCCGCTGATGTGTCTGCCACTTTGATGATGATGATGATGATGATGATGATTGTTGCTATTGGAATCCCCTTTGTAGCGGGGTGATGACGTGTCATCGTAGCAAAAAACAACTAATATACCTATGTTTTATACTCTTCGTTTAATGCTGGCGCTGCTCTTAGGGCAGGCACGAAAAAAACGTTATAACGCACAAAATACTTATTTTTTTCTGTTGCAGGAGGTAGCTGTCCTAGGCAATATTTCCCTCTCTGTTTTTCGTCCACCAGCATTCTAGTCTTCTTTTCTCGAAAGAAAAGTCGGCTTTGCCACAACCAGACACTTTATGCGGTGAACACAGCTTTAAAGTGTCTTCTCGCTGTGCCAGGCTCAGGTTGTCATGGCGTATACACTCATTTCATTGCAGAAATATTGTCCGTGAGTATGCACATAACGACCCATCCTAATCATCATCAGCAGCAGCATAATCGTAATCATCGTCACCGTTGACAAAGGATGGTGGCTATGTTAAATGAGATGAGCCATGATGTGTGTACGTGCGTGCGTTTATTGATCCTGACGTCATCATAAGATGACGGTTCATCGTAGCCGTTAACTTCCGAGCGCTGTCATCGTCGTCGCCCTGGGTTAGGGCTTCGTTCAGGGGCTCTATTATTGCTACTCAAGAGGGGTGCACGAACGCAACTGACATGTGTAAGGCTGCGGAAGGTCATAATGATAGAGTTTCAATACGATTTATCAGGCAAGCGGCATTTTTTTTTTCCTGACTCGATACCCCTGCAATTCAGTATAAAATAACTGAGAAAGTCGATTTGTCTTCTAGAATGCTCCGTTTTTTCAAAGTCGACTCACAACACCTGATGCTGAACCGTTCCCTCCCCGTCATCTACAAGGGCTGAGTTCTTCACCAAGTATTCCGATACAAAACAGAAGAAAGAGAAGTTGCTTCACAATTATGGCCTACTGAATGAAATACTTTGCTGTGTTGCTAATTACGAATTTAGTTGTCTGGCTGCCAACAATTGCCGCCTTCATTATGTGACAACTCCGGCAGCAACGGAAAGACAATAACTCACACGCGTTTCACAAAGACCGGGGGTGAGCACGCCTCCATCAAACTTATTTACTTACCCCTCAGAGATATATCGTTTCATAAAAAAGTTTCAGGATCAAACATTCTTTAATGTCAGGGTCACTGACTTGAACCCCTATTCTATTACAAATTCAGCCAATTTCAAACACGCGCTTCTCCGCTGAAAGCGTTTGTATCGACCACAAATGTTCTCTCTTTCGCGGGACCACATAGTTCAGTGTCAGCCTTGGTCGGGTATGCTCGCGAGGAACCCGGCAGCCCACACTCGCGCAATAAAACTGCGCGCCCTCGAGCCGGTGCATAAAAAGGAGGCGACTGTTTCCGTCCGGTGGCCGCGCCGCGACCACGCGCTTTCCTCCCCGGGATCCCGGGGAGCAGCATCTTCCCTTCTCCCGCTTCCCCCTTTCCCAATCCCGTTTCCCACTTTCCCGGCGCCGTCCCGCGCGGGTGCGCTCACGCACCCGGAGAGGCAGGCATGCGCGCTCCGGGCCAGGGGCCGGGCTCCGGTGCGACCGCCCCCCCCTGGACACGTGCGCCCCCTCCTCCTCGACAGCCTCCTCTCCCCTCCTCTTCTGGGCCCTTTCGGCCAGGCTCGGAACTCCAGCGTTTCGAGGCCGAGTTTCGCCCCGCCACGATGCAACAGGTACGCTCGGTCCCGGGCGTCGGCTGAACGACGACAACGCCCGACGCGTGGTTCACTGAGAGCAGAAGATCATCGGGAATCGCCTCCATCAAAAACGTAAATATTCTGCCATCTTTAACCGGCTTGCTTGGTGCCTTTTAGCCACATCAAACCAAACACACACCGCTACCTGCCTCGCTAGCAGACCAATGATGAATGTGCGAGCAAGGGCTTCACAACAAGCGACGTTTCGCGTCCTGAGTCAAGTGTGCGGGATTCATTAAAGGAGATTATATTTAGGGAAGCGGCCCAGCGTTTATTGTCGCTTCGCAGCGTTGCCGTCAATGCGCATTATTTGGAGTTGTTGCCAATTTAGTTGCTACTCCTGTGCCTTCATTGTAAACAGTTCTGCGTGTCAACACGTTACTGACTCCGCCGATCTCTGAAACACGGATATTCTACCGATTTCAACTTTTGTCAAGTTGATCTATTTGTGGGTGTAAAAACATTCATTGAAAAGCCCCGTTTCGTATTTCCACCTCACGTGTGAGTTGAGACATGTGAATTACCTGGATCATAATGAAAGCAAATATTTCGGTTCATTTTGGCAATGATTAAGGCTTTCGAGCCATGATGCCTCTAAGCTGTGCGCGAAAATTCAAACTCAGAAAAACAGTGAGCGTGATTAGTTTCGCAGCAAACCAACCGAACCCTCTCCTGGTTTACCTCGCACAGGGCAATGGTGGATACTTTACAGCTCTGTACTTTTTTTTTAATACTGATAATAGAATGTCGACAAAAGAGTTCGCAAAGTGTCATCCCCTCTTCGCCTCAGCTTGCAACAAGACACAGTTTGCTCCAGATTCGCCTTTATGATGGTTGTTTTGCTTTTTGCAGCATCCCCAGCGCCATAACTTGACCTGCGATGTTGCTTTTCTCGCGTTCTGTGTTCCTACAGATACCCCTGGGAGTAGGCTGAAGTTGGCATTAGCCCTCCCTGAGCCCTCTTGTTGCCTTCATCTAGCTTACTGTGAACTCCGAACAAGAAGACAACACAACTCCAGAGGTGAGTGGAGCTAGTATTCTCTATTGAATCTTAAAGGAGTACTGACACGAAATTTCTCGCTTTCAGTTTTTATGCTGTAAAGAATACCTATGGTCCCAGTAATTACGAAAATCGAACCGAAAGGCGTCAGCCACCAACATATAATTAATTATAGCACGTTTATTGCAACCACTTTCAAATTCGGTCGCCGCGCGGGAAAATGGCCGTTCGAAGGAGAGCCTGCAAGCGGACTGCCTGACGTCACGGTCTCCGTGACGTCGGACCGTGACGTCATGGTCTCCGTGACGTCAGGGACGTTCGCTGCATCGTCTGCTACGGATTGCACGCGGTTCACACTAAAGCGCTGGACACATGTACGATTTGTACACTCGATTCGCATGCGACTGATCGTTACGACTGTCACCACGACTAGTCGTACGCGTGAATTTGAGACACATGACCCGATGCGTGCATGCGATGCGTCGTCGGCGTCGCTCCGCCCACCGTTTTTGCTCCATGGTCAACTACGACTATCGCTGAGCTGAATTTGTAGATCCCGCGCGTTTAATCGCAAAAAATGGATAAAGCAGGCAATCGTGAAGCGTTTCCTGCCTTCGGAAACAGTTCGCGCACACGCCGGCCGCGCCTGCCAGCTCGGACACTCAGCGGCTCGATCCGGCGCAGACCACGGTAGCAAGACGGTAGCAACCGCTTGTCGCTGCTCTTCTGAATCAATCTGATCGTTAAAATGAAGTTCCACATGCGAGAAAGTAGGTGTTAGTGTGGTGAAAAATTGTGCTTGGGATTGTTATCAGGGCTTATTTTAAAAGCGGCGATCAGATATCTGCCGCGATGCAAGCGTATACGCTGACCGGCCCCCCGCGGCGCGCGGCGGGCGGTGCGCCGACCGGTCGAGAGATGGCAATACCTGCGCGGAAACGTGAAGTGCGCACTTCGCAAGCCTTGCTCACAGCGGTACCGCAGCCAAGCCAAACCTCCTATCGAAGCGAGACCGCCCACAACAACAGCGCAGGCTATCGCTTCCGGTTCCGGAAACAACTGTATGACGTCATGCTGAATCGGCCGCAAAATCGCGGATAGCCTGACGTCACACCCTAAGCGATTTCGCTAGTGCTGCCGATTTGTAATAGTTCGCGGCCAGGGCAATTAAAATCGATTTTTGATGCGTTTCCAGCCTCGGATCGCTCCAAAAATTTCTGTGGGTAATCTGTACAAACTACTGAAGCCAATTATATCGTTATTTAGGCCTCTAAATTTGGTGTCAGTACTCCTTTAAGCAGCACGACGAACGAGAAAACTACACGCCGAGGCTTTTTGGTACCTTAAGTTAATAAACAGGACATGTAGAGGCCCATATTGCCTGCCGAAAAATGGCGCCTTCAATGAAGACCACACAAAACGTCCCTATGGCGTGAACCGCGTAATACGTCATCTTAAGCTTCACCGAAGAATGTCGCCATAAAACTGTGAGCCGATGGTGTTAGGGCAAGGAGACACGATATTTCCGAAATTACTTGCAACTTTTGTTGAAAGCGTGTTTAGAAAGCTCAGTTGGGAGACGTAATGGATCCGAGTTAATCATCATCAACATCATCACCAGCCCATCTACGCCCACTGCAGGGCAAAGGCCTCTCCCATTATTCTCCAATTACCCCGGTCCTGTGCTAACTGCGACCAATTTATTCCCGCAAACTTCTTGATCTCATCTGCCCATCTAACTTTCCGCCGCCCCCTGCAACGCTTGCCTTCTCTAGGGATCCACTCTGCTACCCTTAATGACCAACGGTTATCTTGCCTTCGCATTACATGCCCTGCCCACGTCCATTTCTTCTTCTTAATTTCTGCTAATATGTCCTCAACACGCGTTTGTTCCCTGACCCACTCCGCTCTCTTCTTGTCCCTTAATGTTACACCTATCATCTTCCGTTCCATTGCGCGCTGAGTCGTCCAAATTGTAATAAGCAGCACCAAATAAACTTGAGGATTGTTGGCATCATCTCGGGAAGTAAACTTGCAAATAACTGGTACAAAATATTCACCATTTAATGGTTAAAGCTGAGCACTAGGCCTAAAGATTAATACGAATGCACCAAAGGTAATGTTTCACAATATACCTTGACGCAGCGCTTCAGTGGGGATAACATATTCGAAGCAGGTGACTACACTTATCTCGGAACATTGCTTACTAGGCCACGACAAAGAAATCATGCGCAGACTTAACGCGGGATGGAGTGCGTTTAGACAGCACTCCTACATATTCATTAGTACCTTACGCTTGTTAGTGAAATAAACAATATGGAGCCAGTGCATACATGCACCATTTCCTCATGACGCAGGAGCGTAAAATCACCAGGGAGAAAAAGCAAAGATGAACCAGACAACCATGAAAAGAAAGAAAGACGTTCGGTACGCTTGAGAACAGAAAGTCCGCGTAAGGAAACAAACTAGGATAGTGGACATTCTGGCTCAGATCAAGAAAACAAAATGGAGCTCAACTGGGCGTACAACGTTCGGAGAGGACAAAACATAAACCAAACAAGAAACTGTGAGGATGATGAGAAGCTGAGTAATACTGAATACTAGATGGACCGATGAGACGGGAAAATTCCGGTGAAAAGAAAGGTTAGGCTAACACTGGACATAGCTAGGTGTATTACTTCGATAGAAGCTTTTGCCTTGGAATACTCCCCCAATGAGTAATGATTGCTTTTATTATTATCATGATGATGACGATGATGTTGATAGTGGTTGGTGGGGTAAGGGTTATGGTGATTATGGTGATGGTATGGGGACATAAAAATTATGCCCTGCAGAATGAAATTTATCTTTGAAACCTAGCTTCATGAAGTCTATAAAAGGCTGCAGCAGTTTGTTTTTAATAACGTAGATGTTTGAAAAAATTATAGTGCAGAAAATTTTCTCCATACCTTATGACTTTTTGGTATTTAGCTAAAGAAAACGAAACTACAGAGTTTTGCCTTTAGCTGCAAGAAAAAAGTGCTGGCTGCTGGAAGAACAAAAACGCGTATCAAACGATTGAAGGCCCTAAAAGAGTATAGCGGAACTAGTCAAATACGGCAACACAAAAATGGTCTTTATAAAAATATATATAGATATATAGCGTTATAGCTTTATAAAAATGGTCAAGCTGCTAAGAAACATGACTTTTTTTTTTTTTGCAGATTAGGAGTACAATAAAAAATTTCTTTGATTATAGTTACCGGTCTTGTGAAAACGCTACAAGTAACAGCTTAGTCCTCGTTCTATCTTTTGATCGCGAGTAGAATGTGAGGAACACTGTCGAGCAAGCAGAGAGCCTCTAAAATAACCCGCTTCGACATCGGTATAAAATTTCCCCGGGCGGTGAACGCAGGGTCATTCAATGTTACGTCAAAGAGCACTACCACACGAACGCTTCCCGTGCTATACTATCCCATACCAAACCTCACAACGCGTTTTACGCATTAACCATTTGTAACGAAACGTTGAAGCCTCGCGATACTAAAAAGCAACAATACGAAAGTCGATTGCGATCAGGGAGGCGTTCTTTGTCACATTCAGCAACCAGCTTCTAACGGACGTCAGTAACAACTAACAAAACAAAATTCTGACGCGCTGAAGTGCCAGTGTCCACAGAGTAGTAAAATAGTAGCAGAAACTGCAGTTTGAAAAAGTTGTAATTGTCTAACAATTGCTTAATGCTCTCACACCGAGAATTTTTAAAGTAGACTTCACCATAGTACACAGGTTCAATGCTGCAAAGCAATCTTTGCAGGTGCATTATAGGAAGTCTGTTATCAAAGTTCCTTTTATTTGGTACGCGGCGAAACTGCGACCCATCAATCGTTACAAGCGGACAGGCGGGTTCCTTACTTGAGCCGAATAGAAATGCTCGAGCATTCAACAAACCGGTTTCACGAAAACGGCAATTTTCGCGAAGCATAAATGTTGCAAAAGTTTTTTTCTCCGGTGAACTCGGTAATTCGAATTAGCAGCGCACCCCGCACGTGTGTCGCTAGACCCGGAGTGCGCAGACGTGGAGAAATCGATGTGCGTAGGCAAACGCTGCGCCCACGTGCACCTCAGGCAGAGCCGAAGGAGCGGAGGTTGGAGCAGCGCCGCCGCCGCATGGACGACGCGGAGACACTTATGGGCCGAACGGGCCCCATGCCTCCAACAGCGTACGGCATCGGGCTCAGGGGCTACCTGGACGGACACGACATGCCGGCCAGGGTGCAGCCCGCATCGGGCGTCGCCGACCGCTGTACGTGCAAGCCTTTATCTCTCTCCTCTTGGCATGCCGTCCCTTCTCTCGCCTTTTCGCTGCCACCTTAAACGGGCCATGAAGACAAAATACAACTTAGTTCGGTTTGAAATAACTAACCTTTGGGAACTCATTCAGTTCAATTCCAGCCACGAAAGCGCAAGACACATTTGCAGACTTTTATATTTCGCGCCACACGACGTCACCGGTGACGCAATGGAGGAGGCACCGCAAACACTGTTATCGGTGTAAAAACTGCAAGCGAAGCATCAAACGGAACTCGAAGCCCCAGTGCAGCCACGCAGTCATGTGTCTTGACGCGATCTTTTGACGACGCCCGCCAATCGTACAGACGAGCTTCTGTGACGTCACGAAGACCCGGCGAGGAAGGGATTGGGAGTCCCTACTGCTTTATCTGTTTCCCATAACATCTAGCTAAGTTGTTGGAAGCTTTAAACAAAATTGGCGAAGCTGTTATCTGGGAAAAGCGTTACTTTTCTGAACCTAACCTGTATTTCGTCTTCATGGTTCGTTCAAACACAGGACCGAATTCCTATCGTTATCTAGCTGCTCCAGCATTTAAAGCGGATAATAATAAACAGACGAGTCCCCGGAAGTTAGGAGTACAGTGAGTTTCTGTGAGAGAAGGATAGAAAATGGAAAGTGTCTGCAAAAACTAGGTGGTGTTTAAAAGTCTTATCACGCCTGCTTGTGGGGGATTGTAGGCAGGTTGGGTTGACAAAATAGACGTAAACGGTTCAGCCAAGACCTTTACATAACAGGACTTTTTCGAGGTAGAGAACATGTAAGATAATGGCTATAAAAATTTAAAAATAAAACACAACAAAAATCGGTCTTTGCGCAGTGGTGCCCATTCGTGTTGCTACTCAGTCTGCTAAAACTACGTTTGAACATTGCATTTGTGAGCTCACGCTGTATTGGGGCATACGCGGGCAGGCAAAAATATGTTCTTTTTATTTCGTTTCTCAAAGAGTTCCTAGGCCTTATTGCCCCGTATTAAAACCAACAAAACTTACGAGCGCTATGCACGCTAGATCAGGACTATATATACCGGACGCCGAGCAGCCTGTGTAAGCATGACGAAACCGTCCTGCAATAAGCTTAATCGAATTTTTTTCGCTCTCTTCTCCGGAATTCGGCCATTCATGAGGATTACAAAGATTCTTGGCCCGTGTCCTCGTCAATTATCACACGGAAGGCGCTGGAGCCTTCTCTGCGCCTCCCCTTGTCCTCAAGAATCTCTTTACGTAAACTTCCTGAGATCCATGTGCACCCTCATGGATAGCATGCCACCCAACAAGGGTGCTGTTAATTTTTTTTCGGGACACCAGTCACTATAGGACACTGTAAGTACTCGGTAATGTTAGTGTTATGCTTGCGTGCGCGTCTGTATATTTGTGCCTGTCTGTCTGATTGAAGTTTTCATGCAATATTCATTTCATCTGGCGTAGCAAGGCAGGCAGCCAGCACGGTTGATATCGCATGTAACAGCTGATTAAAAAGTTTTCTCCTCCTCCCTCCTCTTCGAGTAATCGCCCGAGAAGGGATCTCACTTATTTGCAGAAACAGAACTAGTTCTGCTCTATCATGAAACCTGAAATTCTGTTAAATAGACCGGCGTGACATATTACGATTAAAAGCAACACGTCAGCAGAATGGGCAGCCGTTGATGGTGAAGGTGCGTTTCCGTGTCGGCAAAATATGCGTCAAGCGTCATCAGTTGTTACCCAAAATCACGGTTATCGCTACTGTTTCATACAAAAGGCACGCGGAGAACACCGAGCAGCAGAGCCACACGAGTGGGTTGCCAGGCACGATGTACCGACTCGTAGAACCAACCACAAAATGTTTATCAACGTCTATATAGTTTGTGACGGCACAAAATGAACGGTCTTTCAGCGATGTAGGAATCATGGTAATGTTATCGCCTCTTTTTCTCGTTCTTGACGTTGTATCTTGCTTCTGACTGCACTTACGACAGCAAGGCAACGCGTCTATACTGCAATGTTTACGTCGGTGATAATTCATGTGTAATTCAGAGGCAAAATTACGTGAGGCCCGCAAAGTGAGAGAGAGAAAAAGAAACCATTTTGAGGGACGAATGTAGACACATAAGCCTGAGGAAAACTTTCTCACCACCCGCCGCGGTGGCTCAGTGGCTAAGGCGTTGCGCTGCTAAGCACGAGGTCGCGGGCTCGATTCCCGGCCGCGGCGGCCGCTTTTCTGATAGAGGCGAAAAGCGAAAACGCCCGTGAGCTCAAGATTTCGGCGCACGTTGAAGATCCCCAGGTGGTCAAAATTAATCCGGAGCCCTCCACTACGGCGCGTCTCATCGCCTGAGTTGCGTCGGCGCGTTAAACCCTACAAACAATCAATCATCAAACTTTCTCACCGGCTGCAGGGGTTTGCGGAGGGGATTGTTGTACAGGAGCTGAAGCAAAGGAGATTAAAACGATGATTTGAATATACGTACATAGTCCGCAATCCCGTTTACAGCGCCGCAACTTGACTGCTACGACCGTTAGGGTGGTGTGAAAACCTTGAAAGCTGTCTCGTGTCGCTATAAAAAAAACGTATAATGAATCTTAGTGCCAGAAAAGAACGCTTAATTTTTGCCCATGTGACCCGAATGGTTAATTTGGTCAACCGTCTGTAATCAAGTCTGTGTCTGACGGTTACGTGCAATAAACAGGGTATATGCGTAAGAACATCTTAGATTGCTCGAGGAATGAGACACGCGGGGCGGTTATGGCTGCGCGAAGGGCCTACGAAATGGCAGTACTAGCGTGAAGGTCACACCAAGAATCGCGTAGTTACGTTGAGTGTTAGAAAACAATCGAAACAGGCTTTAAGGACCAGACTATAAGATTGTTGAATGACAGTGATTCGCTGTGGCACGTTTAAGGGGAAAGCCTTACATCCAACATCGTGAGAACAGGTGGTGACGTCAAAGTTCTTGGCCCTGTAAAGATAGTAATAAAAATACACCAAGCTCGCAGCGACCCTCGGAAATAAAACACAAAGAAAAAAGTAGCTGGGGAGCGGGGACATCCATGTTAAGTACTTAGCATGTGAGACGCGATAGCAATACTTCGTCGTCGAAGCAGCGCTTAAGAACAGAGCTGCTGCGTACCCCGCACTAGAAGCGCTGAAGGCCAGCTGAGAGAGCGAGACTATCAGCAACGGTTTTATAGGCGTCCTGCACCATACAGAGGCCACTGACAGCGCACCTCATTTTTTAAGTGATCTGCCCGGAGTTTCTATGAATGTGTTGGAATTTATCATCCGGTTATCACCCAGTGCCTAACGCGCTGTGTCACCGTTTTGCATAGCCCGCACAAAGGTGCCCTCACCACCCCCATGATGCATGGACCTGCCTGGTTCTCTGGCGGCAGGCATCGGTTCAACCTGTTTATAGGGCTCTGCACACGAAAGCAACGCCTGATCGGGCCTAAACACCTAACCAACGCGGGAAAAACGAACTTCATCGCACAAGTCCGGCGCTTGCTGAAATCGCGTATCGCTGATTTTTTTTTTTTTTTTTTTTTTTTCACCGTGGTATAACTGTCGCAGTAGGGTCGACATTTGGGCGAGTTGGTATCGGTTGAACATCTTCGAACAACAGTGTAAAAAACACAGACACTAGGGCAAGAAAATGACAAGACGACGCTGTACTGACAACTAACTTTATTGGAACGACATCACCAAATGAGTACTACAACCCAAACCCAACTGTCGGCAGCTTTTCTGCCCGCCCCTGATTTTCACCCTCCTGTTGTCGCTGCGGTCGATTCAGGTGGGCTTCAGGTTGGCGCTCGCTTCGGGCCGCTGCCGCCGACGTCGCTTCCGGTTGGCAGTGATGACGTCTTCCAGCGGACGCTTGATTAGCATGACTGATAAGCACGGCTGAGCACCACGGCAGCTACGGACGCCTAGTTCTCACGAGAAATCACTCAATGAGCCTGACGCTATCGCGCTAAAAGAGAACCACCACGCTTCTCCGCTGTGAGGAACGCGGCGGCGTTTCGGCACCCCGCAGCCCCACCCAACGTTACTCTAGTAACGTTGGCCCCACCGTTGTCTTCTCCGGCGAAGCTTAGCACCCTGCCGCCGCAACCTCACCCAGTTGTGCAGCAGTCCCCTGCTAGTCAGGGCACTCTGCGCGGTGCACCGCTGTATTCACTGCGGGCGCTGTGGCTCCTTCTGCTCCTCTCAACACCGAGAAAAATGGCGGCGTGCACTATGCCGGCACATACAACTTTTATGCACGTGAGCTGCCGTGAGCAGTATTAAGCGCCTCTGCCGATTTTCTAAAGCGAGCAAGCAGTACCATTTGAACCTCTCGAAAGAATGCGATGCGAGTGGGGGCGGCAGCACTGAGAACCCGTCTTGCTTCCGAGTCAGCGAGCTCATCCCAAGCGAGACCGCTGTGCCCAGTAACCCACTGCAGTGAGATGGGATGCCCACGCTGTTTGGCGAATATGTGCAATACGGCTGGCTCAAAAAGGTTGCGCGGGCTTCGTAGCAATGCGCATTCGATTACCTGCGAAACTGGTTTAGAATGATCGTATTCTTATCAATCTTGACAAGGCTTACATGTAATGCACCAAAATGCCTTGCGGATGCCCACAATCTCCGCGGCTATCGATGACCTCGCGTGGGCCAGTCGAAATTTGTGGCTGGAAATGACGAAAGCCGCCATTCAGGACAGCGCAGACGCTGTGGCGACGGTGAACAAGCACGCGGCGACGGTGCCACAATGACACCATCATGGAGAATGTCAGTCACTGGCGAGCACCGGATTATTTCATAACCGTAGGTGTCGGCAGCTCAACAGAAAGGAAGGAAGAATACAAAAGGAGCAGCAAATGCAAAAGGACAACTGGATTTTACGAAAACACGAAAGCCTAAACAAATAAACCAGAACAAAAAAAAATAAAGGACTTCGGTATTCCGTGGGCGTACTGCATATGATTTCCGATCGTTTTGTTCGTGCTTGTTTTTGTTCGGGGACATTGCGTAATGCCTAATCGTTATGGTGAGAGCACACATCGGAGCCGCGTAATGTTGATGAGTAGCTTGCAACAACAAAAAAATGACATAGTAATCCTTCGCAAACACAGGCTTTGCCACCTGGCAGAAGTTAAACAAACGTCGGAAAGCGAAATACTGTTCCAAAGAATTTATAATGTTCTTCTCTTCGGATTCAGGATGATTCTAAAAAAATTAAAGCCGTTACACTCAATGTGAAAGCTGTCGGAAGTGCAGAGCAGTGATTCGCCATAATGGGCTGTACCGCTGTTATCCGCTTACTGCTACCACCCCATGTAATTCAAATTTCCCGCCTTCGCAGTGCTGGCGCACTCGCTGCCTGAAACTGCTGCAGCGGGAGTTCTGTTCTCTTTGTGCTTTTCTCCCCGCACGTGCCGGCGTTGCACTGCCACATTTTGCGTTTACTATCGTAAAAACCAACCCAACGGGCGTCCTTAACTAAAGCAATGCAGGCGCTGCCGGTTAATTACGTATATTAGATGCAACGCATCTCATGCTCACCCCTCTGTCCTTCCTGCGTCTGTCCGGCGTTGTCCGCACAGCTGCGCCTCTCCTCCTCTCCTCTCTCCGATAGCGAACACTCTCTCCCAAACAGCTGCGGGTTGGCGCAGCGCGCTCTCACTCCGTTGCTAGGCGCCGGTGGGCGGCGCTGCCCGCGCTGCGCATGTGCAGTACTCTCTCCGCGCTCTCCTCTCCTTCGGGCGCTGTGAATATAAAGCGGCAGGCCGCGCTCCGACGCTCTCAGTTGACAGTCGTCCGCGTTACGCTTGGACTCTCTCGCAGTATTCGACGATTGCTTGATGCAATCATCGAGCCCCTAACTGTGCACTTTACGGACCACAAGGCACTCATTCTCGTCTGCAATAAAGACCGTACCTGAGCATACGTGTACTGCATGTGGATTGCATGGTGACAATGGAAAATTACGCCCACCTCCCCTTCGCGTGAAAATCCCTGCTATAAGCGTAATCAATACGATGGAAAACGCTAATGGAACCCCCCATGAGATGCGTTGCATCACACCAGGGTTCCCGCGAGGGGAGGAGGGCGTAATTTTTTTTCCTCAAATGTACTTATAGTTTTCTTTGCGCTAAGCAACGGGAAGATGTATGACAAGCGCCAGCGTTTCACGAGTTTCGAACGCTTATGGCTACATAAACCGCTTGGCTTTCAAAGCCTCTGGGGTACGCCGCGAACAACAGCGTTACCCCGGGACGCCACCTTGGTGCCCTATATACTTCGGTCGAGCGAGCGCGCTAGAACGACAAGGCGAGCGCCTAAGTGCTCTGCCCTTAAAAATCGCAGAAACTCCAAAACGGAAATTGTCGCAAAAGTGCTTAAGCCGCCCTGGTATTTATCAAGCCCCTTTAAAGCGGGCTTCAGTACTAAATTTTTATGTATTGCTGCAAAGCGATTTAACAGGCACCATACAAGCATTCTGATAGCGATGTAGGAAGACCCCAGTCTGTATCCGTATGAAACGAGCAGGCTTCACTATTGAACACAAGTGCGTTGCTCACAAGAAATTTTAGGGGAAGAGAAACTAGTCCCCACTAGACGCCACCCGAAGTGTTGGGCTCGAACTGTGGTGTTGAAAGGCCAATGTCATTCACGTGAAATGTGAAGCTGTGCTCTTAGGGAAATATAAACGTTAATAAAGGCAGCCAAAAATAGTCACTGCGCGGTACACTCCAGTTTAATTTACTAAACCTTTGGTATAAATATCACACAAGTAAAGCCCTAGCTCGTAGAGGATTTGGAAGCGTGGTGGTAGCGTTTTCGGTGCATGCAAAAGTACCGATGGCCCATCTATTGATTCACAGGCGCGAAGAACTTTGAATACAGAGCTGCTTTAAAGTACGTGTATGCCGGTACTCTTACAGATATTTTCATTCGTACAATTATAAACACATGACATTAAAATATCGGTCCTCTCTTCCACGCACTAGTTGTTCTCAAACGGGGCCTGGGGACCCCTTGAGGTACATGAGGGCTTCATGAGGGTTCCACCAGTTCCTCCACATGCACTCTCGTTGTTGTTCTTTTTCCTCAAACCTCGTCTCCAACCTAAAAGAACTGGCTTACACGCATGACACGTAAGTTAAACTACGTAGCATACAACTTAAAGTTGGCTTTTAAAGACGATAGTCTTTCTTGGGCTACTTAAACCCATAAATTTGGTATGTCTGTCTGTCTGTATGTCTGTCTGTCTGTCCGTCTGTCTGTCTGGGACTCGATTCAGCCACCCGGCCAAAGTAAAACAAGGCCTGCGCCATAGTCTTATATAGTCACAGCTAAATGTGCCCGTCTAAGTCCGGTGTAATGTTCATACTTGTCAATATTGGTGAAGAACAACAAGACATTACGCAAATATAAGACAACAAAGTAATACAGAAGTGATATTTGCAGCGTTCCTTTACAAAAAATCGTACATGTTTGATTTGTGTGAGATTAAATACTTCATTAACTGCAGAAAAAAAATTCATTCCGCCGTCGCCTGCTGTCGACCGCGCCACTATAGCTTCTGGCGCCATTTTAAGAAATCAACCGGCAACAGTTACGAAAGGTTCCACTAGGTAGGTTCCACGTTTTTCTTGGAACGCACGTGGAGTAGGGCAATGTGGTTCTATCAACGTTGAAGTAGGACGCCTCGATTCACGCGCGTCTCCGCCGTACGGCAGCGTTGGCATCGAGACACCCGGCCTAGAGCAGTGGAACGGTGGAACGTGGTAAATTTAAATAGGCTTGAACAAACCTTTAGAATGTTTCCCTTGGGTGAAGCGCGACGCAAGAGGAACAACATGAGAGGTGAGCGGGAAAGCGAAGGGAGGCATTTACTTGGAAAATGTCGACAAAGGACGATAGTCTTTGTCGACATTTGCAACGAAAGGAGCAGATACGCGGCCAATTTTTTGCATAACAAGTCAATTTTGCAAGAAAGCTACACACAAAAGCATGCAGTAATAAAAACTCTGCTTCTACGTGCAAGGGTGAATGGCTCTGCAATATGACACGTGTCGACATACTTCATCGCGGGATCCGCCAATACTTTTGCAACCCCGAATGGAACCTCAGCACGTTCGTGGTTGAGAACCACCGCCATATTGTAAGAGCAGCAGCGACCCTGAAAGTATTGCTTGAGGATCTGTCATGGCATTCTTAGTAGAAGCTCGATATTCCCCCTCGCTCGCGATAGCGCAAACATGGTTCCACTGCTACCATCAAAACATGGAAGAAACAATGATGCAATGTTTTGTAACAAGTATTGTGATCAGTGTTTGCAAATGTAAGGTTTGAAGTTTGAAGTTTATTAGTAACTGCGCAAATAATACAGTACATAAATTGGTAAGGAAGACAGAAAGAGGTCCCATAGTTTATCACTGTGAGGGAACTTTTATTAAAAGGAACATAAAACTGGTAAAACATGGGCAGTCAGAGTAAATAAGCAAAAATATAATATAGGTTTATACACAAATCAATTGGACATGGAAAAATGAACATGGTGCAATGATGATCGTTCATTACAGATTAAGCCAAAATTTCAGAGAGGTGGTCAAAAAAAAAAGAACAAGAAACAAAAATACGTCACTGCGCATCAACAATACACAACAAAAAGAGCTTAATTACGCCAGAACAGCCTAGGCTGATTTGTAACGCCTTCATAAAGCAAACAGTGCGTACATGAAAGCAGAATTATTGTAAATTCATATTACACAATAAACACATAACGGGGATCAATCAAGCAACGTGCAACTGGGATGGATCAAGAAAAAAAAAGTCCCAACGCACAAGGCAACGGCGGTCAACAGTAGACGTACGGCTTCCCGGATTTTTATACGTTTTCCTTGTATTACTGGGTGAGAGTGAATGGAGGACTGTTCAAGAAGAAACGCTTAAGTGATCTTTTAAATGATTATAGTGGCTTTCGGCTTTCAGGGGGAGGGGAAGGTTGTTCCACAAACTTATCATATTGAATTCAACCGACGTCAATGATCCTCGGACGTCAATACGGTCAAACACTGGGGCCCCCTCACGAGCAAGCAAAGTGAGAAATGACTCGTAAAAGTGCCCGTCGCTCGGTGCGACTCCACAATAACGTGAGAGTGAAGCCAACAAGACGCACTGAACGTGCATGCTTTCATCCTGACGCCTCGAAAGCACCTCTTTGTACTTCTTCCCACGTTCCTGTTTCAGATGCGTTCGACGAAAACGGATATGTTTCAAGTGCGAGGGCGAGCAAATGATCCAGTTACCGTACTTTAGAAAAAAAAAGAGCAAGAACTGTCTTAAAGTTAGCAGCAATGTTTAAGGATACTATGCCCTCCAACAGTTACGCGCATACCCAGCATACGGTCATCTCACTCTCCAGTGGAATGGCACCTTGCCATGTGTTCTGCTCCAGAATAAATCAGGATCTGCGGTAGAAGGCACGCCACAAGTTTCCGCGCACGCGCACAAGTGAGGCCTTACGTATGATCCTATTGGAAATCTACACTCGTTGTCACGCGACAAAGAGTGCGTTGACGGGCTTTCACGGGATGACAATGAATTCCGTCATTGTGCTTCGCGTGTTATGGAGCCACCTTTACATAAGTGTTATTATCGTAAGCTCATCGACAGCTTACAACGGGAACTTCTGAGTCATACACACTCACCGAGTCCTGCTTAGTTCCGATTGCAACGAAGACCAAAAAAAAAACGGCACATATCTTTATACTCGTCGAATATCTTTCGTCGAACTTAAACTCGTCGAATATCTTTATAAAGACTAGGTATGTGGAAGAAAGTTTGACATCCACCTCAATGTAGCCGTACGGCTACAAAAAAAAAGCTGTACAGCTTTCTCGGAAACTTCGAAGTCGAAGAAAAATTCTTCCTGGTCCAGGATGCCAAATATTCCTTCACAGAAACTTATTCCACTTTGGGGATTTCCCCTAAATCTGGTCGATTAACAGGCTAGGCACGTCCGACGTTGCCATACAATTTTGGTGTTCAATGCTCTCCGCAACAAAAAGTGTCCAATCATTCCGCGTTCCACATGTTCGTCACTGTTAACGTGCCCCATCGTCCAACGTAGAGGGTGGTTTTTCGCAGCGCATAAACTTTGTCGTGTCACTTAAGAGAAATAAGTTCCTGCGTTTTTGCAGCCGCCCCATTCCATAGGGGCGATTTCCCGTCCAAGCCGGGTGAACTTCCCAAGCGTTGTAGTCCCACACAAGGGCCGAGCGCCAGGCCAGGGAGTCGCTTGTACCTATTTTACCGGTATGTGCCCGGCGCCACCAAGGCAACGAATGCACATGGTGCCTTTCACAGCCACGGTGGACGCTCAACTCGCAACCGTCTGTGGCAGACAGACTCTCTGTGGCAGACTCTCTCACCCCCGGCAATGGCGCAACGCGGCATGATGGCCGGGGGCCCCGCCAGATGGACAAGGGTCAGGGGCCCCTCGCAAGGATAAAGGCAGCTTTCCAGGTGTGGATTCCCCTTTCAAGGGTCCGCACTCGACCAGGGACGCCTGTACCCAGTAAAGAAACCGTCAGGTGCCCGGCGGTACCAGGATTCGAACCCGGTACCTCCCGTATAAGAGGCGAGTGCTGTACCACTGAGCCATCGCTGCGGTTTAAAAGTTACGACCCCTTCCACTGGAGTCGTAACTTCCCAAGCACTGGATCCCATGTTCAGGGGGTCCTTGTACCAATTTTTTATACTGGTTGGTACCCAGCGGTACCGAGGTACCTACCACTTTCTCTCTTTTTTTGCGAGAGTTTGCCGTACGGCATAACAGTTATATATACAACATCACATTTGTTTCACGCAGAAACGTCAGCAGAGACCGGTACTGAGGGCCCCATATCCACCGCTGTAGATCAGGGGGTCTCCCAGGATGGAGCCCTGTGCCCCGGAGGTGTTTCAGGCGAGAGGTTTGAAGGGCAGGGCAGGTCCATAGAAGGTGGCTCGTGTCGGCGTCGGAGGCAGGGACCGTACAAAAGGGACAGGTGTCCGCAAACGGTGCGTGATAGCGGGCAGGCCAAGCGTGGGTTACTGCTGGGGATAAGGCCACCCCAACTCGAAGCCACCGCAGCAGGACCTCCTCTGGGCGAGCGAGCCCACTGGGGAGGTCAGTTCCACGCGGTGGAAGTAAAGCACGCGTGGCGCCGCGGAGGTTCTCCTTTTCCACCAGCAGTTCTTCTAGGGTGGACACCTGAAGAAGTGCTAGCGGCCGTGGAAGGTCTATACGGCGACAGGCGCGATCCGCCGCTATGTGGGCAGGAAGCATGTGCCGGCGAACCCACAAAACACGCACAGGGCATGGGTATGTGTCCAGGATCGCGTGAATACGTTCCGACATACTGGTGTACGGGCAACGCGCCGTAGGTCACGTATCGCTGTCGTTGAGTACGTGTAAATTTCCAGTTTCCTGCCGGTAGTTACTGTCGATGCAAGCGCTTGGAGACCATCCCGAATTGCAGCAAGTTCTGCCAACAGGCTTGGTAGAGGGCGGAGGGTCTCGTAGGCGCAGCACTGGTTTAAGGTTGGGTGAGAAGGACAAGCCAAGGCTGTGGTTACGAGGCAGTCGTGTGCCCAGGCGTCCACGAAAGACTGCATGACTCGTGGCCGCGTCGCAGGCGCCCAGTGACGGAAATGAAGGAGGGCTGCATCCGGAGGTTGATGAAGGCCAGAGGTTCGGACATGTTGCCTTGCCAGAGGCTTGGTGTCCGTCACCTGATGGTGGAGCCAGGGCGTTCTAGCCGCAGAAAAGGCTGGCATCGTATCAAGAACCTGGCCTATATATGCAGCGAGAGCTGCTGCCTCCGGTACATATCCACGCTTTAGCAGGCGAGCGGAACGACGCTGATGAATGATCTCATCTAGCGTGTTTAGCTGGGCTTCGGCTTGTAGCGGTGGAATTGGTGTTATGCGAGGGAGGCCAGTAATGGTGCGCATAGCGGCCCTGTTGATGGCCTCAAGCCGAGCCCAGTCCGCTTGCGTCATGTGCTGGAACTGTGCCTGATACACAAGCCGTGGCTGTAGTACGGAGCACACTAGGAGACGGGCAATCGCCCAGCAGGCCCCGCCAGACTTCTGAGCAATGCGGCGAACGAGGTGGAGAATCCGTCCGGTTTTCTGTCGAGCAGATCGGAGCCACTGAGCTGCTGACCCTGATGCCAATATTTCTAGTCCTAGGACCCGAAGACGGTCAACAGTGGGTATGTCGTTCCCATTCAGTTGCAGTGAAATGTGAGACACTGCAAGGAGGCGGCGGCCCCAAGCGTTGGCCACGGGAAGTAAAGCAGTCTTCTCTTGCGAGAGAGTGAGGCCCGCATACTCGCACCATCTCTGGCAGTCTGTTAGTGCATGCTTGCTGGAGGCACTCGGCTTGTCGTGACAGATCTGGATGCACTGACCACACCGTAATGTCATCCGCGTAAATGAGGAAATATAGATCTCGTATTGAAGCAAGGTGCCAAGCTAGCGGCAACAAGACGATGTTGAAAAGAAGCGGACTGGTGTAAAGTGACCGAAACTTACTCCGTTGATGCCGATGGAAAAAGAACGGTGTTGAAGGAAGTATCGGACGAAATCGCAGACTTTGTCTGGAAGGTGGAGGACATTTAGAACTTCTAGGATGGCAGCGTGACTAACGTTGTCATACGCCTTGCATATGTCCATGGCGAGCACAGTTCTCACACGGCGGGATCGGCCTCCAACTAAAACCATAGATGAGATGTATTCCAACCCATCCTCAGTACCGAGATAGGGCCTGAATCCAATTTGCGCCGGGTGATACCATTGGAAGGTATCAAGCCACCACTGACGCCGTGTTGCAAGCATTCGCTCTAACAACTTGCACAGCGTCGATGTCAGGGCGATGGGGCGCAAGTTCTGAAGTACATGTGGTGGTTTCCCGGGCTTTGTTAGGGGAACAATATCCGCCCGAAGCCAAGAGTCAGATAGTTGACCGGAGAGCCACACCTGATTAACCAAGTCCAAAAGCGGCACTAGGGCATGTTCTTGTACACCTCACAAGTTATGCCGTCGGGACCCGGAGCAGTCCGCTGTTTAGCGTGATCGATCGCTGCCAGGAATTCAGCCGCTGTGAACGGTACCTGGATTCCCAAAACGGCTTCATGAGTAGGCCGTAATTCAACATCGGTCGGCAGGGGGAACGGAGATGGCGTGGCCACTGGCACAACATCAAATGCAGGAAACAAGGCCCGAGCAACGTCGGGGGCGAATTGTGCCGGATCCTTGTTTGACGCAATACAAGCGCTGGCAGCTGCATCCGGAGGGCGACTGCCCGATTCCATGGCGCGAAACGTGCGCCAGACAGATGCCGTTGAGGAAGATGGGCCCAGAGAGGCGCACCATTCAAGCCAGCGCAGCCTCGACAGTCTTTTTTCGTGCCGTCTGGCAGCAGCGGTAAGGCGCTCATACTGAAGCCTGGAAGGTATGAACGAAGGATCCCGTGCGGCAATTACTACAGCTTGCTTGCGCTGAGCCCAAAGCTGCAGGAGCCGAAGATCGGGCTTTGGGCGGGACTCCTCCACACACTTATGTTGAGAGGCGTCCATGAGGACACGCCGAAAAAGAGTGGTGGGGTCCGGGATGGGCGCCGAGAAGGATGGATTCAGTGTGGAACGGAAGGTGTCCCAGTTTACCACTGTGCAACGGCGACGAAGGCGACCCGTCGACTCTGGAATGAGGCCCAGGCGAATGGGGTGGTGGTCGCTGCCCCAGAAGTCAGCTTCACGTTGCCAGGGTACCGTTTGTGCACCCAGCCACCACGACAAGTCAGGTGAGTACGGTGGCATCCGTGCATGCGTACACCGGCGTGTCGGGCAAGCGATGTTATTCAGAAGCGTGGAGCGGGTATCACTGAAGTGCTCCAGTACCACACGATCACGCTCACTCGAGGACGGATATCCCCAATCACAGTGCGGAGCATTAAAGTCTCCCGCCACAAGTATGGGGCACCCAGGGTTGGTACACCGAAGTGCGGTAAGCACCCCAGCCGTAGGAGGGGCGCACGGCCACTGTAAGGGCGCACATAATCAGAAACCAGGATTACCGCACAATGAGGTACCGCTACCACCTCCTGCCAGGCTGTACACCATGTGTCCAGAGGGATGTGGTTCTGAGGAAACCGAGATTGAACATAAATGGCCGCCTTGCCCGGAGGAGTAGAACTGGAGCTGCACCGGCGATCAGGGATTGACGGCTCCGCGTACGCCGTAAATTGCGGCAGGCGCCGGAGAGAGTTCGTCTCCTGAAGTAAGAAGGCCCAAGCATGGAGCTTGCCCAGACGGAGCCTTTCACGGAGCTCTCCAATTTTCGTAGAGAGACCCTGACAGTTCCACTGTACAATATACTGTTGCGCTTCGGGCATATTGACGGAGTGTTTAGCGAAATTGTGCAGCAAGTACAGATACCAATGACTGTAGCTGGTGCACCAGAAACTGAGTTCTTGGTGGGTGAATGCAGAGGAGACTGGCGGTGAGGGAATGGAATTCGGGGACGGACAGGGCGCTTTGATGATGCTTGGAGAAAAGACGAGGTGGACTTGAACGGTCTTGGGACAATTGAGGTAAGCGTTGCTGACGGCGAGTTAATTGAGACTTTGAGTTTGGTAATTTCACCATGCAGCAAGGCCAGCTTTTGGTCCAGGGCAACAAGCTCGTCTTCCGCAGGGGACGAAGGAACCTCAGAAACAAGTTGCCGACGATGGCGCGAACGGCGAACAACGTCTCGATATGTTGGCTGCGAAGGAGGCTCTGCGGCTTCCTCATCCATTGCATCCTCATCCTTCTCCACCAAGCAATCGATTCGGTTGAATGTCGAGGTTGGGTCTGGATGAGAACGAGCATGCCATGCACCACGCTTAGCACGCGTTGCCTTACTCTTGGTGGGGCAGCCTTTATCGGTGATCTCATGATCATTAGAGCGGCAGAGACCGCACTTGAATTTTGGCTCTTGAAGCGATGCCGTTGCGTCCTCACGGGCATCCGGGGCTGGGAAAGGGCAAGACTTGCTCATGTGACCTTGTATAAAACAACAGTAGCAGTGCACTACCCCTGCTTTATATGGACGAGGTTGAAGTACACGGCCATTGTAGAATAGGCGGTTTGGGGGATCAAGCGGGCCCCGTAGCGTAACAAGGCAAGTGCGTCCGGATCCCATATACCGTACAACAAGCACTTGATGTGTGGCACATTTGATGTTGTCACGCATGTAGTCCGGATTCTCGCCGGGGCCTACACCCGCGGTGACATAGCGGCGGATGTCGGTGCCTGAAACCAGGTACGCTTGCACTTGTAGAATCGTGTCGGCAGTGAGAGCTATGTGCTGCAGTGAGCATAGCTTTGCCACGGTGTCCAGGTTTGGCACCCACACGGATACCGTGTTTGTTGGCCGGTGATAAGCATATCCGGTGAATCCATTGGTGCCGAGACCGCTATCTAGCAACGTCTGCAAGGTCTTTGTGGAAAGATTCAGAATGTCGAAATGCTGTCGTGGCTTGATGGCAACTTTGTATCTGGATGAGTGCTGGGCTTTGGGCAAGGAGTTCCGCGGGGTATAAGTCGCACATATTTTATCGGGAGGTGGTGACGAACCTATCTCCACTAAGGATGCAGGCTGCTGAGTGTCGCCCGGTGCACAAGCCCGCTTCGCAGCAGGCGGTAGGGCAGCTGCCTCTGGCACACCAGTGGTCTTGTCTGCCGGTCGCTTCGGTGACGTGTCGGCGGGTGGTAACGGGAGCGGAGACGTTACCTCCATCAGTGGTGGAAAGTCCTCACTAAGCGGCAGCGGCAGCATATGCACCTGGCAGCGGCATGTTTTGTGTCAGTCGTTCCTGTTCCAGTGCGTCAGACATAGCAGGGCCTTGTCTTGCTCGCAGGCAGCTCAGTGGCAGCTGTGCTAGGCCCAGCGGCCGAGGGTAGGGCTCCGAGCTTGGAGACAACCCCGTGGGGTCATCCTTGAGCTTGCCGCCGTGTCGTATCGGTGCCAGGAGGGTGGTAGAGTCGTTAGAACGAGCAGGGATGATGCAGCAATAGGATTGAGCCCGATAAGACGAAAACAATGAGTAGCCGGAGAATACAGGCAAGCCGCCCCTTTGTCGTCGTCTTCTTGTAACCAATGATACGGTCCTGCGTGGTATTACGGTTTCCGGGAACCCCCTCATGGTAGGCGCCTGTTCCCATGTTCAAACTGGTGGGTGGCCAGCGGCTGAAGTCGGGGAGGAGCAGCCTCCTACGTATGCCGCAGTGGTAGAGGGGGTCCAAGCCCATTATGCCCCGCCGAGGCAGTACAGGGGGCACTTGTACCCTTTTGACTGCTAGGTGTCAGTCTGCTTACGCGCTTACGCGCGTAATACTGCTTACGCGCTTTGAAGGCGAAAGTATTACGGCTTCCCTTGGAGGTACTTAAAGAGACCCTAAAACACTTTTTCCAACTCATTTCGAAAACTTAAATGCTTGCTAACGTAGTCAACCAACACATGCAGTACTTATATTAGGGGGTCGCAAATTACATCAGCCAAAAATTACTGCTGTATGCCCATCAGACCACTTGGAAACTTACTCAAAAAAATTTTTCTCTCTTTCCCGGTCTTAGCGTTCTTTCACCGCTGGAGTTACGGCATTACAGCGGTGTAGCGGCTATTGGCCGGCTTTCCTTGACTTGCAGCAACTAACGCATTCGATAGCCACCGTAAAATAAAAAGAAAGCCACAGAAGCCAAGCTGACACGGGAGGCGTATCTGCTTCGACGATAAAATCACCCTGCAGTGCTGCTCCATGATGGTGATAACTATATATAACTTCCACAATGCTTCCAGACGCGAAAAAAATAGGGAAAGCGCTTATCGGAAGCGTTGCAGAGTCCCTTTAACAAAAACTTATTTACTGATACATCGTGTGTGCGCCTCTTTCATCACATTCGTGTCTTAACTTTTTGATGCGAATTATTTCGACGGCCAGGCTAAAGGCCCCTCATGCCAATTTCCCCAGAATCACAGATCTCTGTGTCTGGCGTGCCCCCGTTCTAGTCACGTTCCGTCCCGTCTCCCTGTAACGCGATATGATGTCAGCGCCATTCGCAGTATAGGCTAACTCTTGTTCCGCCTTAGGAAACGTGTTGGTATAGCGCGGCCCAACACCACCCATAAAGATATTCTGTTGTACGTTGCTGAGAGTGTTCAAAATTTGGGCGTAACCCAGATTGTCTCGTCGCACGGGCCCCCCTTTGGAACGCCAAACCCCATGAAATTGCTGAATGCTCGCACGTGCACAATTCAGGACCTGCAGAACGTACACCCTTCCAATTTTTTAATTATATCATGGGAGCGACGACCGATCGGCGTGTGAGAACTTAATTACGTTCATGCTCGACCGTCATGCTGAGCCTGCGAGCTCAACAAAAAGCTTAAAGGGGCCCTGAAAGGCATTTTGAGTACACTAAATGAAGTAGCGCAATCGTTAGATTGGGTCGTCAAGGTCATCTGGGCCAAGTATTACTCTTTTACGCGCAGCGGAAAGCTCACACTTTTGTTGCAAAGTTTGTCGCTTTTTTCTCACCCTTCCCTTCGTGTTTTTGGACGCCGCCATCTTCACATGTCTACATCATCGATTCCCAGATGTTCGTCATGAGCTAGACATCCTGCTATTGGGCGGCTTTTTCACGCACTTCCGGCAAAGAGATGAGTCGTCTGCTCAGCGTCGACTCGCCGGCTGATCTGCCAGCGTAGTGCCGGAGTGCTTGGACATTTTACGACAAACGAAACAAGTGTAAACAAACGCTTAACCGTTCGTATTGAATGCAACACGGCCATAACACGACATGGATATTCTCTTACCGGAGTACGTTCCATAAAGAAAGCGTTGAAGCCCCGTGGCACTTCTTTCGTGCAATCGCAGAGAACGCCCTGAGCCGAATGCCCGGGTTTGACGGATACATTTTTTTCCACTTCAAAACAATCCAGAGATGCGTTTCGAACGAACACAACGTCACAACATGCGTTGCAAGTCTGAACCGCGATTGACAGACGATGGGTTGCCTCCTCCTGCCCGTCGTAAATTCGGCACTCACCTTGCGCGCGGTTTGCGGGGACGAACAGCAAGTCACTTAACTCTGGCGCGCAAGCCGAGATGGCTTTTAGCCACGCACACTGCACATACCCCATGCGAGGTTGAGTCGTACGTCGCTCGAGAAAGATAATCCAGACCATGGGAAGCACTATCCACCCGCAGAAGCACAACGTCGCATTTCATCGCGAAACAAAGGCGTCCACAACACACACACCATCGCCTCCTGTAATGCCAAACGCATCTCACACTTCCTAATGACAGCGAGTGGTACGTCTGCAGTGCCCACATGTCGCGAGGTGGGGCCCCGAGCTGAACCGAGATCACGCAAGCGTAACTGACCTCTGGGGCGGTTTGTGCCTTGTTGCCAAGGCAACCGATGTTTGAGATCGTCAAAGAAAGGCGCTCGCTACAGCGCTAGAAAGCTCAGAGCCGCGCCGGAGCATGTTTTGCCAACGTTGCCGCTCTCCACCACGCGTCGCCCCAAGCTGAACTGGTCACATGATTGAAGCGTTTTGTGCACGGGTTCTGTATCGGTTTAAAATGTCTTTTTCACATGGCGCCGGCAGGAATTACCACCACCGCAAAATAAGACCCGGCACCAGCGGGGCCACATCTGATACGGCGCTTTTTGGATAAACAGTGCGCGGTGCATGAAAGGGACCGAGCGCAAGATCCTCCCCAGCGGCTGCGAGTTCGCCGCCGATTAAAAGTCACGTGCTGCACTGCAGCAACGCACACTGCGAAAGGGCAAGGCCAGGCCACCGCACACATGCGGCCAGATTTTTCGTTCGCTTATCCATCCTTGAGCGGAGTGCGGAATTCATGGTGTCAACAAAACTTGCCCGTAGCAGACGGCAGTCGGAGGAGCGTAATGCGGAAGTACGTCACCGCTGACTAGCGCAGCATCATGGGAGGGAGTGCTCGCGCGCCGTCAACAGTTGAAAAGAGGAGGAAACGCGGCGCGACGATAATGCGCGGTTTTTGATTTACGATTTCTCAGCTAATACTCATCGCTTTAACAAAATTCTTGCGGGAGGAGATTGGTAATACATTGTCTTATTTGGTTACATGTACATCCATGCATCGGCGGAAGGTATTTCAGGACCCCTTTAAGAGGAGATTGCCCAAGTGCGCAGTGTCTATGAACATTCAAGCGATGCTATTGACTGGTTTCAGTGTTTTGATCGCTGCCTGCCAATGCCTGACCTTTGATGTGAGTTGTTATGATCTTACGACTGTTGTTGTCGCAGGGGTTTTGTTGCAATATGTTTCCTTTGTAGCTTGTCGCCTTTTATATGTGCGACTGTGGTTCGCCTCCCTCTTTGTGGAGTTATTCCACTGTCATTTGCTTCCATGTAATGAAAAAGTGCTGATGTAGCCGGTGGTAACGCACTGAGCTGAGTGCGTGGCCGTACGAACTTCCGTGTTCCCAATTCTTTTTCTTTTTTTCTTTCAACTATTGACTTACGTAATCAAAATTTGCGGACTTGCGGACTTTGGCACAATTTCCGGCATTCCTGTGTTTATTTTTTATTTTTCTAGAGCGGCGGCCATTTTTTGTACCGGGCAACAACCCACTTTTTCGCGCATTGTATAGCTGCACGAAAATATATACAAAAAGCGCGGGCTACAGTATTGTCCAATCTCCCCAAAAACCCAGTTTCTACCCGCAGTGCGCCACGCATTAAAAACGCCGCGAGGGAAGCTACGAAAACAAACGCAAATTATATACTGTGCTATCAATACAAATTGCAGAAAACGGCCGCTTCTTTGTGTGTGTGTGCCATTAGCGTTGACAATACCATGTATTTACGAGCAAGAGGGTTCTGCTTCCGATGCGCACTTTTTCGGCGTTACGAAGAGCAGATGAGCACTTTCTCTGAGTAATCGATAGCCTTGTTTGCGGCATTCGACTTGACGCGGGGGAAATGAAAAGTTTGATAACGCTCAAAGCATATGCCACCCGGAGCTAATGCCAGCGGTCCGGTGCCGATGTCGATGCCGTCCCTGATATGAATACATTCGGCTTCGTAGCGCGTTCCAAACGGAAAGTGGTCGTATTCCCTTACTGGCAAGCACTTACAAAAGAGACGAGGCAGAACTCAGTTTCCAATTCGCTTTTTAACGGAACACAAGTGTAGAAAACGTGCGTCTTGAGTCGATGCAACGACAAACTAGCATGGCGCGACAGAAAAAGAAGCTGCGCGTACGAAATGTAAATTTGCAAGACCGCGAAAGCAACCAAAACGTACTCTCGAAAAATTGCGGTTGGAAAACATTGCTGATGGGGGAGCGAAAATTTCCACTTTGGCTATGCTGCCGAGCTTTAAAAATCAGGATCATTTAGCACTAAATACATTTTATGCAAGTCCTTATTATTAGACACGGTATACCTTGTAGTTCTGTCTAAGGTATGCAATGGGGCTTGCTCGTTATTGCCTTTTTTAAAAAGAAAACTTAGCGTTGTACAAGAACAACAACACGTTGTGCATAGGGCTGGAAATCAGCACGCAGCAGGTGCACACATGCAAAACACGGATGTGTTCAGGTTTCAGTCAAAAAAAATTTTAAGGACATCCCGCTTTACGAAGGTGGAAAACCAAGGGAGCTATAGGCAGAGGTCGGCAGACTCACTCATAAGTCCACTCACTAAAACTCATTTGGACTCAAACTCACGCGTGAGTTTGAGTTTGAGTGAGCGCTAGGCTATTGTGGCATGGTGAGTTTGAGCTTGAGTGAGTTTGAGGGGAATGAGCCCTAGGTAGTTTGAGCCGGACTGCTTCTGAGAATGCCTAAGACCGAGTGAGATCTGGGTTCATTCTGAGTTTTGAGTTCATTTTGAGTTTTGAGTCCATTTGAGTCCTGAGTTTATTTTGAGTTTTGACTTCATTTGAGTTCTGAGTTCGTTTTGAGTTCTGAACCCTAGTGTGTTCTTATTTTTGCGCTTGCTGTGAGTTTTAGTTTGAGTAAGCGCAGATGTGTTGCTCAGCAATGAGTCTGAGTTTAAGTGAGTGGTGATTCCAAACTAAATTTGTGAGTGAGTTTGAGTGAGCCGGGCCAACTTTGCAACTTTGCAGAGGTATGGCTATAGGTAAGAAAACTTGTGCTAAAGACTTTGCCGCTTCACACATTGTCACTTATACGCTACAAGGCACGTCCTGTTCTGTTCTTTGCATGATACCACAGCGAGACCCGCGTGCGGGTCCTCACGCCTGTCACGCACACAATTTCGGTGTAACCGTCGACTTGATACAACGCATGCGGCCTCGCGTCCGAGACGCACCACACGGGTATCTTCATCGGAACGACATATTGTACCGCTTGCGCTAGACCTCTTAGGCACCGCGCGCCATCGTCGATTGTATACTGCCTAGTACGCGCCGTTGCGCTTCTTAATCGAGCTGCCCTTCGAGAGTCTTAACAATTCATCATCTGACCCGCGTAGTCAGATCTATCAGAACCCGGTGATAGACGATACGCAACAGGGAACAATGGCCTGCTTTTACAAGTATAGCCTCGGCGTTTTTTTTCTTTTTTTTTTTTTTTTATGCGGAGCATTTCTTAGGCTCGCGATGTCACTCGTCGATGTTGTCGGCGCCGTCCACACGCTCACTGCGCAAGCGCGTCGCGTCGAGGCGCAGGTGCGCGTCTCTCCCCCGTACCCTCCTCGCTCTCAACAACAGCTGCGGCGGTGCGGGGGGAGCGCGTCTGTGCGCGCTGCGTCGTAGCTACCCGTGCGCTGCGTCGCGCTCAACAGTAACGGCAGCAGGGCGTTTACACGTGATAACGGCGTGGTGGGTGCGTGGAAAGTTCGCCTGCTTGTGTACGGAAGTGTGCGCATGCGCGTCTCTCCCCCGTACTCCTCTCCCTCGAACGCGGGCGGTGTGTATGTAAGCGGCGGAGCGCGCGTTCGGAATTCAGTCAAGGGCGTCTTTGCTTGGCTTTCGCTTGACTTGACGCTTTGCTTGACGGCACCAAGCAATAAAGATAGACTTTAACTTTACACTCCTTGCCTTCGCTTCTCCTTCATTCAATAAATAAGAATAATAAAGACGAAATAACAATTAAGCATTCCCAAACCATACTCAATTACGCAACATTCACGCGATACCCCCACCACTCTGCGACGCATTTACTCGAGTTCCCCCCGTGGGAAGATGCGGGCGGGTTTTTTTTTTTTTTTTTTTTTGTTCACGGACACGAAAATTCTATGGTGCCCGAGCCATACACAGCACCGCTGTATTCGGATGTCACGTTTGCATGGAAGACGCGTAGTTACCGTCGAGTGTGCAGTTATCGCTCCTCAGCTCAGACGAAGTCGGCAACAATTACGAATTTGGTAAAACGCAGTTACCCGTTCACTTCGTTCGACTAATGAACGTTTGCTGGAAGGGCCCATCTCGTAAAGGATAGGGTAAAGCGCGACAGCGCAGACGTACCCATCAAAGGTTCTGGCCCCGCAGTCATGAACATATTTTGTATCAGATATTGTAATAAGTGACTGGAAGACGATTCTGCACCGATAACGCATTTTTCAGCGCTGTGCAACTATACAATACCCGACAATGTTTATAACACGATGCTCTTTGGCACTGCCTGTAGTCAAATAACGACTGCTGGTAATTGTTGGAGACCACAGTCTTTCTTGGGCTACTTAAACACGAAAATGTTGACCACTTTGTATGTCTGTCTGTCCTTCGATTCATTCTTTCGTCCAAAAGTTGAAACGTTGCCAAGAAAGCAGCTTATTTAGGCTACTCCAGATTTCCAGACTACTGAAGCTCTTGGCACAAGTCATACATGTTCCCTTAATTTAGCGCAAAAAAAAAAAAACTCAGGCACATCTGAGGCAAGGTGGTGGTGCTTAACCGGTAGACCCCCCCCCCCCTTTTTTTTTATAGTTAAGAATATAGGTTGTGTTGGTTTTTGCGATAGCTAGTGAAAAAAAATTGGCCGCGTATCTGCTCCTTTCGTTGCAAATGCCGTCAAAAGACCATAGTCTTTATCGGCTTTTGCGAAGTAAATGCCTCCTTTCGCTTTCCCGCTCACCTCTCATGTTGTTCCTGTTTCGCCGCGCTCCTCCCAAGGTAAAGACGCCAAAGGTTTGCTTAAATCATTTTAAATTTCCTGCGTTCCACTGCTCCAAACCAGGTGTCTCGATGCGAACGCTGCCGTACGGCGAAGACGCGCGTTAATCGAGGCGCCCTACTTCAACGTTTATAGAACCGCGTTTCCCTACTCCACGTGCGTTGCAAGCAGAGCGTGTGGAACCTATCTAGTGAAACCTCACGTAACTGTTGCCGGTTGATTTCTTAAAATGGCGCCAGAAGCTGTAGTGGCGCGGGCGACAGCAGGCGACGGTGGAGTGAATTCTTTTTCTGCAGTTGATGAAGTATTTAATTTCGCAAAAGTCAAGCATGTTTGATTTTTTTATAAAGGAACACTGCAAATATCACTTCTGTATTGATTTGTTGAGTCATATTTGCGTAATGTCTTGTTCTTCTTCAACAATATTGACAAGTGTGAACATTACACCGGACATAGACGGGTAGATTTAGCTGTGACTATATAAGACTATTGCGCAGGCGTTGTTTTACTTTGGCCGGGTGGCTGAATCGAGTCACAGACAGACAGACGGACAGACAGACAGACATACAGACAGACCAAAATTTCTGGGTTTAAGTAGCCCAAGAAAGACTATCGTCTTTAAAAAACTAAAATAGCGAAGAATGGTTCTTGCTCGTGCGAGATAGGACCAAGCACAAAAACAAAGAGTTTCTGCTCGTGCTGTTCTAGACAGGACTAGAAACAAAATATAAAGAAAAGGATGCAGGAGAAGGCGGGAAAATTGAATGGAATTGATCAAACCTCCATTCAATCATCACACGGAGCAAGACAGGGAGGGGAAGAGCGGAAGGGGGGAAGGGGAAGGGGGGTGGTAGCACAGAGCAGCGAACGGGTTACGCGGAAGACGCGGCAGATGACTATCGTCTTTCGACGACATTCGCAGTGAAGCAAGTAGATACGCGTCCAATTTTTTGGTCTTCGGCATACGACGCACCGGTAACCTTACATGGATTCGACGTCTGCTCTCCCCACGACTACCTGGGATCTAGCAGGGACTCTGAATTAAAACAAACATAAAAAAAACAAGGTAAACATTACGTAGAGTACGCGCCCACTGCGTGCGGAAGTTTCTAATACTAAAGCACTGAAATTTCTCCGTTGCGCGAAAATCCGGCGTCGGCGTGACCGAGCAACGGTTCCGAAAATCGCTGACTGCTCAAAGAGAATATAAGTTGTGACAAGAAAATGCGGTGGATTTTGTTCTTGGATTAGAATTCGGGGCCTATGGAATGCAAGTTCAATACGCATCTACAACACAACGGACGACATTTCCTCAAGCTAACTAAATTGGACCCAGTAAATTCGCCGTGTTGGAACTGGTGAACTTGTGTTAGAGGCTTGTACTGAACCCTCTTTGCACATGTTAATTATCGAAGCACCAGGGTACGTTTTCACAAATAACGTGTAACAAGGGCAAACAAGAAGAAAACCTGATTGATTGATTGATTGATTGATTGATTGATTGATTGATTGATTGATTGATTGATTGATTGATTGATTGATTGATTGATTGATTGATTGATTGATTGATTGATTGATTGATTGATTGATTGAGCATTCAGTACGCTTTCGTGGTTGTAGCCCAGTTCCAGAGCGCGCTGGACATATGCTGATCTGGCAAAGTAGCCGCCTGAGTCAGCCATGCTGGGCCGAGTGGGATGCGCAACTTGGCCGGGAGAAGGAGTGGGGGATACGGTAGTCGGAGATATGGTTTAATGGCCGGACATTCCCACAGGACGTGAATTCCGTTCGGGTAGCCTGTACAGTAGCAGCAAGTTGGAGGAGGGTCTGAAAAGTTGGAATTCAGGAGACGAGCTTTTGCGGGTGTCAGAAAGGTGTTTCTGTGCTCCTGACAGAGCAGGACAGCTTGTTCTCTCCTAAGAGCGGGGTGTGGGGGAGGTATTTCCTGGCGGTTAACCCTGGTAGTTGTGTTAGAAAAAGAAGACAGAACAGAGAAGTCACGCAAAGGGGAAGCGCCATAATGATGGTGTAGAGAGGAGGGGATCTCACCACTGGGTGCCTACACGAGTCATTTGGGCGTGCTAATTACAAAAGTAGCAAAGCTGTTTACGGTAATAGCGCGTATGTAGGGGTAACAGGGGTTACCGTCCAAGCCCCTCTATAGTCGTAGTAAAAGTGAGAACAGGTCAACGACGCAACGAGAAAATGATTACGACGATTATATACGAGAGGATACAATCACTTCACTGGACATACTTCTGCCGTCAGTGCTGTGTCTACTGTGATGGACTATGGCGTTGTGCAGTGAAGTAAGCATATTGACGTTCAAATATGCATATGTCAACTTTTGTTAAACACATCCGTTCGAAAATAAACGAAATTCAGCTTTGAAGCATCACCGGACTAATCTAACTAACTAACTATCTAATCTAACTATCTAACTACCACCTATGGTAGGCTGTTTCGATTTCGATCGAATATTCTGCCTTTGTGTACACGTTTATTATAAGAACTAATACGGGTGAGCGCGACAGCTATCCTCCCTCGTTTCCTTACTGACAGCGTGCATTTATCACCGAGCGCAAAAATCAAAGATAATTAGCACCGGAATTGGCCGAACAAACCATCTCAGCTTTAGTGTTCGTTATTTGTACGTTGTACCCCTATGTGGCTGCACCGCACAGGCGAAATCACTTTGCTTGGTGCATTCGGCGCTCTTCTGCCATTCGGTAGGCTCTTGTGGGATCGCTGTGACGTACTCTTTTACGTCACAACACATGATATGCAAACGAGAGTAAGTATTACAGCTTCAAATATTTATTCATATACGAAGTCAGCAGTCACCACGAGTACCTTGTTCACAGGCACCCGTGTTGGGCGCCGAAACGTCAAGTATATGTTTCTTATAATCTGTGGTCGGCGCCCTTTCATTCTTACAATTATTCATATCCAAACATAGCAGCAAACAAAAGCCTAAAAAGCTATCAACGGTGTTCTATTTCGATTTCTAAAACGTATTCAGCTTTGAGTGCCGATTCAATTCATACGCCCCGTAGTAAAATATAATGCAAGCATGGCAAGCGCCCCGGGGCGCTTTCGCTTGATTATCGAAGCCGGGAGCATGCGGTGCGGGAATTGAGTCCGCGTCTTCCGCAGACAAAAAGGACAAGTTGGATGCCAAGGATCCGGTGTACGACGCAGGCAACGGGCCCAGCGGCGCTGGCGGCACCATGCTGTGGGACCGCACTCTGAGCGAGCTGAAGCTCGAGTACATGGACCTGGACGAGTTCCTCACCGAGAACGGGGTGGCCGGCGGCGGAAAGGCCGTGGCGGCGCTGTCACCACGCCACAACCCATTCAGGCAGCCCCCCCTGGGAGAGCCGCAGAGGCTTCCCCCCGAGCCCGGCCCCCTCCAGCAGCCCGGCGAGCCTGGTCTAGCCGCGCCGCCCAACGGAGAGCCCGCCTGCGCCCAGCAGCGACTGCCCTCGTGCAAGTGCACCTCCTTTGTCTTAACGAACCGTCGGTGGCTAGCAGAGGAAGGGGAGGAAGAAATGTTCATTTCACGAGCGCTGGGGCTGCTGTTGGGGCACCCGCCTGGTGGGGGGCATTGCTAGTCAGGGATGCCCTGGCCTTGGCTGGCAGTCCAGGCCCTCTGTCCCAGTATGCGCTGGGTCCCAGGGTCCGGACTTTTCAGGCAGGCCACCCACTGCTCGTAAGATGAGGAAAGGCTGGGGGTAGACCGGGGGCTTGTCTGCACTCCCACACTTGATGGTATAGGGTGCCGGGTCAGGGGCGGATACAGGCTTTTACTGAGAGGGCAGTCAGCTCCTATCAGTGATGATGATGATGAGGGGGGAGAAGAAGGAGTAGCCTTTTTTATTCACCGAAATTTCGGAAAACCAAAAATACAAGAAATAAAACAAATCATCAATTAGACTTTTTCTGCAGCAGGATGGAGAGTTGGGTGAGTTGGTAGAGCGGCGTGGTTGTTTGGAAAGAGCGCGTTAAAACAGGACCACGAAGAAAAGAACAAGACAGGACGAGCGCTAATTTAGCACTCGTCCTGTCATGTTCTTTTCTTCATGGCCCTGTTTTAACGCGCTGTTTCCAAACAACCATGTAGACTTTTCTGCCACCTGAGGGGTCATCTTCTTGGGGGTATAAATTCAAAAATTAAAGGAGGGATCAGGACATCTGGACCCCCCCCCCCCCCCCCCTTTGGATCCGCCAATGTGCCGGGTAGGGGACAGAAATTACAGGTGCCCGGATATAGGGTGGGACAGATGGCATAACAAAGGGTGCGATGAGGATAGGAATTTGTATTCTTCGAAGGCTGGTGGCTTCTTGTCTGGATAACTCGGGACGTGGAGTTATCCAGATCCTGGATAACTCGGGACGTGAAATTTTCTTCTGCGTTGGTGATAGTGAGCCAGAATATCTCCATATTTTATGAGAGGTTCTGTCTTGGGAGCAGCAGGTGATGTTTGTCTCTCGTACATAATGGCCCGGTGTACATGCGCGGGCAGCGGCATGGGCCGCCTCATTACCGGCGAGGGATGTGTGTCCGGGTACCCAGACGATTTCTATCTTGAGTAGCTGACCCTTGGTTTCGGGGGTGCGGAGGACTTTTTTGGAGATGCGTCCCCGTAGATAACTGTGGCATGCTGTTTGCGAATCCGTAAGCACTGTGATGGAGTCCTCACTAGTCGTTGCGGCTAGGCCAATAGCCCGGCGGTTTCCGTCTGTGTGTACGGACGGTGAGGGAGGTCATTTCTGGACCTGTTGAATTGGTGACGCATACCGCGGGGGCCGTCCGCTGAAGATAAGGGGACCCGTCAGTGTACCTTGTAGTCGGGTTTTGGCCATACTTTGCGTTCATGACCCTAACTCGTGCGATTCGGCGAGTTTGATTGTAAATTGGGTGCATGTGGCGTGGTAGTGGCGTTATTCTGATGTTCTGTCTAATTAGTAGGATAATCCTAAAGTTGTGGTCTTATGTTGGCGGTGTTGTATAATTCAATTTTCTTAAGGTGGCTCGTCCTGTGTGCGTTAGGCGTTCTATTTCAGAGGCATGATGGGCTTCCTCTATCTCTTCCCAAGCATTGTGCAATCCAAGTTGAAGTAATTTCTTTGTCGACGTCGAACGTTCGCGTTACCCACACCACACCCATGCATTGTAATGGGAGGCACGGACAAAATGCCACCACCACCACCATCATCATCATCATCATCATCATCATCATCATCATCATCATCCTGTCTGCGCACGGAAAAGGCACGGCAAAGGCCTCTCCCATGGATCTCCCATTATCCTAGTCCTGTGCTAACTGCGACCAATTTATCCCCGCAACCTTCTTGATCTCATCAGCCCATCTAACTTTCTGCCGCCCCCTGCCACGCTTGCCTTCTCTAGGGATCCACTCTGTTACCCTTAATGATCAACGGTTATCTTGCCTTCGCATTACATGCCTTGCCTACGTCCATTTCTTCTTCTTAATTTCTACTAATATGTCCTTAACACGCGTTTGTTCCCTGATCCACTCCACTCTCTTCTTTTCCCTTAACGTTACGCCTACCGTCTTCTGTTCCATGCCTCGCTGAAATGTTGAAATTTATGGGCTATCAAAAAGTGAATGGTGGCACTGAAGTCCTCCTACAGGCATTGAGTGCGAAAGCGTTACGGTAACGGGAATTGGTTAATCGTTCGTGAACCTCAGTCGGCAGCTGTTATCTTCACAAGCCAATCCCCGGAGCTTCTATGAGGGGACTGGGCGTGGGTATGTTGGCGTCGCAGCCAAATAGTGCATCAACCGCGAGATTGTAAATGAAGCGGTCGTAGTTATTGCCCAATCCCCTTGAGTCAGCATGTGACCAGTCTGACAACCAATCGAAACTTATTTGACCAGCATGACACGCATACGATGTAGCTGTAAAGTGTCGCCAGAAGAAGCCATAATGCTTTCGCATTCAAATCACGTAGGTGGACTTAGGTGTACCTCGAAAGCCATGTTTCTTAGTAAGTACTTATTTTATTTTAATTATTTATTTATGTACATACTGCGTATCTTTCATAGGTCCAAACAGGACAAGCGCTTTACAACAAGAACGTGCAAAAAACAATAAAATACGCAATGAACATGAGAAAATCAAGTAAGGGAGTTAACACTGTGGGATTGAATGTCAGCGGTCCAATCATTTTTTGCCTGGGGAAGAAACAAAAACTTGAATACGTCTGTGCGAGCGAAATGTGGCGGAAACTTATCCGGGTGATCGTGACATGTAGATCTTCTTGACAGGGGAGTTAGGTAATTGCTGGGGCCCAGCCCAAGCTTGAGAAGGGAAAAGAAATCTAAACGAAGTGTCTTCCGTCGTATCTGAAGGAAATAAATGTTATTATCACGCAGTAAATCTGAGGGGAGTCGTAAGGTAAAAAATTTATTTATTTATTTATTTATTTATTTATTTATTTATTTATTTATTTATTTATTTATTTATTTATTTATTTATTTATTTATTTATTTATTTGCATACTCCCCGGACCATTAAGGCGTTGTAGAGAGGACGGGATACACAAATACAAAAAATACAATAATAAGCAAGTAATGGGCGAAAATGGCTAACTAAGGAGTAATAACTCGATAGCTTAACATTAGAGGGACTGCTGTTAAGTTTATGTCTTAAAAATACAGATGAAGTTGCGTTGTCAATGTGATTGTTCCATGGTAAAGTATTTGTTAATGTCAAACACATATAGTTTACAGAAGTGACCTCTTTTAAGGGTGATGATCCCAACATGTAGTTATAACTCAATTGTACTTTCTTACGTGTTATACGCATTAGGACACTTTTATCCGTGTTTAAAAACATTGCCCACAGGCAACACCACTCAATTTTGCTGCTGAGGCTTATAGAGATGTTTCCCTGGTCATTTACACAGCTGATGTTAAAAAAGAGGACGCAGTCATCAGCAAATAACCTCATGTCCACACCGGAACAAGATTAATATACAATATCATTAACAAAAATTTTAAAAAGTGATGGTTCCAAGACACTTCCTTGGGGAACGCCAGATTTTTTGACACCCAGTGAGAGAAACTGATTACGATCAGATAAGTAGTCTTCAAACCATGAAACAGTAGCATTAGACAGCTAAACATCCTTTAATTTTGAGATTAACCTATGATGGGGGACTTTGTCAAAAACTTTACTGAAATAAAAAAATATTGCATCGATTTGGCCTATCTAGCACGGAAGCGACGGAGTGCATTAACGAAACTAATTGTGTGGATGTGGAATACCCTTTCCTGAATCCGTGCTGATGCCTGGTTAGTACGGAGTTACGTTGGAGAAAATCGTTTATGTGGTTAGCAATAGTGTGCTCCATTATTTTGGAACACGTAGATAGTAATAACGTGGGTCGGTATTATCTATTGAAATGCGGCAGCCTTTTTATAAATGGTCACAACGCTCCACTCACTCGTGAGTTGTCCGGTTAGGAAGGAAGCACGGAATATAAAAAAATATAGCCAAAGACTCAACATATATGCGTAGGAAGGCATTTGGAATATCATAGGGTCCTGCCGGTGTCTTTGTTTTCAAGTTGAATAGCATAGAAACAATATCATGATAAGAAATAAAGTCCGCATCTGAAGAATGAGTACTTGCAGCTATCACTTATGCATGTTCGCAAGAACATCGAGGAGAACCCGCCATGGTGGCTCAGTGGCTATGGCGTTGCGCTGCTGAGCCCAGGGTCGCGGATTAGATTTCTTACTGTGGCGGCCGCTTTTCTGATAGAGGCGAAAAGCAAAAACGCCCGTGTATTCGAGGTTTCGGCGCTCGTTAATTAAAGATCTTCAGGGGACCAAAAATAATCTGGAGACTCCACTACGGCGCGCCTAATCGCCTGTGTCGCGTCGGCGCGTTAAACCTTATAATAAATCAATCAACATCGAGAATATTTGGGCGACACCACTGCGTATTAAAGCGTGCAACGTTGTCTGTGGCATTTGGAGGCGGTTTGAGAACGTTGAATTTCTATCGCAGCCATCATTACCGTAATGTTGCGACACGATTAAAGTGGAATACAAACTTAGATAGCCGAATCTGAAAATTCTCGCGAACAAATTCTAGAAATAGCATGTTTGCCCATGGGATGAAGTTAATCGGATTGCAGAAAGTCACTCTTTGTGGTTTTATTATAGTGCATATCTGTGGCATACCTCAATGAGGGTTATGCAAATGTGCCCTCAATATTTCGCCCAGGTTTGAATAAAAAGTATCTACAGCGTTTTTGTTATCTTACGCTTTATTAAAACGTTATTATTTTTTTCGAACAAGATCGCTATTAAACAAAGGAATGCAAGAGCACACAGCGTAAATTGGTTATGAAGAATGAACGGCATAATTCTGCAATAGATCTATATCGACTAGTTACTCCCTATTGACTATTCTACAACAACTTGCTCAGGGACGCAAAATTTAGTAACAAAATAGTACTCTGCCATTCTCAAGTCTCTTTCTATTGGCATACCTGAATATGAGGTTGAAACTATACGATTGTTTTGTACGCTAGCACGCTAGCGTACAATTCTGGCTATGCGAACAGGCATCTCCGAATAAGAGAATAATGCGTCAAGTATTTTGATATTTAATTTGTCCCTTGACTCAAATAGCCGCTTTTTGAAAACCAACACCTTTACAAAAATCCTCCAACCCTTGGTATTAGTTTAGTTGACGGTATTATTTGAAGACGCCATGGCGACAGCATATAGCTCTTTTTTTTTTCAGTCAAAAGATAGTCATAGTGGAATAGTAAATACATTAAGTTTAGCGTGAGCTGCATTTAATTAGGCTAGACAATAAAGAAGAATGAATTTATGGTGGCGGCAGCGGTGTGCTCTCGAAGCAATGCCCGCAAAAACTGATTGATTTCGCCAGGCGATGCAACCGGCCGTTTTGTATACGGATGGAATTGATGCTGTTTAAAAAAGTTAGGTTTACAACGTTGCGAAAGGGCCTTTCACTCTAGTTCGGTCGCGCGCTTTCCAAAACGTGGAAGAAATATAAAGATATCGTGGGTCATTGAACTCGATGGTCCTCTCACTGGAACATTGGGAGTTCAGGATGGACTCGCGTTCTCTAGTCCTAGCCAAATTTGGGTTTCTACTTTTCATATGTCGTACAGTCGTACATAGAAACACATTTATGAAGGTGTTTAACAACTCTTATTTTATTGAAACATGTATAAAATGGAGTCTTAAACAAAGTATTCTCCATTTTGTCCCTCAAAACAAAAGTAAAGCGCGTTTATTATTCGAACACTCCCTTAAATATTCGACGCCCGCCCACATTTCATTTCGTCTCACAAATATTTGACACGCATCCAACTTGGCACATAAAATTGTTGCGAACTCGCTCCTACAATGTTGGGCTCGCGGGCGGTGGCGTGTGCCACCTCTTTCCCAGGAAGAGATGTGTGGCCAGGAATCCACACTATACGAGTCGTTCGGAGCATTGGTCGGCGTGCTAGGATGTTGGAGCTGATGCGAGTGATGCGTTTCGTGGTGTAGCGGCGGCAAGCGTATTGGGGGTTCGGTCAGTATTGTGATGTCCGACGAAGCTGCGTTGGTGGTGGCCAAAGCGATTGCAGCCTCCTCGGCGGTATCAGAGGATGTCGTCGGTATTGTGGCAGAAGCTGTGATGGCGTTGGTTGAATGGATTGCTGCTATGGCATGGGCCGGGTGCGTGCGGTATGGGGCTGCGCCAGTGTAGTAGGTATCGGGATGGGCGCCGTACTTCTTGAGGAGTAGGCGAGCGCGATGTTGGAGGCGACCTATGTTGTCGACTGGGTGCATGTGTTTGGGTATTGGGAGGACATGAACGGCAGCTCGGGCTGAAGTCCAGAGGCTGCAGAAGGTGTCGGGGGTTGGAGCAGTAGGGTGGCCCAGACGTTTAAGAAGGTGTCGTCCTGTAGCGGTGATTTGAAGTCGTTGAAGCTGGCTGGTGGTGTGGGCTTCAATAAGTTCCGACAGGGTATTGTGGAGCCCAAGCTAGAGGAGGCGATCTGTGGATGTGTAGGCTTGTAGGCCTAGCGCTGACTTGTACGCTTTCCGTGTGAAGATGTCGATCTTCATACGCAAACTTGGGGCAGAAACTTGGAGGCTCACTAAGAGGGATCAACTAAAATTGAGGACGACTCAGCGCGCGATGGAACGGAAGATGATAGGTGTAACATTAAGGGACAAGAAGAGAGCGGAGTGGGTCAGGGAACAAACGCGCGTTAAGGACATATTAGTAGAAATTCAGAAGAAGAAATGGACATGGGCAGGGCATGTAATGCGAAGGCAAGATAATCGTTGGTCATTGAGGGTAACAGAGTGGATCCCTAGAGAAGGCAAGCGTTGCAGGGGGCGGCGGAAAGTTAGATGGGCAGATGAGATCAAGAAGTTTGCTGGGATAAATTGGTCGCAGTCAGCACAGGACCGGGGTAATTGGAGAATAATGGGAGATGCCTTTGCCCTGCAGTGGGCGTAGATAGGCTGGTGATGATGATGGTGGTGGTGGTGGTGATGACGATGATGATGTCGATCTTTGCTGCTGCTTGTGGTTTCAATGTCACATGGGGTGTTCCGTAAGTGATTGGACTTGTGAGCATGGCTTCCAGTATGCGACATGTGTCTGCCTCTTTGAGGCCATGGCGGCGAGAGCATACCCGCTGTATTAGGTGTGTGAGTTGAGCCACCGTTTTCTGCTGACGTGGGAGGAATGCTGCCCCCGATCCATCGCGGTGGTATTGCACTCCGGGGATGCGTGGTGTGGGTACTGTGGGAACTGGTTGGTCATCGATTGATATTTCAGGGTCCGGTGTTGGTTGTAGCGGGCGGCCCCGTGTTTACTTCGGGGTATTAGGAGGGCCGACTCGGCTGGTGCGCAGTGAAGTCCACATGTGCGGAGATTGGATGTGACGGTGTCAGTAGCTTGCTGCAGATTGCCTTGCTGGAGGCCCGGGGAGTCTCTTTTGGTACAAACTGTAATATCGTGTGCGTAGAGTGCGTGGGAGATATCTGGGATGCTTGAGAGCAATGGCGGGTGTCCGGCCATAGCAATATTAAATAGCAGGAGGAAAATGACTGACCCTTGTGGTGTGCCTTTAGCAGGTCTGTGAAAGCGATCGGATCGATGGGGGCTAATGCTTATCGTGGCCGTGCGATCGGTCAGGAAAGCACGGACGGGTGGACTGGCCGCAGCCTGTAGTTTGTAGTTGATTGAGAATTGCAGTGTGGGACACGTTGTCGAACGCTCCCTTAATTTCCAGTGCCAATATGGTGCTTGGGTGCGCCTTTCTGAGCGTATCGATGATATCTTCTTTCAGTTGTAGGTGAATATCCTGTGCTGATAGATGCGCCCGAAAGCGAAACATGGGGTGCGGAAGTTGTTCTGTATCGTTGAGGTGGGCAGCTAGGCGGCGTGTAAAAAGGTGCTCTAGTAGTTCGCCGGTACATGATGTTAGCGAGACTGGGCGTAGGTTGCCCATGTTAACGGGCTTGTTTGGTTTGGGAGTAGGCTGATGTTGGCATGGTGCCATTGGGAAGGTACCGTGCCGTTGGCCCAGTGGTGATTATAATATTCAAGGAGGGCGTCGATGTGTTGTTGGTCCAGATTCAGTAATTTTTTCAGCGTGTTGAAACATTCGGGACTCCTTTCGAAAAACAAAAGTTAAGTTTTATAGAGACCATAATTTGCGTAAAAGATTTCCCCTGGAATACTAACTTTGCCAGATAACTCTGTCGTAACCTTTAAGACTTCTCTGTCTAACATTTTTGTTCATATTTCCCGGGGCGACTGCCGAGAAGGGCGGACTGGCAGCGCGCGTATCTGCAGATAACCACTGGGAAAAGGTCCCTTAAAACTATCTCAATTAAACCTGACAATAAACATGAAGTGAAGTTTTACCTACAGTGCTAACTGTGCAAGTGAACTTTGTGGGACACGCGAGAAATCTTGGATTGCACAATCAGTCATAAAGCAACATGATGTTCTGAGGTAGCGGGTCGTGGGCGCTCCGACAGGCTGTTTCTGCGAAACTGTTGACGTGTGAATTCGAGTAAAACTGCCCTTACCGTCCTCATTTTGGTGGGTTGATTATTTGTGGTATTGTTCAAGCTGTACGTCCCTGACCAGTGTGCTCTACGTTGCTTCGTAGTAACGGCGCTCTCCTCTCTTTCCGTTCACGCGTAGCGGAAAGCGCCTGCTACTCGATGCAGTCGCTCGCCGAGCACTTCCGCGGGGGCGACGAAGCCCGGCGGCCTCCGTGCGACCCGCTGGCAGGCCGTCGGCCGGGCTCGCCCAGCGCAGCCGCCGTGGTGCCCATCGACTGCGGGTTCACCAAGACCGACCTGGCGTTGGCCAACCTGCCCGGCCAGGACGACTTCGACCCGAGCCACCACCCGTTCTCCGAGGACGAGCTCAAGCCACAGCCTATTGTGAAGAAGTCGCGCAAACAGTTCGTGCCCAACGAGCTGAAGGACGACAAGTACTGGGCCCGGCGCCAGAAGAACAACATCGCGGCCAAGAGGTCGCGCGAAGTGCGCCGCGTCAAGGAGAACCAGATCGTGCTCAGGGCCTCGTACCTGGAAAAGGAGAACATCGCGCTGCGCGAGGAAGTCCACAAGCTGCAGCAGGAGAACGACATGCTCAGGAAGCGGCTACACGACTACGAGCCCTGACTGCGGCTGCCTGCTCCCGGGGCTCAGGCCCTTCAGCCACACTGGGCTCAGAAAAGCAGCAACGGCAACTGGCAGCAGCAGCAGCAGCAGCAGCCCGCCTCTCCAGCCCTTAGCTGCCGATAGCTATAGACGCATGAGCCGGACGCGCCCCTAAGGCGCGTATGACGTTTCGGCTAAAGCCCACACGGCATGGAAGGCTGCTTTTTGGCAGATGTTGGAAAGAGTAAAACAAAAACATGTGTGACAAGAGGTGAACTGCACGCAACAGGTGAAGTCACACGCGTCAGCACCACACAAGATAGGAAAAAACGCAGTCTGTGAATAATGCGTGCTGTTTCTTGTCTGTCTTTAGATGTGTGATTGTTTCCGCCGGCATTAATTTGCCACTTAACCGTCCCACAGCACGTTTTTTTTTCTATACGTTTAGCAAGAATTTAACTTGTTTTTCTCTAATGTCCCCATTTCGTCCGCTGCTGTGCACACTGACGTGGCATCCCGTTTTTCTTGGTGTAATGCTTCAGAAAGCACTCGCCCCTTACAGGGTGCACGCAAGACGTCTTGCCTAAAGCATTGGCGTCATGCTGGCATCACAATCCAGAAAGTTTGGAAGTTGAGAGCAAATCACGCCATTTAAGTCACGCAAGCTTTCGCAGAATCCGTACCTGTTGCACGTGATCCTTCCCCTCATTTACCATGTGTGCATTCGCGTATTCTGAAACCCAACTCAGGACGACTGTCAGACATACTGTCGGCACATTATCTTGCCATGCGGAAAAATAGCCGCCATGAGACGACAAGTGTCTGTCATGCCTCGTTCTCGTATGGTCCTATTCCTTTTCCTGCCTCATGTACTTTAAACAGCATTAACCATGCTACTGGTACCAGCCGCAAGGTTAACCCGTCTTACACTGACCGGAGTGCAAAGTTCTTGTTAAATGTTTCAGCCTATACTTGTTAGAAATGTTTTAAGTAAGGTTAGGGTTGGCTATGAGGCGTAGTTACAGCAACGAAAGATCCAGAAACTGAAAGTGCTTAGCACCAACCTGTTTAGAGCAGGTAATATCTCGTGAAAGCTTCTGCGTGGTCCAATTGGATAACCGCCTGCTTCATGAGCAAACCATGTACATGGTTCTCACGCACGCAGCAGGAACTGTGTACGTAACCATAAAGAACAACAGTTATTGCAGGAAGGCACTCAAAACTTCGGTTTCCGCTAAGGCTAATTGATCGCAGTATTACAAAACAATTGCAAGGGTGATAACAACACTGTTTTGTTGATGCAAACCATGTCAACGTCCTCGCCTTTTTCGGAACAGAAGGTTGAATGCATCCTGGGAGAAATGAAAGGGTACCAAGCCCGCATGTCTTGTTAGGCTGCGGGTTTAAGCATGTAATTTCACGTGATGAGCCTTTGGGCTCCTTGTCGAGCTATTAGTAATAATTCTGTGCGTCACCCAGACCCTAAAAATCAAAATCAAGCTCGAATGCACGCGCCATGCGTGAGCTTTTTCCTATCGTGTTGTTTGTGGGTCGTTCCGGTATCGGGCTTGCGATATCGCAGGGCATGACCTGTCGGTGACGTAACCACTACCCTGCGCCTACACAGTGGCATGACGAGTTGACAACAGCTCTCAGGATACTTCTGCTGCATCATTTAACCAAAATGGGCGAACTTTCTGCCAGCGTTGTGTTTACCGTTAATGCCTGTTAAACGACGGAGGCAACGAGCGCTAACCCGGTTCTCTTTGGTCACTGCAAACTTGTAATGTTCAAATAATAATAAAAAGTAATTATGTCGCATGCACAACGCAACCTACCTCAAGACCTCTGGAGATGAAGCCCATGGAGGTCATAACGCCAGCGTGAAGAAACAGACCAGCCTTTCGGAAGAACTTGTTATGCTGCGTAAGTCTGCGCTGCCCGAACGCCGCTAAAACCGTACCAACTCGATGTATGTCTACCTGTATGTATATCATGTATAGTAGGTTCAGCTGAGAAAGGAGCGTGTTCATACCATTACGGCAATACAGGCCGGAAAAGACCATTTGTCATATGATGCAATGTGTTATCGTGGACGTTTGCTCCCCGTCTGACTTCGCATATCGTTGTATTAAACTTTAACGAGATTGACTACTCCGTTTCCCCTTCTTCTCAAGGACTCTGAAGAATACACGCTCACGATTTGGGCAAGTGCCAATGGTTAGTATGAATACTCCTACACGTTTCTGGATTTGGGACTTCAAGTGACCACCCCAACGTGGCAAGCGTAGTCAGCGACCCTCTCGAACTTTTATACAGGGCACTACAATTGGAAAACAACTTGGCCTGCATCGGTAGATTGCTGTGCCGTGCATATACCGCTTTCAGCCGCAAGCACTTGCTTAATAACGACGAAAATGCCGAAAGCGAGAAACCGGAACCTCCGCCAAATACACTTTTCCAGACTACAATAAATGGTGAAATGAGATTGGAAGGGCTCTTTTAGTCGTTTCTGTAAAAACAACAGTGAGGTAAGGGACTGTAACTGTATACCTGGAAAATTTTGCTGAACACGCGTTTGTTTTTGTTTTTTTAAAAGCCCGTAAACGTTCACAAACTGTGTTTCACTATCACAACCATGCTTAAATTTTGATTCGAGTCAAATGTTTGGCCGTGATGTACACAGGTACGATCTAACTAGTTATGCACAATGCAAGCGCTCGTCGCATGCACTTCCGCACTGGGAGGCCGTTGATCGCCCTCAGCGGATGCACGGTGTTGCCATGGATGATTCTAGAGGAGCAAGCTAAAGCTTATGCAGTCAGGCTGGCATCTTCAGCTTGACTTCGTTAAAAGGTTTTCACTCACAGCGTGGCAGATATCGACGCTGGAGTCAAGGCACAGCGGGTCCGGATCGAGTTCGTTGAAGCTTTGCCCCATGTCACGCTGATCCCCTATATATAGTTTAAGGTGACTACATGGCGAACTGTGGGACACGTAGGCGGCCCATCGCAGGCGCAGACCCACAGCAGCCACATGTTCCACGTTCATAGACGTCTATCATGGAATACGATCTACGCCTAGCTACAAACAAATATTCCTCCCAGAAAGTCGTTGTTCGACCCGGTCGTTGTTCGAAAGTCGTTGTTTCTATCGTTGTTCGACCCGCTCTATAGCGACGTGACGAATGAGGAGTGTATATGTATATAAATGCGATGCCGCTCAATAAAGCCAGTTGCGGGTCATCCCGTCCTTTGAGCAGCAGTGTCGCTAACCCGCTCCGTACGGCTGAGTGGACAGCCGAGGGTTAGCATCATTGCTGTCTGTTGGGCCCATAAGAGCGGGAAATTTTACAGAAGGAAAGACACAGAGAAGTCGGCCTAACGCCATCAGCTCTGGCCAGCTGGCTATACCGTGTGTGGTAAGGAAAAGGAGAAGCAAGAACGTGGATAGCGATGAACATGGGGAGAAATGAGGAGGAGGCATAGGAGGAGGAGGAATAAACTTTACTTATGCGAGCCTTCGGCGCCGATGTCTGGGGAAAAAAGTTATATTTAAATGTGTAGTAAAGGCAGCACCCGCGTTCATTTAGTTAGGAATTCGCTCGTTGGGTTGGTTCTTACGAAAGTAAGCGAAGCATCAAACCACCACGCCGGAACGCACGCCGATCAACGAACGCCCGCGCAGCTCCCCTGCCGTGGTTTGAACCGTGGCAACACCGACCGGAGCGGGCGGAAACTATAATGGCAAACTGTTCGCATGGCGACGCAGTGAAACATCCCCCTCGCGAGGGGCACGATCAAATGCAGAGCATTTCCGGGGGCGCACGACGTTAAGTAGTTTGCGTTACGTTAAAGGGGCCCTGAAAGGCGTTTTGAGCACAATAAATTGACTAGCGCAATCGTTAGATTGGGTCGTCAACATCATCTGTGCCAAGTATTACTCTTTTGCGCGCAGCGGAAAGCTCACACTTTTGTTGCAAAGTTTGTCGTTTTTTTCTCACCCTTTCCTTCGTGTTTTTGGACGCCGCCATCTTCACATGTCTACATCATCGGTTCCCAGATGTTCGTCATGAGCTAGACATCCTGCTATTGGGCGGCTTTTTTACGCACTTCCGGCAACGAGATGAGTCGTCTGCTCAGCGGCGGCTCGCCGGCTGCTCTGCCAGCGGAGTGCTGGAGTGCTTGGACATTTTACAACAAACAAAACAAGTGTAAACAAACGCTTAACCGTTTGTATTGAATGCAACACGGCCATAACACGACATGGATATTCTCTTACTTGAGTACGTTCCATAAAGAAAGCGTTGAAACCCCGTGGCACTTCTTTCTTGCAATCGCAGAGAACGCCCTGAGCCGAATGCCCGGGTTTGACGCATACATTTTATTCAACTTCCAAACAATCCAGAGATGTGTTTCGAACGAACACAACGTCACAACATGCGTTGCAAGTCCGAACCGCGACTGACAGACGATGGGTTGCCTCCTCCTGCCCCTCGTAAATTCGGCACTCACCTCGCGCGCGGTTTGCGGGGACGAACAGCAAGTCACTTAAGCGCACAAGCCGAGATCGCTTTTAGCCACGCACACTGCACATACTCCATGCGAGGTTGAGTCGTACGCCGCTCGAGAAAGATAATCGAGACCATGGGAAGCACTATCCACCCGCAGAAGCACAACGTCGCATTTCATCGCGAAACAAAGGCGTCCACAACACACACACCATCGCCTCCTGTAATGCCAAACGCATCTCGCACTTCCAAATGGGAGTGAGTAGTATGCCTGCAGTGCCCATATGCCGCGAGGTGGGGCCCCAAGCTGAACCGGGATCAGGCAACCGTAACTGACTTCTAGAGCGGTTTGTGCCTTGTTGCCAGGGCAACCGATGTTTGATATTGTCAAAGAAATGGTGCTCGCTCCAGCGCTAGAAAGCTCAGAGGCCGGAGCATGTTTTGCCAACGTTGCCGCTCTCCACCACGCGTCGCCCCAAGCTGAACTGGCGTTTTGTGCACGGGTTCTGTATCGGTCTAAAATGTCTTTTTCACATGCCGCCGGCAGGAATTACCACCGCCACAAAATAAGACCCGGCACCAGCGGGGCCACATCTGATACGGCGCTTTTTGGATAAACAGTGCGCTGTGCATCCAAGGGAGCGAGCGCAGGATCCTCCCCGTGCGGCTGCGAGTTCGCCGCCGATAAAAAGTCGCGTGCCGCCGATAGCAAAGTTCTGCAGGAACGTACACCGCGAAAGGGCAAGGCCAGGCCGCCGCACACATGGGGCCGGATTTTTCGTTCGCTTTTCCAGCCTTGAGCGGATTGCGGGATTCATGGTGTCAACAAAGCTTGCCCGTAGCAGACGGCTGTGTGAGCAGCGCAATAGCGGAAGTACGTCACCGCGGAGGAGCGCAGCATCATGGGAGGGAAGGCTCGCTCGCCGTCAACAGCGGAGAGTAAGTTGAAAGGAGGAGGAAACGCGGCGCGCCGATAATGCGCGGTTTTTGATTTACGATTTCTCAGCTAATACTCATCGCTTCAACAAAATTCTTGCGGGAGGAGATTGCTAATACATTGCTTTATTTGGTTACATGTACATCAACGCATCGGCGGAAGGTATTTCAGGACCCCTTTAATGTTGCACTTGTGGCAACTGCTGACGAGAGAGCGCTCGTCAGCAGTAATTTGAATGAGTCAAGGATATAAGGCGCGTTCGTAGCCTCCCATTCTGTGTCGGCTTTGTGGCGCAGTGGGAAGAGCACCATGTACATTGCGTTCCGCCCGCAGGGTCGAGGGATCGAAACCAGGCGCCGGATAGTATTTTTTTATATAGTATAGGGGGAGGGGTGCGGACTACGACTACGGACGCCTACGGACGTCAACGCGGGTGACATCGTGAGTTACTGAAATGCTCTGCATTTAAAAATACGGTTAGGTACGAAACATGTCCTTATACTTTTACAGTTCATGTATAGCAGTTCACAAAAAAGCGCCTCCACTACAGTTTCCTGCCGCAGGTCACTGCCCCGTAGAACCTAGAAACGTCAGCACTGCTTTGAATGCCTTCTGAGCACGCCGCGCGTCTGGCCAAGGACCCAGCAGCACTTCCTCAGGGATAACCCGACAGTCCAGTCGGACCAATGATCTGGCTAAATGTTCTGGGCGATGCGCGTAGCGCGGACAGTTGCATAGAACATGCGGAATAATCTCTGGTACACGGCATGTTTCACAATTGCGTTCACCCGTAACGCCGGTGAGGCGCCGGTAGCGATGGGTAAAAGCTACACGGCGCTGTATTAAGTGAAACAAGGGTCAAGATATAGTGTGGCAAATCGTGGCCAAATTTTCAGCCATGCAAGTGATGCCCGTGTTGCCCACTGAGTGAACATAGTCAAGTTTATTGTGTTGTGCACTTGAGAAATGTACTCGTCAAGAAGTTGATCATTTGCACTTTTTGGATTGCCACCAGGGGGCCGAACTGAGCGGATGCGGAAAGAAACAGAAACTATGCGGCACATAGTGTTAGAATGTGAGGGTATCCATCCAAATCTACATGAAGGAAATATTCGGCTTCTAGAAGCCCTAGGATTTTAGGGTATCACAGAGGAAGTTAACTTCAAGGCTGTCGAGGGTACGAAAAGAAGATTAGAATGCTGGTGGACGAAAAGCGGAGAGGGGAATGTTGCCTAGGACAGTTACCAGCTGTAACAGAAAAAAAAAAAGTATTTTGTGCCTAATAAGCTTTTTGTGCCTGCCCTGGGCAGCGCTAGTATTAGACCGGGAGTGTGGGGCATAGGTATATTAGCCCTTTTTGGTGGGATGACATGTCATCACCCCGATACAAAGGGGAAACCAATGGAAATCATCATCATCATCATCATCGTGCCACGTCAGCTCTATCTTTTCCCGTTATGTGTGTCAAAAAACTATTCAAAAGATATTCAAGCGAAACCTACCACGTGTTGCGTCCAGAGGTCTCCGACACCGGGGGACACCAACCCCCCGGAGGTTTACACCAAGGGCCGGCTCTTTAGAGCCGTTTTTATCTCCTAGGCTAGATCCTGCGCTAACCCTAACCGCAGCTTCATGCATAGAGGTGGAACGATGGAGGTGGCCTAGACCTGGCCGCTTGCACCACGTCTCCGACATCCTTTCAGGCTTCGGGCGACCTCCCTCCGAATACCGGAGCAGCCTGATGGACGGCGTTGAAGTGTCAGGTGCCTCAGAAAACAGAACGAGGAGAAAAGGTGCCAAACGCAGAAAAATGCCCAGGGCAAGCTTGCAAGGAACGAGACTTTTTTCCTGCTTGTAAAGAATCCTGCCTTTCATTCTGGATAGTGCCAAAAAAGTACCCGCTTGTATATTTTATTGTTGTAAATAAACTGTTTGTATGCTTAACATTTCAGACTATATGATTTCTTTTACTAAAGGTGCACCGCTACTGGGTAGTTGATTGATTTAGGTATAAAAGAATACTCTTTAATTTATAAAGAAAAGTGCCCTTGAAGAAGCACCCTCCCATAACGGGCCCTAGACAGGAAACGAATTAAGTTATGCCATATCTTCCAAACGAGATGCACCGAAATTCACGAAATTCACACGCTCACATGCACACACGGAGGCCACGTACGGCGGCCGATCGCGGAGGCCACGGCAAGAGACGCCCCGTGAACCCACTAATATATTATCGCGGTGCCGAGTGCCGCTGCTTCCTTGCCAAGAAGCGCCACGAGAGCTGCGACGGATGCAGTCTGCGAGATGCTGACACAGCCATTAAATGCATACCGGCACAGGCAGACTTCTGGCAAGCAGACGCACGGCTTCTTCACATCATTCACACGTGGCAGGCCAAGAACAGTGAAGGACAGCAACTTCGCAAATATAACTCGATCACAACAAACTAAATCACAACTTGCGTCGTCGGCTTGCCCCCGAGCGATGTACCCTGCTGAGTGACTCCCGGGTGGCCCTTCTTCGCTATCCCTGCGCACCCGGGAGGGCGATCTGTGCTCACTCCTGGTGCGGGGAGTCGGCGAGAAGGTGGCACGGCTGGCTGACAGGGACGCCCGGCTGCGGCTGCAGTGGGTGCCAGGCCACATCGGGCTCGCAGGCAATGAGCTGGCCGCCGAGGCCCACGAGCTACCACCCCCCTCGACCACGGCAGCCCAGGCAGCAGCGGACGACGCCCGCCTGCTCATTCAGCTGCATGTGCGCGCCCAGCCCCCGGACCCACGTCTGGCCGCTGAAGAAGCCCCCTCACCCGGGAGGGCCGCACGTCTGCCCCGAGAGCAGCATTTGGCCGTCCTGCGACTCCGTGTGGGAGCCCCGTGTGGGCGGCCGAGCGGAAGCACCGACTGAGGCTCGTATACAGCCCCGCCTGCCGGCACTGCCGGGCGCCTATCCACTCCCTGCCGCACCTGCTCTTCGAGTGCCGAGAGTTTGCGGCAAGGAAGCCGGAGATGCCGGCCGCTCTGCGGGGCGTCAGGCCGCTGGACCAGCCGCTGTGGCCGCCGGGCTGTGCCAGGTAGCGGTACGGGGTCCGCGAGGCTCTGGGCTGCTACCTGGAGGCATCGGGACTCATCCCGGCACTCCGCCTCCTGGGCGAGTGATTAGCACCAAAAACTGTTGGCGGGGGCCCCAGTGGCTTTCCGCTTTTTTTCCCCAACTCTATTGGTGCGTGTGTGTGTGTGTGTGTGTGTGTGTGTGTGCGTGCGTGTGTGTGTGTGTGTGTGTGTGTGTGTTTTCATTTTTAATATATTGTAGTCTATCCTTTGCCTCTCCTATTCACCTTTCTGACATCTCCTCCCCACACCAGCAGGCATTCCGGTGTCCCCCCTAGGTGTGACAAATTATGCCTGCTGGTGGACCTTCCTTTCCTTTTTTCTTAACAATTGATGCATTCAGTCAGGTTGCCCGGTTTGACATGGGCATCGAGAACTACACTCAGGAAATTTTGCGACAAAACTGTCATACGGCTTGGCATCACGTGGAGCGATACGAATATCTAAGACATGGCGCAACATGCGTTGTCTAATAGACCCTGACAAAAGTAAAACCATGCCCCAACGCAACCTCACTGCTGTCCACTGCAAATTTAGCAGAACCACCAAGTCTTCAGGCTCCTTCGGCTATCGAAACGCGCCCCCTTTACTCGCCCAGTGACAACACCTCTCTTGACAGCCCTGTCACCTTAACCGAGGTACGAGAAGGTATTGGCGGCGAGATGTTTGAGTGGCGTCCCCTGGCTCTGACGTCGGCTTAGGGACTCGCGCCGCTGTCGTCTGCTATAGGCTCCGGACAGCGAAGTTTGCCGGGCGAGCGCAGCGCCAGCCGCGGCAGACCGGCGCAACTCTGGGTCGGTCCCGCGGCGCACACCGCCTTGAGCGCCTGTGAACGAAACATTGCCAAAACATGTACCATACCGTTATTTGCGTGTATATCTACTACATACTGCAACAAAGTCATGCAGAAATTTAGTATTGTAGAGGGAAGCCTCCAAATCAAACGGGACGCCGATATAATGCTGTCGCATTGCTGCCGCGCCGCAGGTTGACACGACTGGGAAGTGTGTGTCCAAGGCTTTGCATTCTCCCGCGGATTCTTCTTTCGCTCTCTCTTTTTTTCTTGCAGATACGAAGCGTGGTTACTGAATCTTGAAAAGCCCACACTAAGCGAGCGGATCACATGCTGTCCTGGTGTGCGAGCAGCTTGTTAGTATACTGGTTAGCAGGCGGTAAATACACATAAATGCGCTAAATTAGGTAACAACGAGTGCCCCCAAACAAAGTTATAGCAGCGTAGTTTATCATCCAGCGGTTCTACTCGGCTTCATCTAATATTTCACGTGCTTATATCACCGTATTAAATACATATAAACAAATATGGAAGGGACACTTATACGCCTTAACGTTACCAAATGTTTCGTGACATATTGGATAGCATAAAATCGCCGCCTCTTCTTGCAAAAGAAACAATTAAATTGCTGTCCAAGCCACTGAAAAGCAAAGAAAAATAGAGTTAAGGCGTGCTGCAATAAAAGTTATAAATATATGAACGCAGGACGAAATTTTCGCGCTCAGGGAGCAGGAGGAGGTAGAGGACAAAGTTTATTTATCCCATCCGTTGCGATTCCGGCCACTCCGGACCAGTGAGGGGTGTCCTCAGGGAACTCAATTTTTCTCCTGTGACTTCTGCAGCAAGGGCGTTGACGGTAATAAAAGCGCTACTATTTCTTTCTGAGAGAAGTCTCACGCCGGACCCGTTGGCGTGGAGAGAAAGAACACCCGAATATTTATATTCCATAATTTATTCAGGTACGTCTATTAGATGTTCTGCCTCCACCAGCCCCTGCCCGCCCAATAGAATTTCTTGTGATAGCCTTCTCGTGTAGCGTTTCTCTTTTGGGGCGTGTTTTAATACAGCTGGCGTACTGGGCTACACCTGCAATCCCAGAAGTTTTTTGGCAGAGCAGGTACTTATTAGCGGCAACACTTTCGCTATATAAAAACAAATGTAAATTTCATACTGTTGCATGTTTGGAGCATCACATTCGGATCAAAGACCCATATGTAACAGCAATGTCGTTCAGTTAGTAGTTCTGCACTAGCAAGTGCACTCACATGGATGGATCATGGAATACCTCGCACGGAAACATCGCGCAACGTATGATATATTTGCAGACAAAGCCTCCTATTTTGTGGATTGAACAATATAGATTACGCTTTCTTTTGAAGGGAAACATGATGATCTTGAGAAAGTTTTGCCCGCGGGCAGGCTGTAAAGGCGTTTCTCTTCTGGGCATCACGCCTATGCGGCCTTTTTATGCCTTCGCATGCATGAATTCAACCGCATAAATCCTTGTTCATTCACCTGCACTATGTGGCAGGATTACTGCACAATCTCTTACTTCGTTTGAAACCCGAAAAGGGCGACTAATAAGCTTCATCCACGCTGCAAAAAGAGGAGTGCCACCCCCACCCCTCCCCAGCCAGGAACGTAACGGCTTGCGGGGACCGACCCAGTGTTGCGCATATCTGCCGAAGGGGGCGCTGGGTGTCGCGGGCTCCAAATATAAATATTTGGGAGTGTGGATAAACGAAGGGCATAACTACTTAAGTACTCACGAGGAGCAACTTAAGGTTAAGGGAAAGCGAAACGCAGCTATAATGAAGCATAGAGCTCTGTGGGGGTATAACAAATATGAAGTAGTAAGAGGAATGTGGAAAGGAGTAATGGTTCGGGTCTCACGTTTGCGAATGTTGTACTCTGCTTAAAATCAGACGTTCTATCAGGCCTTGAAGTAAACCAGAGAACGTTAGGACCTTTGGCCTTAGGCGCGCATTGAAAAACAACTAACGAAGCAGTTCAGGGAGATATGGGCTGGGCGTCGTTTAAAGTTAGAGAAGCTCAGAGTAAAATATGCTTTGAGATGAGGTTGAGGGCAATGGATCAACGAAGGTGGGCAGCTAAGGTTTTTACGTACCTATACTTGAAAAGCGTGGACACGCAGTGGTTAAGAAAGACTAGAAGGCTAACGATGAAACACGGAAAGAACAGTGGAGAATCCAAAACAGCCAAGGTAACCAAAAAAGAGGCAAGGCAGATTGAAACGAATAAATGGAGGGAAAAAATGGAAGCTAAAACGTCGTTAGAGATGTACAGGGCTGAGAAAATGAACATCAGAAAGGAAAATTTCTACGATAATTCCCAGGGCAGTGCTTTGCTTTTTGAGGCTAGAGCAGGTTGCCTGCGAACTAAGAGTTTTGTGGGGAAGTATTCACAAAATGATGGGGTATGTGTGGTCTGCGGAAAAGAGACAGAAACTATGCGGCACATAGTGTTAGAATGTAAGGGTATCCATCCAAATCTACATGAAGGGAATGTTGGGCTTCCAGAAGCCCTAGGATTTAAGGGTATCAGAGAGGAAGTTAACTTCAAGGCTGTCGAGGGGACGAAAAGAAGATTAGAATGCTGGTGGACGAAAAGCAGAGAGGGGAATATTGCCTGGGACAGTTACCACCTGTAACAGGGAAAAGAAAGTATTTCGGGCCTAATAAACTTTAGTGCCTGCCCTAACTCTTTCGTTACCACGCCTATTCAAATCGATCACCGGTGATCGATGATTTATATTGCCTATTTCGACATGTTGTAGTCGTTTCTCGTACACCTAATGCAGCCAGTGATTAGTCTAGGCATTGCCCTTTTAGAATCAGTTTAAATTTTCCCGCTCCGGCGACATTGAGATTTTTGGCGGCGTTTTTTGCGAGCTGAGGTGCGCGTGTTTTTGACGAAGGGGGCGTGGCTGCTGCACTTGAGAAAAAAGGATGCAGGTCGTGGTTAGGCTGCATTACCATAATATTTTTTTTTTGTCAAAAGGCTCCTGGCAAGTCAAATACCAAATAATGGGGTCAGCTTTGTAATCAGACAGCGTTGAGAGGTGATAATTACTTGAAAATGGCCACAGCTATTCACTAATGATCTTTGGTTCGGACAAAGGGCAGCTTTATTCTCCCAAAGCTTATTTCTGATGGTCCCACGCATGTCTAGCAAGTGTGCCTGACATTTTCAACCAGTTTCCAGCAGTTTCGGTTTCGTTTTCGCATTGCGAAATTCATATTTGGCACTACTACGCAGTTACCCAACTACAAGCTCATTTGCCATGGCGCCTCCGTTGCCCGCTACTGCTCCACAAAACAAGCATGCCGCTCGCGCTTCCACTTTATCTATGCTATGCTTCTGCGATAAGAGCTTCCGCTGAAAGTAAAACGATAACACCAAGTCGTCGGGTATCAGTTCAGACGAGGAGAACGCTTCCAATTGGCCTTGAACACCGCCAGCTATTCACCGGCCAGTTTCGGTTTCATACGAGGGTATTTCCGGAAGTCTAGTGTCGCTTCTTAGTAGTACTTTCTATTCTGACAAAGTCTCCAACAGCCTTGTATTTGTTTCTTGTCGAAATTGTTAGGTGGCGCTGTAATGTAGTAGGCTCGTAGTGCTGAACTCGCTTCACAGCCCGACGGCGGCTTGGTGAGAGCTTGCTGGGCATGATTCTAGCACATCGTACCTTATTCCTGCAAGCAGGGCTACCATAGTGAGTCAGAACATGATAATAAACCGCAAATGAAAGTTCTGACTGATGAGCGATCATCAGAACGTCAACAAGCATCCACCAAAGAGTTTGGTTCTCAACTGCAAGTGTATTTTTTCACATCGCTTGCTTGCCTTCAATACTGTGCCGGTCATAATCATTGACAAGTTGTTTTTACATCACGTGGAGGCTAATTTGGGCCTTTAATAATGTCAAACCACCAGATTTCTTCTAGAGAACTATCCAAAATAGCAAAACTTGAAATAGAGGTTGGGCTTCACCACATGGAATGGGCACCACGTGGGCTAACATTTTCTTTTAGGCAGCGTCTGGAACCCCGCGCGGGGCACGAGATTTAGCCCCCTCGCAACGGCTCCTGCCCCACGTGACGTCATATATACGTCATAGTGACGTCATATTAACAGCAATTGTTATTTGTTTGCGTAGTAGAATACAAAAATCACATTTTTTTTACATTTTAATAAAAAATTAGGAAGCCACTCATTTGCTAGAAGTTTTATAAAAGAATTTTTTTATTCGTTCTTTCGGAAGCCGCCGATGCTGCCGCTGCTGGCGGTATGGCGTATCCGAAAGTGCCGAAAGCCCTGAATGCCTGAATTTCTTGGGTCGACAACGTAGATGAAGCAGAGTTGATAGAGTTAGAAGCACTATCAGAATGTGCGAGAACGTTGCCGTATGCGGGCACCAAGCCAGCCTTTCCACACGGTAGCGAAATTCTCTCGAGTAATGCTGACCTGTGACCGCCTGCTGTATGCCGATGGTACCTGCGTTAGATCTACGACATCGCGCAGCCGAGTGGCCCCGTTCGAACAACCCACGTCCCACGCAAGAAAAGACACCGTCCGAGCGTGATTGTGAGCCTGCTGCGGCATGTCCGCGCGGCGGCATCTGCTATCAACAGTTTGCACCACGGCACAACAGTTTGCACCACGGCAAGTTCAGAATGCTTAAATGGGTGGCCTGAAATCGCGGTGTGTTTTCAAAATGACAGCAGCGCGGAACTTACAGTGGTCAGGACGTAGGCTGGACGCGGCCACTGATATTTTACTGGTCGCATGTGCGCATTAGAAGTGCAAACCACGGATAGCTAGAAAAGGTAATCATTGGTGTTCCCACACATGTACCGCGTACAACCCAGCACAGTAGTTTCCCCTTTAAGGAGATTAGCAAAGAAGACCCGAAAATCTGCAGTTTGTCGCGTTTTTTGTATGTATTTTCGAGTGGACTGAATTGTGGCTTAGAATTGTTTACCCGAAATAAGTTTTGTGCGCGGAAAAGTCTGGTGATCATGGGCTTCTTGCATCATAAATGCATGGTATTCAGCGCTTGAAAAGATTTTTCAGAAGAAATTATTGCAGCTGTAGTGGTGAGCCATTTCACTACAGTAAAATGTGGCAGAAATACATCTGCGATACAAAGTATGTGAAAGAGTGAGAACATTGGCAGTCTCGTATCCCGTGGCCCAGATTGTGGCTGGGTAGTTTCCATCATGCATTCAGCTCCTCACATTGGCACACACATGATGCTACGACAAATTAGGAACTGGGTCCTCCAAAAGGTACACTAGCTAGGCGCTTCATGCCATAGCTGCTGCATTGGCATAACCTTCACGTCTCTGTATATGTGTCAGTATATGCTATGTTGGCCATATTTTACCGAGTCCCCTCATGCAAAGGACTTAATTCAGGACACCCAGCCGATAGGGTCAGAGAAGAAGCTGTACAGACGGTAACAGGAAGGGTATACACTTGGCCAACCATCATGTCTCCATCATATGAAAACCCATGGGTTCTATGCAGGCTCAATAGTCTACGTCAAAGAGAATCTTAAGATGTGCCTGGAACGTGAAAGCCTCAGCGGATTGTTTGTGTCCATGGGTATATGCAGCGAACACACTGCAAATGTAATTGATAGGCAAAGGTCAAGGCTGTAATGGTGGGAGTTTAACCTAAAGAAATGGTGAAAAACATCCCAATTTCAAACTGCATTGGTGTAATATGGGCACGAGTGACGTCATATGGACGTGCACTGTAAATGCAGTTATCTGTGTTAACTGTACGTTAGCACTCAAGTGATACGATCAAACGGAATGGAGGCCCCACTGCAATTTCCCAGTTATGCTTTTTTTACGGTGGGTTCGGTTGGTGGCTGTCAATTGCACAAACAAGATTCTGTGATGTCATAGAGAAATAGCTGGAAAATGTGTATGGAACTTCCACTGCTCTACACATTTTCTGTACTATCTGATTTGTTTGAAGTTTACAATAAAATTGATGTCATTTGTTTTTTGGGCAAAGTCTTTTTAATGAACGAACCTTGTATTTTTTTTTCGTAGCCTCTGCAACAGCCTGCCTACTGTGCCCCTAAGCAGTGGTCACTAAACAAATGCCCACTTGCCAGCCAGATACTGGCCAGCTAGACTGGTGTCAACAAAAAAGGAATCTTTCTTGGCTTCTCTGCAGAGCTTTGCACTCAAGCAAAAAGATCACTTTGTTGTTTGGCTTTCCTGCAGGACTGTAGTGTAGTGCTAGAAGGCATCACTTGCTTATTTGGCACTTTTTCTGTGTATTGTGCCAAGAAACCCTTGCGTTTTATTTGGAAAAGGAACTTCACACCACAGACCGTGCAGAGAAAGTAGAGCTACTGACTTTTTTCACAGCCACGGAAGTTTGGTAGAATCACTTGTCATTGACAAACACCATGTTTGCTTTCTGTCTGAAGGTGTGAATCTGGGAGAGTTGATTTATATTTTGGGGAAAAATACAGCGACAATAACAGTACTGAAGTACAAGGAAAGGTGCTGTGATGAACAGTGTCCATGTGTTCGCAGCTTTTTTGTCCAGTTTCTTTCCCGTGTTTTTTCATGGACTTGCTACAGTGCCTGATCAAGCCTGTTTTTGTGTAACAAAAATGTCAACAGCGAAGCACTTATCAATGCTCACATGCTGCCCGTTGACACCAAAGCAGAAGTACATTGGAGTCATTTTATTGTTGAAGCCCTCCAGGATACTTACAGCTTTCAGCTGTACTGCAATATTCACAAACAACAATAAAGACATTCACGTCCACATAGGTGTCCTTGACTCCAGTTCCTGCACAAGGTATTAAGTACTCTCGGGAGAGGGTAATGTCAAGCTGTACAAGAGCCATTCCCTCGTAGATGTGTTCCATAAATTGTTTTTTAGGCTTGTTAGCTTAAAAATAGTTTCAGTGCCCCTTTTTTTTTCAAGCTAATTACCACCACCAGAGAATGTGCTTTCTAGCAGTTGGGCTCTGCTGGGTATGCATCATTGCAAACAAAATATGGGACACTGTATTATGGCCCTTACGACTAAGCATAGTCACTTAAGCAATTAGCCGAAACAGTTTTTTACACAGCACAGAGTCAAAAAGCAAAAGAACATGAAATATCTCCTTGCAATTAGAAACTTTTACTGTTCACCCCCTCCCCGAAACACAGAGCAGACAATTACCAGCTGTGAACACAAGTATTTACGTCAAGTTGAATTCCACAGGGTGCTCCGGATGGGTACATTGATGTCACAGTCAATCAGAATTCGTGAATCCACTGTAAGCCTTCGAGAGAAGCTCTCACCATTACTGGCCATCCAACTGAGTGGGCATGAAAGTATTGTTGTTGGTTATGTTGACTTCCAAGCCAAACATGAGTAAACAAAAAACTAGCGTACCAAAATACATAATCAGAACAGATGCAGGATGACGTTTTGTTGGCTAACCGGGTTGAAGAAGGCACTGGGGCAAAGGTTAGGGAAATAAAATCCATGCGGTAATTGTGAACGAAGTTATGAGACGCGGCCAGACGATCAGCTGGTAAGGAGGGAGGGCTATCCTATCTATCCCTTGCTACCTCTTTACTATAATTGAGCAGATAAAAACCTTTCATTAAACTTGCTAGCTGGCAGTTCCACGTACCCTATGTAGAAAATTTCAAGGTAGACAAAACATTGTTTCCTGTGCATTCAATAATAGCTGCCTAGAGATTGCTTAGAATTCGCAGCTCATTTGAAGTCTTGCATATCATGAAAGCACAATAGTATTATTCGAAGGAACAAATTCGAAAAACATAGATGAACAACAAGTCACTTGTTTACCTTGAGCACACCAAACTTGAAAGCACTATTTAACACAAGTGTCAAGCTTGGCACAAACGGCGATCTTATCGGCTTGACTTCTCCCGAACTTGCACATTTGGAGCTTGAGCCTCCTTGCACAAGAAGCCAGCCAGTGGGCGGTTGGTTTCAGCGATAGCTGAGTACCTATGCTGCCCATGGACGGGCGGCTGCTGGGCTCTCCCATTCACCAGGCCACCCACGAAAGTGGAGCTGCGCTCCCTGCATGCAGCGTGCACGGATCGTTTCCGCGGGGTAGTAAGGTTTCTCGCAGTACCCCGCGAGAAAAATTGCAGAACAGGCTACATGCCAGGACGGATTGCGTTCGACGATGCCCTGCGTTACCTGACGATACTTGATTTGTGCACACTGACGCCGCTGACACTGCGTCGCTCGCGCTATCACGTCATCAAAGTCAGCTACCTCGTTAGCCACGGCGCAAAGCGCTGGAAAACTGATCCGCACGTTTTACGCCAGAATCAAAATACAAGGCTTGGAATGCAAGTAGCGATCGGAACAAGTAGACAACGAATGCAGGAGCATAAAGCCGATGGCACGCGAACTCATATGAAGCTAGCAACATATTTAACGGCAACAAAAGGAGCACGGAAAAAAGCAAGGCGAAGCAGCTTGCCAAAATAGGATGCGTTAGGCTTACCAAGACTAGCAGCAGCAAGTTCACGAAAAATACTCAATAAATCATTTCAAACAACCCTCCGAACAAGAAAAAAACGCCGCGAGGCAGCCGCTGTGCAAGGCGATAACACAGAACAGGGAGGATAAGGACGTAACGTTGCGCAGGCTTGCGGTTGGAGCCAAGGCCGGAATCCCACATGGCGCACACCACACACGCCGTCAAAAACGCCTTCAAATGTGCAAAAAAAAAAAAAGTGACGTCACAGAAAGTCACGTGACTAGTTTAGTTTGACGTCACTTCTGCGGGGCAGGAGCCACCGCGAGGGGGCTAGATCTCGTACCCCGCGTGGGGCACGAGACTTACCCTTTCTTTTATATCTGACAAATTGTACTGCGCAACTCAATTTTTTTTCTAGGACGGGTTTTTGAAATGTCTACCTACAAAATGTATATTCTAAATTTTTTCTAGTACACGTGGTTTATTATACACAACTTACTTTTTTCTTTTTTCTTCGACGCGCGGACAAAAATTTCGAATTTGATAATTTTTTGGCAAAGGCTG
>NW_027526335.1:57522218-57559718 GCF_048455015.1 Haemaphysalis longicornis
CAAATATATTCTCGAAAATTTCAGATTGCGTGTTTCAGCGATCGAAGGAGCATGCACCAATCGCACACACCCATACAGGAGATTTCTGCACCTACATTCGGGATTACCTTTCGGCTTCGCCTTGTCCTCCTCTAGAAAACCACCTTATCGTGCAAATAAAGTTACCATTATTATTATTAGTTGGCGGTTGTTTTATCTCTGACTCAAGTAAAACACCGTTCAGTGAAAGTATAACAGCACCCGTAAACAAGAGCCTAGTTATACGGTAGGCATGGTAAAATGGTTCGTACATTTGTTTGTTTTAATTTACGAATCATATACGATTAAAAGGAGCCGATCTGCCCATACATGTTTCGCGTAACATGATATGACCGGCTGACGGCGAGTTCAAATCGGCAGCAGCCACTACGGACATGTAGAGAAGGTGTCCTTGAAGATAGGCGGCGGCGGCTTTATTCCGACACTAAGGCGTGTTAGAGTGAACCTTTGTAAATTAGCCCCACACGACTGACGCGCCTCACAATATACCGAAACTAAATTTGGCGCCTCAGCCCGACGTCTTCTTTTTGCTTATAATTTCATTTATTTTTGTTCGTCAAGCATGAATACTTCAAGAAAACTAATAAAGAGCATACAAACGCGTAAAGAAACTCAGTTATTGCCATAAAAGTTGCCTAATTTTTGCTTAGGGCCCTAAATTTGTGCCTCATTTTCAAGAAAAATTGTTAGCCATATCTTCAACTACTGATCTGGCAACTACAGCGTGGCATCATGGCGGCATTCGTGTTTAGACACATTTTTGAGCCAGCTTTACCCGCCTGGAATCGGCTCGGAAGCCCCGGGTTGCAGCAGACGCAGCCTAATTTTTTTCGGAATAATTATTTAGGAAAACATTAATAAAACTGGTGTCGTTGGAAAGCGCGTGGAATAATCTGCATTGTATCTCACTGCAATGTGTGCCTAACCAATATGTATTGGCGGTGAGATGTTTGAGTGGCGCCCCCTGGCTATGACGTCGGCTTAGGGACTCGCGCCGCTGTCGTCTGCTACACTCCGCTTGTGAGGGGCAGCAGTGCCTGTGTTAGAAATCGCCCGCTTTGTTGCTGTAGTGCGTTGAAAAGAGTATTTCTAGTGACTCAGTTATTTTGCAAGCTTCAGACGCATCTGAATAATATCAAGCTGTATCCCCCCAAGTTTGCAACACACGAGGAGATAGAGAACAACTTTCTTCAGAGGATCGGCCTGAAGATTGTGTGTGTAACTCGTCCTTTCTAGCTTATTCGCGAGGATCAGCGATCAGAGCTCCTCGATAAGTATTCAAAATGCGTAGGCTTCCCTGCAGTATTTTTTAGATGCTCCTATGAAGACTCAACAGTCTAATGCTACGTACCAAGCAGCGGCCCCTACACGCGCATCGCACAGCAGGAAATAAAGCGGCTTTCTTCTATTTCTTTCGTTGTTGTTGTCTTGTATCAGATTAATGTTTCTTGCTTTTTTTTTCTGCCCAACGCATTAATTTTTCTGCGCCGTCACAAATGTCTTATTAGGAGGTTTTGGGATGTTTGGGAGGCTCACAAAGTTCGTGTGGATATTTCCTTCATGTTGTATGGCATACATTCCCTTCTTCACAAATTGGCCTTCATTACGGCTGCGTGCAAGAAGGTACATATCCGCGGCGTGCTTTGTTTATTCACATGCAAATACAATGAGAAGGTTTGTGCTACGCCACCGCGATCGCGCCCTAAACAACGTTGTTCACAGTACTCGAAAGCGGCTTTTGTGCTCCGCATTTCTATCGTAATCATATCGTTATCATAACGAACTGACTCTCAACCCGAACAATGGTGACATGATTACGGTGTTGAAGGCATGATATACTCGCTAACGAACGCAATAAATAGTATACCTGCATATATTACAAGAATAGAAACCGAGGAATAATAATTTCAAGTAGCTCTTTATTGTTTTCCAACCCTTCCAGGCGCAAAGAACAAATCCTATTCTACTCGGGATGGCGTTCTATGAATTGAAGGAAATTATTTTTACTCTCTTGTCCTGGACTGAGGACCGAGCCCACTAACCAGCTCGATTGAATTGTTAAATAAAGTTTTTTCCTCCTCCTACTCCTCCTCCTCTTGAGTGCAGTTTTTCTATAACGCATATCCGAATATCGGGAAGATATGGTTGTGGAAAATGTACCGAAATATCCCTCCAGGTCTGAACAAACATAGTGTTACTGTATATTTAACGTAGACGTGACTCGTTTTGCTCAATAAACGTACATACTGGTTAGATGCCTGTTATAAAATCAGCACGCGCCTGTATACACAGTGGGTTATTTGTGACTCAACCTACAGTTTTTGCAGCCCATAGTGCATGTCGGCAAACTTTCATGCTTTGACAACGTAAAGTGATGTGACACAACACGTTCGAGCATTCGGCATGGTTGCAAAAACTGTTTTACCTTACATATTGTTACGAGGAATGATCACCCGGAATCGTAATGCCTTCTGCTAAAGCCAACAGCCTTGAAGGCCTAGAATTTGTTTTGGGCTTCCATTTTCGCTGTTGTCGGTTATTAGCAGCTGACTGTTCCTTTTGTTCGAAAGATTGCTTAATTGAGAAGCTAACGCCTAGCTCCGACTCTTCGCGCTCCGGACAGAACCGGCTTCGCAAGGAATGGGGCGACGCCGGCAATGTTTCTTCCGTAGCGGTATCCAAAACTATACTTTAACTGGCACCAGGAGCTAGTGTATGCGATTTTAAGCCTATTACCAGAGTCCGTCAATGCATTTCTATGATAAAAAGTTACCCGCACGCCAATTTTGGTGCGGACAAGCATCAGACGTTGACTGAGCGCAAAGAAACAGCAGGGAGAGCGAGCCTGAGTGAAGCAGACGACAAATGCGAGAATCCGTAAGCCGACGTCACGGAGGCACGCTTCGCAGCGCCGCCTGTGTTCGCGCTCACCGCCAATAGCACAAAAAAATGTTTTGTTAGACCCTTCAAAATTGGTCAATTTCCCGCGGTAACGAAAGAGCTAAGCAGCGCTAGTATTAAACCAAGAGTGTAAAACATGGTTATATTAGTCCTTTTTGGTAAGATGACATGTCATCACCCGCTTCAAAGGGGAAACCAATAACAATCATCATCATCATCATCCGTGTCGCCCTCTGGGCGCTGTCCGGCGCCTATAGCTGCTGTCGTCCGCTTGTGAGGGGAAGCAGTGCCCACGCTAAAAATCGCCCGCTTTGATGCTTTAGTGCAATAAAAAAAGTATTTCCAGTAATTCAATTGTTTTCCCAGCTTCTGACTTCTCAGAATAGTTTCAAGCTGTATCCCGCACAAGTTTGCAACACACGAGGAGCGAGAGAACTCCTGGAGCATCGCTGAGAAGGTAGTGTGCAACTCGTCCTTTCTAGCTTATTCGCGAGGTTCAGTGCTCAGAGATCCTCGATAAGTATTAAAAATGCGTAGGCTTCCCTAGAGTAGTTTTGAGATGCTCTTATGATATAATGGTACGCTCTAAGCATAGGGTCGCACACGCGCATCGCGCAGCAGGAAATGAAACGGCTGTCTTCTATTTCTTTCGTTGTCTCGTGTTAGATAATTGCTCTTTCTGTGCCCAACTCAATAATTTTTCTGCACTGTCACAAACATCTCATTAGGAGGTTTCGGGATGTTTGGTAGGCTCACAAATTTCGTGTCGGTATTTTATTCGGAATGTAAGGCATACACTACTTCTTAAGAAATTGGATTTTGTTATGGCTCCGTACAAGAAGGTGCATATCCGCAGCGTGCGTTGTTTGTTCACATGAAAATGCAATGAGAAGATTTATTCTACAAAGCCGCGACCGCGCCCCAGACAACGTTGTCCAGTAGTCGAAGGCGGCTTTCGCGCCCCGGATTTCTATTGTAACCATCGCTATCGTAACAAACTGAATCTCGACCCGAACAGTTACGACATGATTAGGGTTTTGAGGACTTGATATACTCGCTAACGAACGCCATAGATCGTATGCGTGCCGGTTTCCAGTATAACAAGGATTGAAACTGATGAATATGTCCAAGCGGCATTTTATTGTGTTCCAACCCCTTCAGGCGTAAAGAAGAAATCCTGGCCTACCCGGAAACATTCCTTGAATTGAAGAAAATTACTCTTACTCTCTTGTCCTGGACTGAGAAGCCCACCCACTTTACCAGCTCGATTTTACTGTCAAATAATGTTTTGTCCTCCTCCCCCTGCTCTTGAGTGCAGTTTTGATTGATTGTAGGGTTTAACGCGCCGACGCAACGCAGGCGATGAGGCGCGCCGTAGTGGAGGGCTCCGAATTAATTTTGACCACCTGGGGATCTTTAACGTGCGCCGAAATCTCGTACACACGAGCATTTTTGCTTTTCGCCTCCATCAGAAAAGCGACCGCCGCGGCCGGGAATCGAACCCGCGACCTCGTGCTCAGCAGCGCAACGCCTTAGCCACTGAGCCACCGCGGCGGGTTTGAGTGCAGTTTTACTATAACGCATATCTGAATATTGAGAAGATATGGCTGCGGGAAATGTACCGAAATATCCCTCCAGGTCCGAAGAAGCATAGTGTCACTATTTTTTACCATTGACGTGACTCGTTTTGCCCAGTAGGCCTCCATAGTGGTTAGAAGCCTGGTATAAAACGAGCACGCGTCTATAAAAATCGTACGTTATTTGGAAATCAACCTACACTTTTTGCGCCCCATAGTGCATGTCGGCATACTTTCATGCCATGACAACATAAAGTGATTGATACAATGCTTTCCGGCGTTCGGCAAGGTTTCAAAAACTGTTTTACCTTGCATATACGATTACCGGGAATCGTGATGCTTACTGCCAAAGCCGACAGTGCAGAAGGCCTGGAATGTATTGTTTTGATCTTGTGTTATCGATGTTGTCGGTTATTAGACCCTGGATCTACGCGTTGCTCGAACGATTTCTCGATACATATGCTAACGCCTAGCTTCGACTCTGCACGCTCGGCACAGGAACGGCTTCGCAGGAATGAACGACGCCGGCAATGTTTCTTCCGGAACGGCATCAAAAACTATATTTTAAATCATGCTTTCAGCTAGCGTATGCGATTTTAAGTCTCGTATTATGATAAAAAGTTGCGCATACTCTGCTGCGGACAAGCATCAAAAGTCAACCGCGCGCAAAGAAACAGCAGGGAGAGCGAGCGCCAGTGAAGCAGACGACAAATGCGAGAGTCCCTAAGCCTACGTCACGGAGACGCGCTTCGCAGCGCCGCCCGTGGTCGCGCTCACCGCCAATTGCGACCCTCTGGATTGGCACCGCACTGAAACCAGGTGGCATCACATACGAAATAATCACCAAACTACACGACGACTCCATCGAGAGCCTCACGCGTACTTAATGTGTGTAGGGACACGGCCCACATTCCCGCTCAGTGGAAAGCGTTCAAAAAGCTCAAAATTGAAAATCTTCCGGTTTCCCTCCCCTCATGTGTAGGCAAACTCCTGGAACAAAAGCTCAAAATTGAAAATCTTCCGATTTACCTCCCCTCATGTGTAGGCAAACTCCTGGAACATGTCATCCTAAACGGGATCAATGCCTACATAGAGAAAAATTCTATATACGCACACCATGATTGGCTTCCGTCCCAAACTCTCAACACAAACCGTAATGCTTCAACTGAAACATGACGTTTCAACTGAGACGCACTGCTGTCCGCAACATCATCAGGCTTGACCTCGTTAACACCTTCGATAACGCCAAACATTTGGCAATCCTTGAGAACCTCAACACTCTGGGGGTCAGGAAGAGGGTGTACAACTATGTACGCGACTTGCTTACCGATCGAACAGCAACTCTCACGATAGCAGGACTTAAATAAGGCAAAATTCCCTTAGGCAGTAGGGGAACGTCACAAGGCTGGGTTGTTTCCCACTTCATTTTTAGCGCGCCAATGATTGGTCGGCCCAATCTCCTAAACAACATAGATAAGCTCCAGCATAGATGTCATACTGTGGGTTTGCAGCGGTAGTGACATGGACGACATGTGCACTCTCCAGCAAGCCATAGACGCAGTACAAAAATAAGTTGCACCCTGGGACCTCAGCTGCACACCTAAAAAATCGGAACTTCTCTAGCATCCCATCAGTAGGGGGAGGAAATCGACTTCAACTCCCCCTTCATTCCAACTTTTTGCCGCCGGTTTTCACCGCATTACCATCGTCTAGAGTATTCGCTTGCTGGGACTCCAAATACAAGCGAACGGATATTATTCAGAAACTTGCAAGCACTGGAAAAAAGTGTGCACTAGGCAACCCGGCTAATACCCAGGATAGCTAGTCGCAACCACGAAATGAAGGAATCCAACCTCCTATGCATCGTACAGGCCTTTGTAGTAAGTCGGGTGACGTACGCCACTCCGTACCTCCGGCTACAGCGAGCAGAAGTAACAAAAATAGCACGAGGTCACGGGTTCGATTCCCGGCCGCGGCGGCCGCTTTTCTGATGGAGGCGAAAAGCAAAAACGCCCGTGTGTACGAGATTTCGGCGCACGATAAAGATCCCCAGGCGGTCAAAATTAATCCGGAGCCCTCCACTACGGCGCGCCTCATCGCCTGTCAAGTAACAGATCAGTCAAGTAACAAAAATAGATGCTTTCCTCCGCAGGGCCTACAAGCAGGCCATTGGTAACACGTAGACTGAGCGGTTTGAGGCCCTGGGCCTCACAAATGGTTTTTACGAGCTCATCGAGGCTCAAGGCCAAGGGCAACTTGCAAAGCTGACCTACAGCACAATGGGCCGCCTCATACTTGATTCGCTGGGTATTGCTCACCCACACAGTGCGCCGACCCGTTCCGCAATACCGTCAACGATAAAGGAAAACCTTTACATCTCTCCACTCCTGTCTAACATGGTTAAAGAAATGTTGGAGAAGCAGCCGCCATTGCTCTAGCCATGGTTGCCTATACAAAAATTAAGAAAATCATCAGCATCCCCAAGCCAGCGATTCTATATCTCTCACGGGTGAAAATATCAAGGGAGGCGTCTGCAATCTTAATTTCTGGCCTCCCACGAAAACCGGGCAGGCAAAATCAACCTAATTTGAACCCCCCCCCTCCCTGCCACTCTGGATTAGCAGGGAACGAGTCCGCAACACGACGCCGCTGGAGACCTTGCCGACCAAGTGGACGGCACCTTTGATGCAGACCTCGTCCCTATGCCGGGCAGGGACAGGCTTGTGTCATACAGTGACATTACAAGTTATCGTTTATCCCGGGTTCACTACCCACCTGCGCACCCATCAACATTCGGTGGTCTGGTGACCCCTACAGACCCTCTCATCCAAACCCACTTGTGTATCGCTGTTGCTACCCAGGACGCTACTCACCCGATTGTCACACACGTCATACATGTCTTGTCAGGAACGCACGAAATTAGCGCATGCATGCTATGGCAATGTCCGCTGGCAGTCACGAATGGCCCCACAATCACTAACAGTGAGCAATGGGAGACCGTGCTGCTCAGCTCCCGCCGAAAGATCAACTCTGGGCCGTCCATCTGGCCGAGGACGCTGCCAGAGCCTAAGGTCTCACAACCTACGACTAAGCATATCAGAGTTGGCAAACTCAATAAATTCTATTACCTCTCTCTCTTGTACTTTGTTTTTGTCTGCTAGTGGCACCTAAAAACCAAGATGGGGACACAGATCACCTGGTGCTAATGTAGCAACCCGACTAAGGAACCACTCAACACTACTCGTCATTGCAGGGCTCCGCTGAAAGACCTCTAGCAGCATGTTTTGGAAGTATCCCTGGGTCGCTCTGGTCGGCATCCCACTTGCACTGCTACTATTGACCAGAAATCAGAAATTGACCAGAAACAAACTTCACTGCGCTAACAGTCACTGGCATTCCACTGACAAGCAGTTCGCCATCGGCAGCGTTGCTGGCTGAAGCGACGGTGGTGCCATACAATGGCCGCCCGGTCCCTACAATACAGAAATAACTTTGTCTGCACTGTTGGTGTCGTTTGGGCCCGGAGGGTTGGCAAAGTGAAGTTAGCTGGGTTCTTTGTCAGAACTTCCACGTGCACAAAATAAATCACACACGGGAAGTGATGACGTGGTTTTAATTCGCCAGCAGACGGGCCCAGTGCTTAGGCTGGGGCAGACAGGGCAGCCGCCTTGTCGCCCGCTGCTTTCTCGGCGTAGTCCAGGCCTCCGGCGTCCTTTTTGGGTTCCTTCTTGGGCTCCATGATGGACACGTGGTCAGGCAGCGGCTTCTTGGGGCCCAGCTTGCCGTTGGGGTCGCACGGCAGCATGATCTTCACCTTGATGCCCAGCACGCCTGCAACAACACACAAGAGCCACCAGGATTTAGGTAACGGAAAAGACCGGTTGCTGAACTTTTGGGTGCACTGTAAAAACTTCTACAGAATCAGAAGTAGTAGCAGCTCACACACACTGATAGTCTTTAGCCCCAAAAGCCCTTCTTTTAGCAGCTGCAGTAAAAGCAATCTCCACACCACTTTACAAACCTTGCAAACAAAGGGTCCATGAACTCCGTGTACACAGCAAGCAATGCTTTTTTGAACAAAGAGAACATAAGTTACTACACAACAAAGCAGGTTCACCATGCTGTGGCCGACACCTGTTATAACTGACCAGCATACAAAAGCCATTAGATATATACAATGGACATTTAGCCATTGCGGAAGTAATTGGGTGAGTGGCAACTAAACACAGGTCAGGCTATCGTTGGCGCAATATCCAACGCAGTCTGCTGCAGGAGAGTTCTAGTTTAGGAAGCTACACCTCTTCCAACATTCTATGCCTTCGTTGTCACATGACATTACTATTGCAGAGGAATACACACATTAACTTTCACATCACAACACTCCTATCACGGCCTGGATGGGTTGCTTTTTTCATAGATGCAAAAGTTTTGGCGCCTTTGAACCCCACGATAAGGCACATTCCCGCTTGCAAATCACCGGCAGCGCAGCCAATCACTCTCGGACTGAATTCCCTCATTGTGCGATGGCATTCAGAGCACGGAGGAAGAAAAAAAGAGGAAGAAATCCTCCATGCCACACAGTCCGCTGACATAGTTGGGAGCCAAACAACTGTTTGCCTCCTGCATTGCAAATGGTGACGAGCCACCACCGACAAGCGACTTTCCATGCACCTGAGTTCTTCGGTCAGTGGCTTCAGCGCACACATGTACAAATCGATGAACAGCGTGGGACTCATCAATGCGCAGAAACGTGTCTGAATTGCAAAAGCAAGTGATCTTCATAGACAGCTCGATGGATAGCGGGACAATAGGCTCCTCTATCAACGCACAGTAAACATCATGGGTTCAAAGGCACCAAAACTTTTGCATCTATGAAAAAAGCAACCCTTGCAGGCCGTGATAGGAGTGTTGTGATGTGAAAGCTAATGTGTGTATTCCTCTGCAATAATGTCATGTGACAACGAAGGCATAGAATGTCGGAAGAGGTGTATTTACAAAGCAGACACCGTAGTCACTGGCACAAAGGCAGGTTGATGGCACGCAGCCTGTCCAGCAAGAACTCGGACTCGTCTGCCTTCTCTTCTTTCCATTGGTCATCGACTGGCGTCTTTCCACAGGAGCACATACCCAGATAGGGAGAGATTGGCCACATGGATATGCGGCTATGCTTCGTGTCAGTTTCTAGGGAAGCTGGCCAGAGTCTGCGACATTTGTTGAAAATGTCGGCGTGATGTTTCCAACTCCTTCCGCAACCCACAATGCTTACAGCATTTGCACAGCCGTCTTTTAGCCCGCGCGAATACCTCGAGTCTTTTCGCGCGCAGCGCAAGGTACATCCCTCCCCCCATCGTACACTCACAAGGCAGCAGTCCGTCCTCCTCCGACAGATTCAGACAAACACATTACCCACTGAACATCACACATCGCTTTCGAAATTTACCCGGCACCCCTACTTGCTCGTTCTGCGGAGGTTACCCAAACATATTCCACACAATATGGGCCTGTGATCGACATCCAAAGTTCACCCCCATCCCGAATCCAACTCTAGCATCCTGGGAGGCAAGTCTGGCTGACCCCAGCGCTGCGACACAGCTCCTGCTGACGTCCAGAAAGCCATGGCCACGGCTTCCCAAGACGGCGCCCTGGACTAAGGGTGCTCAGGAAAATAAAGTTTACTTCCTTCCTTCTAAGGTTAGTGCGTGTGTTTTAGAGTGATTTCTACCTGTTCTGGTGGCGATAGTGTAACATTTTTCGTTCAGTGTCAATGTAGGAAGTATGAAGGAAGGCGTACAGGACAGGGAACATGTGGCTAAAAGTAGCCACATCCTTGCTCGTTGCAAGTGCCTCATCGCGTGACACGTTTCACGTCCGAGTTACAAGTGGGAACGTGCAGTCACACTATGTCCCCAACAAGTTCCATGTTGTTTGAGCAAGAATTTCACCATCTACCAAAGAAATAGCTTTCAATAGCATTTTTCTCTGGTGTTTCTGTCCATTTTCCTAGTTTGTGCACTATTACAACTTATAGATGGTATTCGTTGAAAAGTTTAGCGGTAAATTTCTTCGCTTGGCAACACTGGAAACAGCCACAGACATGGCCGATGCGCCACGGACATGGGCAAGTGCCGCCATCCTGCGGAGCCCAACGTAACGAGTGACGGCGCACTCACATGGTTGCATGGGGGAGAAGAGGGGTGCCTGATCTGGGGGCCGTGCGCACAACGTCGCCTAGCAACAGACGCTTGGCCACTGATATGGCGGCGCGCTCGCATGGTTGCCTGCCTGCATTCCACGCCATTGAATACTGGCCATAGCTCTACTGCAATTACATTTTTCACAGATGTTCCCTGTGATGAAGAGTAGACAAATCTTTTAATTATGCAACTTGCGTTCTGCGTGTCTCTGAGCGGCGGGATGCGAGAGTAGTGGTGCAGCTCCTCAACCCGGGCATGGCGGGGCAGGCCCGTTATCACCCAAAGACATTCCCGGTATAGTCTTTCCAGCTTGTCGTATTGAGATTTTGTCAGGTCAAAACACACAGCTCCGTAGCAAGCTTTTGACGTTAGTATTGCCATTGTAAGGGTACAAGCTGTGCGTGTGCTGGCTCCTCTGGATTTGTGGGCTATGCGTCTTAACAAGATGCAGAAGCTGTTTCCATTTAGCAGGGGTGAAACAGTTGAATCAGATTTGGGAGCAGTTTTCGGAAAGCCAGCATTTATTATGTCACCTTAGGAGCTTAAAAAACCAAATTTTTGGGTACTCACGGGAGAAAAGTGCACCTTTTAATCGGTTTTGATCGTACATAACACTGAAACAGCCCTTCAATAAAGTTTTTTCTACCAGAGAATCACAAGGTACGAACTGCACTACCTCTTTCCAAACCATTTATTTTCATTCTTAGGCTCTATGCATAGATAGCGTAGAGTTCTGTTGCAAACATCGAATTGAAAAACTAAGCAATTGTAAGGCAGTTTTATTATCATCTGAATGCCGAAATTATTTTTGTAATCCTAGACTCGGCTTTATGTACAAGTGTAGAGCCACGGCAAAAATTGCACGAAGCGAGGTGACAGTCGTAGCCTCCGCCAGCCCGCCCATTTCAATCCCCACGGTGCACGTTCACTACGATCGTAATTGGAGTAACGTTGGTATGTTTAGATACCTCCTTTTGGCCTTAAATTTCACTTCCGATAAATGAAGCATTATTACTAGAGTGCAATAATAGCCCGCACACTATCGTGCACTGCTTGAACATTTTGCGGCGATGGAGACTGCGCCGCCACTTCTGCAGTGTCGATCATCCCATTCACGTCGCTTGCAACCTCGCCGTGAAAGGCAGCAATATCTCAGCGTTTTGCAACACCGCAATGAGTCCGAAATTTCACTTCAAGCACGCACCGCGCCCGACACTCAAAGCCGAAACACGGCGAATGTGTGCACACCACGTTGTTTTTGATGAACTCCCGTCTTTCAAGTCGCCCAACTTCCCGCAACAGATCAAACGACTAAATGTAAATCCGGCCACTCCCATAACCATAACCAAGGTAGAAATCAGGAGAAGAGCACTCTGCCTGAACCACAAGCAACTGCTTCGCCCGGTCGCCATGTTTTCCAATCTTCACCACAAGATGGCGGCGCCCAGTAATGTCGTTCCGGAGATACGGCGCTCCAAAAATTGCAGTGTTTTTCATCAGATTGCACAAGTAGTTTGGCGCCTCAGTATACATAAGTATTTTTTCTACAGGACTCTGCAATGGTTTTAGTTGGTAAAACTTCAAAAACGCACCGAATGTAACAAGTGCAACCCGACATTATGACTTTCGAAAGAACTATCTCGGGGACAATTTTATGCAGGTTTTTTATTGAAATGATAAATCTATTCAACCTTTACAAACACCATCACCTTGCGGGTGCAGTAAAATTATGCCGTCATTAAGCATATTTCTCCACTGAAACTGACGGGAGAGTTAAAATCCTTAGCTCTCAGACTGTTTTGGAGCAGTTTGGTGCAATTTTTGCAATTTTCAAGCTTTCAGAGCAGCCTGGCGCAGGAAAACAAATTTGTATCAAATCTGCGCAATATGTGCAGCTGTCTCACCCCTGATTTACGCTCTAGCTGCCACAGCCACGTTGCAGCACCTCCTCCACTTTCATGCATCGAGATGCCAAGAATCTTGATGTGCCGGTCTGGAGCTCTCTCAAGTGTCTGGCCAGCGAGGCAGAGCTTGACCTTTTTATTTTCAGCCGTGGAGCCGCCCAGGAGAATGTATTTTGTTTTTTTCCGGAGCCACTTCCATTCCCGTACTCTTCAAGTAGTCGGCTAAAGTATTGAGAGCGTCTTGTATAGCGTTGGCAGCGTCTTCTGTTGTTTCGAGAGGGTCACCGGGCTCTGTCCACAGCGTCACACCGTCGACGTACACGGTGAGGCGCACACCATGAATTCGCCGCAGAAGTGTAGCCAGCCCTCGCATTACCAGGTTAAATAACGTGTGCGACAGTATAGCCCCCTGGGGAACGCCAATGCTGCTGCTGTAAATCTTAGGGTTCCTATTGTCACTCCGAATCTCAAAGGTGCGTCCCTCCAGGAATGACCTGACGATGTTGAGGATGCGGGCTCCTGGCTTCGTGCCTTCGAGTGCAGAGATTACTGCATAGTTCGTTACCGTATCGAACGCCTTCCGCAGGTCGACGGCTAGCAGTATGCCAGGAATCCTTTTAAATGCAGAGCATTTCTTAGGCTCGCCTCTTCCTGCGTCGGACGGTGTCAACAGCTCCGCGTCCGCAGCAGGTGCGCCTCTCCTCCTTCCCTCCTCTCTCTCAACAGCAGCTGGCGCGCGCATGCATCGTAGTCAGCCTGTTCGCTCCGTCATGGTCTCGGCGTAACAGGTGCGTGATAGCAGCGCGGTGGGGCGTGGAAGGGCGCGCGCTGCTTGCGAATGCGCGCTCTCCCCCCCGTACGGCTCTCCCTCTACTGCGTCTAGCGGTCGCTCGTGCTTCAGTCACTGCGTTGCTCCTTCCTTCCTTGGTTGACGCTCACCCCCACGTTTACTCGTGTCTGCTACTCCAGCATCACGGAAGAAGCAATGGAAGCAACACTGCCTTCAACCAGTACTGAGGCCTCAATGCTCTGCATTTACTCGTGTTCCCCTCGCGGGAAGGCGCGGGAATTTTTTTTCCTCCTCTCCGCTTTTGAAGACGACGGAGCAAGAAAAGACTGTCCTGTGTGCAGAGGCCTGGTCGGAATCTTGTCTGGCCCGGGTCGAAGTAGGGTTCTCTCTTCATTTAGAATGTCCCAAGAAGCATCATTGCCTGCCATTTTGCAAATTCCCTTTCCAGGGCATCCAAGGTTTCTTCTCGACTCATTCTTCTCCTGCGGGCAGAATTTGCGGGAAGGACTCAATGAAGTGATGGCTTTTGAAAGATGCGCCGCCCAAGCACTTCAAACTGGCGACTTCTACCTTCAGGGTTTCATTCTCCAGTGGATATTTGTGCCTTATATAGTCCCATGCCACAGTGAAGTACTCCCGAACAGAAGAAAAAACTGCTGCTTGTCGCCGGCACGCAGCTCCTCCACAAGTGAGTGTGCGGCTCCCGAGAACTAGACCATTGGCTTTTTGGTTCTTTAGACCTTGGTAGGGTACCTCCAGTGGCGAAGAACAGACTTTCACAGCAGAAGGATTCAGAAACCTAGACACAAGGTCCCTTTGAGCTGCATCAAGAGGGACTGGAGCAGATGGATTTGAGGTGCCTGGGATAAAGTTGGCATTCACCTTTTTCAAACACAGGGATGACACTCTTCAAGAAAAGGCCATAAGCTAAGCTACGTCAGAGGTCAGGAAGTACAATAACCGTTAGTTGGCATGTCCAGTACTCTCAGATCAAAGCTTCCTTTTCTTTGCTGGGGTTACATCTATTTTGCCTATAGCAGGGGTGAGACAGCCCTAACAGATTTGGGAGCAGTTTTTGGAGCAGCAAAATTTCGATTTTGGAGCAGAAGAATCTTGATTTGGAGCAGTTAGGGACATTTAATACATCGTCTTGTGAGCTTAAAAAATCATTATTTCAGCAATTTGCAGGGCCAAGTGCACATTTCAATCAGTTTTGAATACACAGAACACTCAAACAGCCTTACCTGAAAGAGTTTTTAAGAGTATCACAAAGTACTAACTGCACTACCTTTTTCCTAACTGATGATATTGTGTTGCGCCTGCACGCAACACTGACAACAAAACTGCCGTTAACATTAGAGAGTTTTAGCAGTCCGTCTGTTCTGTTGGTTACTTTGTTACCGGGTTCACCGGACCGGTCTGCGCCTGCGCGCGCGGAAGGGCGAGGAGGCGCGGGCAACTAATCCCCCTACGGCTACGAATGCCCAAGTGCCCAGACGAGTCCCGGTGAGCACGGTAACTACGTACACGACGGAACAGACGGACTGCTAAAACTCTTATCAAATTTAAGGGCTCCGCAATTGTGGCGTTTTTTTTTTGCTGTTTTAATGCTAAAATTATTATTTTTGTAATCCTAGGCTGTGTTGTACGAACGACTGTAGTCACGGCAACAGTTGAGCAGCTTCAAGCTAACGGTCGCATAGCCCAACCAGCCTACCCGTTTCAGTCCCCGGGACGCAGGTTCACCCTATGGTCATTTGAGTAGCGTTAATGTTTAGCCACCTAGATTTTGGCATTAAATTTCACTTTGCATACATCAAGTGTTATAGTCGCGTTCTATGGCAACCGTGTAGTCCTGCAGCTATTGGGCGCTGCCTGAACAGGTCGCGGCGCCGCAGCACAGCCCGCAACTTTCGTGTCGACCGTTCCATCCCCGAGGCTCGCGATCGCGCTTCGAAACACAGCAACACCTGAACATTTTACAACAGCACTACAAGCCAAAAAATTCACTTCACGAACCCGATTATAGACGCGCGCACGACGTTTCGCACTCAAGGACAAACCACGCCGAAGTCGTAGGCCCCACATTTCAATGAACTTTTTTTCGAGCCGCCACACTTCCCATAATCTGGTACCAATCTCAAACCATATCCTTGCGTTAACGTCACTGTTCAGAGCCACAGCAGATAGAATGAATAGACTGGAACTCAGCTGATAGCGTAAAATAAACCAGGGAAAATATCGGCGATAACGCACTGAGCGCGTTGGTAGCAGCCAGATCAGGCGGCGGCCATGTTTGTTGCCACAGCAATGCCTAATCGAGAAGGTCGTTTCTGCAAACCCGGACGGAAAGCGAATCGAGTTTTAGAAGCTATCGCTTGCTTCGTTTCAGTGTTTCTATTTGTGCCATTTCTGTGTTTGCGATTGACCGACGATAAAAGCGGTGACAGGGATGCGGGAGGCTTTTGTCCCCGCCGAAACTGACATGAGCATCAAAATCCGTGCCATTGAGGCTCTTCTGGAGCAGTTTGGCGCAATTTTCGCCATTTTCGTGCTTTTGGAGCAGCTGGGTGCAGGAAAATGGAATTGTATCAGAAAAGCGCAATATGCGCAGCTGTCTCACCCCTGCTATAGGCTCCTTCCGTTTTTGGTGATTCGTCGGCCTTCGTCCCTCGCGCCTCCTGTAGCTGCAGCTGTCTTGGGGATCTGGTACGACCCCGGAAAGTTTGGGTGTTGCTGGTTTTTCGGCTTTGTCTCATTGAGAAAGAAGCTCACCAAGGGCAGTCACTGCTCCAGCAATCTGGTGAGGCACTTTCCCACCAATAGCCACCACGTTGGCACGTGTTTCAAAATCTTCCGCACCCGTGTGTCGTGCATCCCCTGTATTTTCAGTGCTTTTCAAAGACTATCAGTGCCAAGCCTGTCTTCTCATTTGGCACTCTTCATGACGTCCATGAGCACCTCGTCGAATTTTGCAGGCAAGCATGCGGCTCTTTCCTAGGCCGCAAGATTTACTAGGTGACATGGGCAGCCTGGCAGCCAATGACTATCAAATTTTCTTGGGCTTCATTTAGCACAGCTGCCACACCATTCTTATTGCCGACCATCACACTGGCATTGTCGACAAAATATGCGATACAGTCCTCAACCAGTATATCACGCGATTTGAGTGCATCCAGAACGAGGTTTCCAATTTTTCAACTGGTGGCCTCTCCAGTTCCTGCGGACAAAGCAGTCGGCTTCCGACGTTTAATGATTGGGTACATTTGCGACCCGCTGTCATTGCTTGCATCCACTGCGATTGCAAAAGCACGGCGTTTCACAGCCTCCACCATTGTATTTTCGGCGTTTGCAACCATTTCCCTGACGATGGTAGTTGTTTTCGTACATCGGCACCCGTACCGCTTCGCGTCCTCGCACTTCAGGAACATTTTCCGAAACAACAGCCCTTGCATGATCACTAACGCTTAGCAGCAAGTTGTGTTCCACAAGAAATTTTGTGAATAGGCATTCTACACGGATTGCACCGACTTCACAGCTTTTAGAAGAAACGTCCAAAGTAGCCCTTCCCTTCTGGAGCACATAGTTCTAATGCTTCTGTAAAACAATGTACACCTTTATGTCGGTCTTGCTGCCATGGGAAACGCTTACATCAAAGGTGCACGTGGTACAGTCTGAAGTCATAAAGCACGGAAACTCGGCTGTGTACGAGTCCAGAAACACTTGCAGGTACTTTGCTTTTGAAATTGCATTGACCTTCCAATTGAACTCAGGGAAACACACACCGCACCCGACCATATAGCAAAGAAAACCGATGCTAGGCCAAGCGTACAAAATGCGCACAAGCTTACAACAAGCGACACCTCCTCTAAACAGATGCGTGCCTGCCGTGCCTGCAGCCTTAAAAAAAGTGTTTATCTTGCCGTTCTTTTTTTTTATTTGAGTGGTGCTAGCGACCAATCCTTGCGGTGGAGGCTCGCAACCCATTTCCACATGCGCCCCCCCCACCCCCCCTCCGCCCAACCCCCACCCAAACTCGCATCAACGATTCCTGCCGAAACTATGCGTGAAACGTGAGCAACAACAGACGCAAATGTTGTGGTACATTTTTCTTCGCCTTTCAAAACGGTGCTAAGTGCGTCTCGCCGGCTGTCTTTATAAGTGCTATAAACAACATTTGGGCAGCACCCAGACACGCTATGGTTACAATGAACTGCAAGTATGGTGGTGAGTGCTCATTCGCATCACAACTGTCACAGCAGGAGACTGACCAATGCGTGTGTGTCTGGAGATGGGGGGTAAATTCGGGAGTCTCCCGGATAATTCAGGAGAGTTGGTACGTATGAATGACTAAATCAGGGGTGAGACAGCTGAATGAGATTTGGCAGCAGTTTTTGGAGCAGCGAAATCTCGCTTTTTGGAGCAGAAGAGCGACATTTATTATGTCACCTTAGAAGCCAAAAAAATCAAATTTTCGGCAACTTGGGGGAGGGGGGGGGGGGGTGCACTTTTTAATCGTTTTTGAACTCGCATAACACTGACATAGAATTCAATAGTTTTTTCTACCAAAGTGTCACAAGGTACGAACTGCCCTACCTTTTTACAAACCATTTTTAAATTCTTGGGCTCTATGAATAGATAGCGTGGAGCACCGCTGAAAATATCGAACTGAAAAATTAAGCAATCGTAAGGCATTTTTATTTAATATGAATGCCGAAATTATTGTTTTTGTAATCCCAGACTTGGCTTTGCGCACAAGCGTAGAGCCAAGGTAAAAGTTGCCCAAAGCGAGGTGACAGTCGTCGCACCCCGTTAGCCCTATCTGGGAATTCCAATACCCAGAGAGAGAGAGAGAAACAACTTTCGCTGAGCCCATTTCAGGTGACGCTCGCAGGCGTCAGACGGGGTGGAACCCTATTCACGAGTCCCATATGAGTCCAATAGCTCCTGGCCCCAAGGCACGTTCATTACGATCATAATTTGAGTAACGTTGGTATGTTTAGCTACCTCCCTTTTGGCATTAAATTTCACTTCAGACAGATGAACCATTACTACTAGAGTGCAATAGCTCGCCGCTATCGGGCACTGCTTGAACATTTTGCGGCGATGGAGCCTGCACCGCCACTTCTGCAGTGTCAATCATCCCATTCCCACCGCTCACAACCTCGCCGTCAAAGGAAGCAATATCTCAGCGTTTTATAACACTGCAATGAGTCCGAAATTTCTCTTCAAGCACGCACCGCGCCCGACACTCAAAGCCGAAACACGGCGGATGTGCGGGCAGCACGTTTTTGATGAACTCCCGTCTTTCAAGACACGCAACTTCCCGCAACAGATCAAACGACTAAATGTAAACCCAGTCACCCTCATAACCAAAACCACGGTAGAAATCGGTGAAGAGTACTCTGCCTGAACCCCAAACAACTGGTTCGCCCCACGGCCATGTTTTCCAATCTTCACCTCACCAAGATGGCGGCGCCCTGTAATGATGTGGTTCTGGAGATACGGCGCTCCGAAAATTGCCTTTTTTTCATCAACTTATACACAAGTGATGATGATGGTTGGATTTTTATGGCGCAAGACCAACTGGGGCAAAGAGCGCACAACTTGAGCGCAGAACTTGCACAAGTACTTTGTTGCTTCCAGGAAACATATATACTTTTTCTACATTACTTTCCAATGGTTTTCAATGGGAAAACTTTAAAAACTTACAGCAACCCGGCATTGCGACTTTTGAAAAACCTATCTCGGGGACAACTTTATGAGTTTTTTTTTTTATTGAATGATCAATCAATTGAACCTTTACAAACAGCATCACCTTGGAGGTGCTAGACAATTATGCCATCAGTAAGCATTTTTTTTTTCATTGAAACTGACGGGAGCACTAAAATCTTTGGCCCTCAGGCCCTCAGACTGTTTTGGAGCAGTTTGGCGCAATTTTTACAATTTTCAAGCTTTTGGAGCAGCCTGGCACAGGAAAACAAATTTGGATCAAAACTGCGCAACATGTGCAGCTGTCTTACCCCTACTAAATGTCAGCCACAAGGCCTTACAGTGTCGACCTAGCTCTGGGTACGGAATTAGCGGCAGGGGAGGCAAACACTGCTGATTTGCAACAGATTTGGTGGTGCGAGCAGGTTTCTTCAGCGTTCTCGTTCCCTGGCGCGCATTATCAGCTGCTCTTTGAACAGAAGCAGCGGCACAGAAGGCGAGGCCGCAAGGAACGAGAAAAGGTAGAAGGTCCGGTGGACGTCTCAACATAACAACAGCGGCCTCACAAAACGTGGTGTCAGGGCCTCTCCTAACCTTTTCTTCCTCTGTACACATTGGTCTAGGCCCAATTATAAAGAGGGCGCGCTCATACCATCCACCCATCGTTTTGTGAGAAGGGCTATCACATACATTAGCCTTACTCCACGGTGGCTGCCATTCCCTGTGAGCACTATCTTTGTCATGCATTAAGTTCAAGGGCATTACTCTGCTGGTTTGAGCTCATGTTATGCATTGAGTTCAAGAGCATTACTCTGCTGGTTTGAGCTCATGTTGTTGCACCCCAGTGTGCTGAAAAGTTGCTATGCCTTTCTCCTCACCAGAGATTAAACAAGTATGGCATTAATTTTTTTTCACTGCACAAGCCACAGCTCATCATCGAGCAAGTAACAAAAGATAATAAATCACTGTATTGCACGCTTTTCCCAACCCAGACCAAAACCAAAATTAAGCAAAGGTAGTCAGCCGCACCCCCATTTTCGAGAGCTGTTTTCTTGCACTGCCTCGCCTCAAAACCCTGCCGGCAAAACGCCAAGTGCAAGGCCCCAGCCCCGGCTGCCGGCACGCACCTTGCCGCAGCAGGACGTGGCGGACGGCCGTCTCGACGTAGTCGTTGGTGGGCTCGCCGCTGTGGATCATGAGGCCGTCCACGAACTTCATGGACTTGGCTCGCTGGCCACGCAGCTTGCCCGAGACGACCACCTCGCAGCCCTTGGCCCCGCTCTCCATGATGAAGCGCAGCACGCCGTAGCACGCCCGCCGCACCGCCAGGCCCCCAATCAGCTTGTAGCGCAGGGACTCGCACTGGGCGATGGCACACAGGCCCCGCGACGCCACCTTCTCGGCGTACAGCTGCACCACGGGGGACACAAGGCGTCAGCCGAGGGAATCGCACACATTCAAAGGCACCGCCGGGACACCTTCAAAAATGCTAGCCAACTTTAAGGAAACAACAAACACGTTAGCTCAAATTGCCGTAAATTGCCAAAAGGAAAGGGAACAGCATTCTGCCACATGAAAGGGACACCGAAGGCAAAATACAAGTTGCTCTAAGTCGATAGATTAGCTCACCGAGAACACGGACATACCCCTCTTACACCTAGCTGGTAATAAGGTAGAAGGGCATCATCGCCACTAACCATACCGCGCAACTTACACCGGAAATGGTTAAAAATACATGACAAATATTTTGCCAACACACTTCCACAAGTTTATAAAAACTTTCCTGGAAGTTTTTGTAGTGTCATGTTTGAGCGCAGGAAAAAAAAAAGGAAGCTAGAAACAACATGCTGGGCTCCCAGCCGATATCACGCAGCAATGTCAAACACCAACAAGCTCGTTTTGATTTAACGCAATGTGCGGTGCGATCTCAGCCAGATAATTGTGTGACCCTTGTGCAGCACTGCGTACAAAGCCATTTTTAATGAGTCTGTCTGCGCACTTTCACTGCATTATAAAGAACTCGGGAACGCTTATTTTGGCTAAAGTCCATATTTTCAAAAATGTGCAACATCTGGCGTACGCAACGTCTTCCCTGGCTGCCGCTATACGGCAGCACTCGTCCATCTTGGCGGCAATGCTGCAGTGCCGCGCACAAGCGGGTGGTTTGCCACCAACAATCACGGAGCCCAAAAAGGACAATATGCTTTTCTTCAAATTGCCAATACCCATCACGGGCCAGATGAAACATTCTGCTTAGTGGTCTGGAGCAACATAGGTCGCAGAAAGCCCAACTGATTTGACTGAAACTGATGAAACCGCCTAGTACATGGTAGAGTTGCATTTGGTTGCTTCTATACCGCTACACCTACACATCACCGCTGCCTCGCTTCCTTCCGATATATCGCGACACAAACGGCAACTGCAGTGCTGCTGCTTGTGTCATGGAATCACCGTGAGGATATTGTGCTGTTTGATCTGCAATTTCTCAGCAATTAAGGCTATTAAAGCTTCTTTCAGCACCCAATCAACGCTAAAATAATCATAGAAAGGTCAGACTTTCGTTCGAAACCAACTTGCTGGATACCTTCAGTGTCCCTGCAATTACAAAGTAGGGTGCCAGACTTCTCCCATTACTGTCAGGTGAAGTCATCACGTACTGCGTCACACAGCTAACAATTTTCTTATAGTAATCTCAATTCTTAGTACACTCACTGCAAACCTGCAACTAGGTTTCGAGCACTGCTAGCTGCATATTTGCACTGAAAACTTAATGGCTACCATGCACGTTAGGGGTCAACCGCATCACATTACTAGTTTTGCCATACGCATTCTTGTTTTAATTAAGCTAGCTTCAGTAGGCAATCGGACTCTCAAAGGAAATAAAAGTTTGAAGTTGCTGAACTTTTATAGACATACTCTGTGGCACAGACAAGAGCTGCAAAACCCCTCCCTCCTTTTTAATGTAGCTCTTGCGTTTTATTTTCCAATCAGCTTTAACACCTGCAGTTTCACCATCTCAAGCTAAGGCCCGTACAGCCTCTTCGGTGCAGTTGGCCTGCGCAACTCTGTGCAACTGTACACCACTGTTCTAAAACATCTCGATCGTACAAGTTTCAAAAAAACTTCATAAACATGGCATGCACGGTCATGTCAAGTGTAATACCCGTACCACATGTACAGGAAAAATGGCATCAAGTGTTTAAGGCCTTAAGATACCGAATGACATTATTTGGGCGGGCCGTGATACACGTGAAAATGCAAAGGCATTAAATGTGTTAGGCATGATAATGGTTATGACCAAAAAGAGAAATGCACTCCTATTTTAGAAGCTTCTGACGTAGAGAAAAACGTCTTACAAGGGTTAGAAATTTCTTTTGTAATGTGAAATAGTGCATTTCTAAAAAATAGTGTGAGCCATTTCTAAAAGTGGCTTCAGCGGCTGCCGTCACCTGCCAGCGGTAACCAAATCTGTAAAATTTGGAACGACGAACACGATGTTTCGCATTTTGCTGCTATTTTAGTGAACTTTATCTTCTTCAGAACTTCACCACCAAGAGTGCAGAAAAAATAGTCTTATTTCGAAGTTATGCTATGTTTCCGCGTCAACACTCCGGTGCTGAGAGTTTCATTGGTTTCATTTGGTGCTCATCGCATTCAAGAGTAGGCAGATTTAAGGCGTTCGTGAAGGCGAATGAGTTGAGCAGAACTGTAACAGCGAATTAATGACATTATAAAATTTAAGGCATTAAGCACTTAATGTCGTTTTTCGTATACGTGTGGCGAACTCTACTGTTCAGACACAAAAACAGTGGTCAATAACACTTAATACTGTTGGCGTTCTCGGGCTACTCGACCAAGTTCTTGGTCTAACAGTTTTCCAGCCGCAGGGCTTCAATTTTATTTCTACTCCCTAGAGTGCAGTTTAAAAAAGCAAGCACTGATGATTTAGTATGTTGCTAACAATGAATATCCGTTTATGTGACCGTCAGCAAACATTAGAAACTCAGCGAGGTTACATTACACCCATGCCTTTCAACTACATAAATCTTGGCTGACTATGACCCATTGTAATAACACACATGGAACAACGCACTAGCTTGAATTAGTGTGGTTCACCTCCAACAGAACCACACAGGCAGCAACTCTACAGAGGCGGAAGCCATTCCCTCACAACAGCCTGTATAGCACGATTTCATGGCATGAGGACAATAGATGGTTTGTCCCATCTGTACAAACACCTTGTACTCGATGGGATTTTGAGGGATGGATTGAGGAAATGTCTCTGCACCGTCTCAGCAGGCAACAACGCACCAATCCCTTCGCCACTAGGGCCGCCCCTCTAACTACCCCATTAACCACAACCTCCCCTTCATTGATCTGGAGCCCAAAAGTGCAAAAACTCAATTTTGTTGAAGTAAGCTGTTGTAGTGAGACCTACATTAGGCAAACTAACACTGCTCCTGCTGCCATAGTAAAAAACCGTAAATTAGACTGCTGTTTATAAAAAGCCGTCACTAAAGTTAGGGATGCTAATGCCAAAACAATTCTCTGCCCCAGTCTTCACTGAGAATGTGGTTAGCAAGGATGGGCTTCTTTAAGAAGCACACAGCAACGCACACGCTGGCAGATATGCAGAACATTTGCCAGCAATCTCCAGAATGTTGCCTTAAATGCCCTGCCGTGTCGTATGCGATTCAAGACCCCATACTTCGCCACTGAAACTGTGCTTCCAGTTAGCTACTGCTGCGGCACCTCACTGCCACCTTTCATATTCCACATGCCTGTTATTCGTGTGCACTTCCCACAAGTTCTTGAATGCACTCACCTCTACAGTGCCTTCAGGGAAGCTGAACCTCTTCTGGACAACGGAGGTCAGCTCACGAATCCTGCGCCCCTTTTCTCCGAGCACCGACTGGGTCCGGGTAGCGAGGATGATGATTTCTGTGTTCTGCGGCGTAACGCGGACCTCCACGCCAGAGTAACCATCTTCGGCCAGTTCCCTTCTCAGGAACTCGTTCAGTTCGGCCTTGAACACTCCGTCTGCGACGAACTGCACAGAAACCGCGCTAATTAAGTGACTGACAGATCTGCACGAAAAGTTCCCGGCATTTTACCGATCAATCCTCTTGATTGTCGCCGGCGTTTGATCGCGAGTTTAAACAACAGCTTACGATTATGCAAACTGAAATACACGACGCACTCTTTTAAAACAAGATGCCATTACAATGAACACTACGACGAAATATTCGCTGCACACAACGTGGGGTGCCGGCCATGCCAATCGGGTAACGCTCTAAAACAAGTTCGCTCAAAACCAACGATTCCACCATCCCCGTTCTAACAAAGATTTACGCTACAACAAAAAAACAAATGAAAGAGTTGCACTCCTATCCTTTTTTTTCATAGAAACACTACGTAGTTACAAAAATATTGTAAGGCGGCATCAACTAAAGAAGGCAGCGTTTCGTCTGAAAACACGACTGCCTGGGTATGCATTGGCAATCGATTTATATCCGTTTATCTGCAGGCTTCCATAACGCATGCCATGCTTCAAATTTAAGCAAAGGGATTGTTAAAACTTCTGACGCGAGTATTTTCCCGATCAATAAGCAATATTATTAAAAATTTATTTCACATACCTTCCTTTTCTTGCTAACTGGGTTCGCCATGTCTGCTGAGAGACCGGAAAAGGACGTTCACGGGCCGTGTACCCACTTCCTCTCTTGTTAGACTTGCCCTTGTAATAAAAAAAATGCCGTGGACACTTTATTGTGTGGCGCTAGCTACCGTTCCTTCTTTTAAAAACAAAACTGTTTTTTACCAGCGCCATCTTGCCTTGTACCAACGCATTTTTTAAAGCTTGCTATAAAATTTCATAGGTGGCAGCACCAACCCGTTGTCTCTCAGGAAGGTCCGCTTCGTCCAACGTTTAATCTATAAACGTTGGCTTCGTCTGTCTCACTTCGTCTGCGGCACCGTGGAAGGCTGGAAGATGCATGCGGAATCACTTTTACCAAGCGGGAAACATCGTTAGAAATAACCGAAATATGCGGTCCATAGAGATAATGCGGTCTCTCGAAATGCGCGGCCTGGCCTGCCGCAGGGGCACATCGGTGCAGTGAAGCATACTTACGGCCCTCCGTCTGACGCCTTTGGGGACGCTAAATATATCTATATAAAAATATTTTCTCGCTTTAAAAAGTATCCAGAATAAACTTCCAGAAATAAAAGTCATTTTGCACACCCTTTCAAATAAGTTCAAGTCTGTACCTTTACATGTACCTCCACACACTGCCATAACGCCTGAACATGAGCAACAACGCAAATTTTTCGAAGTGAATGTGTTCAGCGCTCCGAAACTATGCTCGATTTCGACTACCGTATTTATTCCCGCACACTCCGTCAGCAATATAAACAAACTATGCAGCTGCACTGTCTTTGAAAAACTTGTAACAGCTGTAAAAAAAAGTCTAAATATGGCCCAGTAACGCCACGTTTCTTTTTTACCGCGCTTCTATAATACTTTATTTTTGCGAATTTTTTTTTTTGCGACCTGAATTTGGTCAGAGCCAAGATGTTCAAATTTCTGTGGGAGAGAAAAAAAATTTCCTCCAGAAACTGGTTACGAAAACGAATAGAGGAGTGAAGGTGTCGACCATGCATGATTAATCGAAGCAGGGCCGAAGCCAGAAATTTTTTTCGTGGGGGGTTATGGATTTTGGGAAGGGGGTAGCTTTGCTGAAAGCAACAGTAAGTATTGCTTACGTGCTGCCTGGAAAAGATTTCGGAAGGGGTTCGAACCCCCAAATCCACCCTCTGGGTACAGCCCTGAATCGAAGATTGTAGAGCTCATTTTTTGGGACGTTTGGCGTGGAATGACCCATTCAGGAAAGAAACCTGTCAGCTAGAAAGTTGTTTTAAAGGTAGTCAAGAGAAGAGAGCGGCGTCTTCAGTTTCGTGCCCCGTAATCGAAATCGGCGATGGTGAAAAGGAGGTTTGATCTGAGAGCGCCCGAGAGAACGCCGAAACCCGCTTTTAAAGACGATAGTCTTTCTTGGGCTATTTGAACGCAAAAATTTTGATCTGTCTGTCTGTAACTCTATTCAGCCACCCGGCTAAGGTGGAAACAGAAGGTGCACAATAGGTTTATATACCCACAGCCAAATCTAAACGTCGAAGTCCGGTGGCAATATTCATACTTGTTAACATTGTTGAAAAAGACCAAAACATTACGCAAATATGAGGTAAAAATCAATACATAAGTGACATTTGTAGTGTTTCTTTATAACAAGTTCATGGATGCTTGATTTTTTGCTTTAGGAAATGAAATATACTGCATCCACTGCACAAAAATTCACTCCGTCGCCTGCTGTCGCCCGCCTCACTATAGCTTCAAGCGACATTTTAGGAAATCAAACGGAAACAGTTACGAAAGGTTCCACTAGAGAGTTTCCACGTTCCGCTTCGATTCACGCGCCTCGATTCACGCGCGTCTCCGCCGTACGGCAGCGCTGGAATCGAGAAGCCGGGTTAGTAAAAGAAGGTTAGAGTGCTGGTGGGAAAAGAGCAGAGAACAATCTTGGAAGACATGCGAACAAAGAAGTCAGTCTAGCACAAAAATTTCATAGATTTTATTTTATTTTATTATTTTTATTTTTTATTTTGCCGAGGTGATTGTACAGTGGCGTTACGACTAAGGCCGCTGTGCAACGCCTCCCCGTTACAAAGAGGAAGCCACTAATCATCATCATCACCATCATCATCGGGAGGGAGGGAGAGAGGGATTAGGCCAAGACTTTATACAGCTGCTGCAGGGAATTTACAATGAGAGCGAGGTTTAAATTACCTGGGAGGACCTAAAGTGCACCGAACCAGTAAGGACAAATAGAGGATTAAAGCAGGGTTGTCCTTTGTCGCCATTGCTGTTCTTGCTGTACATGGCAAGACTAGAAAGAAAGCTTGAATACAGTAAAGTAGGTTTCAATTTGTGTTATAGCCGCAAAGGACAGGAAGTGGAACAACATATCCCGGGACTGATATATGCAGATAACGTATTACTAGTAGCAGATAGCAAACAGTGTCTGAAACAGCTTACAGATATATGCGGGGAAGAAGCCACTGAACTGGGGTTAGAGTTTAGCACATCAAAGTCGGCAGTTCTGGTCTTTAATGACGACGCCCGTAACGAATCGATATTCGTCCAACAAGCAACAATACCGTGGGTAACGACATACAAATATCTGGGCACATGGATAAACGAAGGTCAGGCCTATCTGAAAACTCATGAGGAGCGTCTAAGAATGAAAGCAAAGAGAAACGCATCTATCATGAAGCACAGAGCACTATGGGGATATAAAAATATGAAGTAGTGAGAGAGCAGCGGAAGGGTGTAATGGTACCGGCACTCACCTTTTCAAACACAGTGATGTGTGCCAAATCAGAGATTCAGTCATGGTTAGAAGTAATTAATCAGAGGGCGGTAGGTCGATTGGAATTAGGAGCATAAAGTAAAACAACATAGGAGGCAGTGCAGGGAGACATGGGATGGGCCTCTTTTGATGTGAGAGAAGCACAGAGCAAAATATGTTTTGAAGAACGACTTAGAAATATTGATGACCAGAGGTGGGCGGCCAGAGTGTTACGGTGTCTTTACATGAAAAGCGTGGACACACAGTGGAGGAAAAGTACCAGAAGGCTCAGGACAAAGTATATGAAACCTGGAAGCGCAGGGGAAACAACTAAGGCAATAAAAAATGAAGTTTAAGAATCAGATACAACGACCTGGAGAAAGAGGATGGACACAAAGAAGTCCTTAGATATCTACAGAATCGGGAGGCGGGAGATCACGAAGGAAAAGTTCTTTGATGATACCAAAGGGAGTTCATTGCTTTTTGAAGCCCGGCCGGGTTGCTTGCGGACAAAAAAGCTTATCCGCGAGCCGGTACAGGAAGAACTGTGCGCAAGTTGCGGCAGGGAGCCAGAAACCATGCGACATATTTTAACGGAGTGCAAAGGTATCCGTCCAGTCTTCAGTGAAGAAGACATCCAGCTTCCGGAAGCCCTTGGCTTTAAGGTTAACGGGAAAATGAATCGGAGAGCATTAGAGGTTAATAAAAGAAGGTTAGAATGTTGGTGGGGAAAAGGCAGAGAAGAATCTGGGAAGACATAGGAACAAAGAAGCCAGACTAGCACAGAAATTCCATAAAGGGTTTTTTATTTCTTTTTCTTTTTTGGCGAGGTGATTGTACAGTGGCGTTACGACTCAGGTCCCTTTGCAACGCCACCCCGTTAAAAAAGGGAAGCTGCTAAGTGTTATCATCATCATCATCATCATCATCGGTCTGCAGCAGTGGAACGCGGTAAGTTTAAATTGACTTGAGCAATTCTCTAGCGTGTGTACCTTGGAGGAGCGCGACGGGAGTGGAACAGCATGATAGGTGAGCAGCCTGGAGGCATTTACTTGACAAATGTCGACGAAAGACTGACATGTGCAACGAAAGGAGCAAATATACGCGGCCAATTTTTAATAGAAATTGTCACATTTGGCCGATCAGCTGGTTGATCGCGCCAAGTTTTTTGTACTTTTGGCTAATTGTTACCTCAACCGCGTTTTTGCAGCGCCAACCGTAGATATAAGACGATTCAGCGTGACTAGGCTGTACAAACAGTTGTACTTCGCTGGTTATGATAAGTGCGGTGGTAATTCATCTCCCAACGGTCTTTGGTTACGATAGATAATTCGGCGTACAGCCCCGCACCGGCGTACGGATTGCTGCAAGGTCTCTGAAGACCTTGCTGCAACCCGTTATTATTTTATTTATTTTTTATTCGGGCGGATTGTTACTACTTATCATCTCGCATTTGGCTTCGCATGACGCGCTGTTTCACATACTGCAACCTGCAATGCAGCAGCACGCAGCCAATAAGAACGTTTCACTTCTCAGACACAAGTGCTTAGCAATTTGCTTGCTTTTTTTCTTTTGTCGCCGTGTAATTAGAGCTGTGCAATATGTGCAGGTCTTAACATCTCTCCATTCGGTTCCAATACCCGCCACGGCGTCTCAGTGGCCAAGGCGTTGTGCTGCGGGCCCAAGGACGCGGGTTGGATCCCGGCCGCGGAGGCTGCTTTTCTGGCGGAGGCGAAAAGCAAAAAAAAGCTTGCACCCCTCCGTCCAACGACGACGATGGTTGAACGCGAAGCTTTCTTGTGATGCATTCTTTGGCTGGCCAATCCCACCCTGCGAGTAGGTGCTACTCGGGAGGTGCGCACCACTTTTCTAGAATACTTTCGGGTGTGCACTCCGTAGGCCTAATGTTCCGGTTTGGAGTGTACAGCGCGAACCGGTACCTGCTGCATGGCGTTCGCTTCGACCATGTCGAAATGGAGCAATCGGATTTACGCCGGCTTCATAGTGCGAGCGACACATGTTCAATTTTGGCCACTGGAAGCGTTCTTTTTTTTTTTTTTTTTTTTTTTTCACTTCACCCACGATCATTCATCATCATCGTCAGAGGAAGTTGGCTTTCCTGCAGGGCGTATTGGCATACAACGGCATCAGTGGGGACACTAAAGCTTCGCTTTAAAATGCCCGTGTGTCGAGATTTGGGCGCACGTTAAAAAAACCACCCAGGTGGTCAAAATCAGTCCGGAGCCCAACACTACGGCGCGCCTCACAGCTTAGGTGTAACTGCGGCGCGTGATTTTTCAGCTCTTCAGCCTGGACCGCTTCGCCACCACCCTCTTCCCTTTTCCTTTTGCTCTGAGAGACGTTTTTTCCTCCTCCTCAACCCCCTGCTTGATTCCCTGCTCCCCGATTCACTTCTTCCAGAATTAATATACCTGTCGCCTGACCTTCCTTATGTTCCCGAGTAGCTTAAACTTTACTTTAACCCCAACCCCACTGTTAACTTTACAGTGACCTTGACCTCCTCTCCACATTTCCTCTCCAGATTTCAGCAATTTCTTTTCAACTTGGTCTCCTGTTGCTGCAAGGACCACGGAGCTGCCACCGCCACTAACGGCTGCGTTAGCTTCCTGATAGCGATTCAGTTTCAAAAAGCGTTACATGCTTTGCTACCTTTCTGCTCCAGGAATTCCGTCCGTGGTTTCACATTGACCTTCTGTATGCGATATGACTTTCGTTTATGTGGAGATAACGAGAACTCACTTCGCTTTATCCTTTCGTTCAGTACAAACGCACAGCCTGTCTACATACGCGACTGTCGCTCTTGTGATTGACTGCAGGTCATTTCAGTTCATCGTGCTTGTGATCATCAGCAGCAGCAACCCGTGGATGCCCATGCCTGATCTTCGCCCCCGCCACGCAGTGGAAGAGGCAGAAATTCTCGCCATAGCGTTCACAGTACCTTATCTATCACCGATCCGAAAAAGCATGCATTCTTTCGGGCCAAAATACCAGCCATCCGAGCGCGTTACCCCTTTTTTTCTGTAATCAAATGGCCAGTTAATTAGGGTACGTGCACTACATTCCTGGGAACCCTGGTATGTCGTGGAATGAAGGAGCTGACCTGCTAGCCCGCAAACCATTTCTCCGGACACACGCCATCAGTGACCAAGTCCAGAACCTCAGTCCTTTTGCCCTCACAGCCCTCGAGACCTATTTAGTATCCGATTAGAGGCTTTCGCCGTCCCCTCACCCCCGACTGACCCGGCAGGAATAGGCAATCACAAGCACGCTGCTCACGCCAGCTCGAACCTCTACAAAAAACATGAAGACGCACCCCTCCCAAGCTGTGCACGCTGTAAAGTGCCGCAGGATCAAACCCACATAGTGTGGGACTGACCAAACACCAAGCCATTTGGCGCACACCACACTGGAGAGTGGCTGACTACCGCAACCACGTGGGGGAAGCAGAGGTGCCTGGCGAGCTTCATCATGAAGGCCCCAAGGAGCTGCATATATGACGAGGCTGCTCTTAGCCTCCCCCTCCGCCTCCCCCTTTCGCCCTTACCTTTCAATTAGAATAAAGTACTCTCTCTCTCTCTCTCTCTCTCTCTCTCTCTCTCTCTCTCTCTCTCTCTCTCTCTCTCTCTCTCTCTCTCTCTCTCTCTCTCTCTCTCTCTCTCTCAGACGCATTTTAACTTGTTCGACTCCAAGAGTCCAACTCCCTCTAGCCACGCTTGCCGCAGATAGCTGTATGCGGTGGTATACGCGATGGTAAAATTTCGCATTCTCTTCGCTGGCTTTGTAGGCGGCTTGTGCGCAGCGACATTTTTGCGCACTCATCGAAAAGTACAGTTGAAAAGCGCTGGTCGATGAGATGTTCGGAGTACCTTCCCAGAAGCTGCGACGGTATAGGCTTTCCTAGAATGGCCCAGAGGCCAGAGCCCGGAGCGGTGCACTCGAGCAGCATACACGCAAATCAATGCGCAAGCCTTCTTTAGCGACGCCACGCAAAGATCCGTGTGTCACTCAATACTCGGTGTCAAGCCTTAACTCCAAAAAGAAAACAAAAAAAATCTTTAATAGGGCTGCTTACATTCCCCTTAAAGACGTCGTCCGAGCAAAGCATGTGCGTATAGCAGTGAAGCCGACATTAAGGTGGCTTGGTGTACAGCGTTTTATAGCGGCACACGGGGTGTTGTGGAGGTATTTTATAATAAAAGGCTCACGGCCTTTCGGTATCAGATAGCTTCTATTGCCCGTAAATGTGTATTCCTAGCAACTCATTTGTGTATAGCAATAAAGTGGACTTCAAGGCGGTTCAGTTTATCTCATAGAGGCTAGAAAAAATGCTTGCGCCTTATCCAACAATTCCTACTTGAGAATGGCAGCAATTTTTTAAGGCAAAAAAAAAAAAAAGGAACTGGTAATTTATTTCCCTCACTTTTAAAAGAAAGTAACTAGTGATATGGTATTTTGTTCTTAAATAAATTCGTACTTTCAGAACCTCCTTTCGACGCACACTTTTGCTGACTACGGCGGCAAAGTGCCTAAGGCGTTGTGCCGCTCAGCCAGAAGATGCGGGTTCGACAGTCCCATCAAGAGCGAAAATTAGACTTTGTAGTGACTGTCATCGTCGCCGCCGGCGTCAATACGAATGATACCCAAAGGTCACGTGAGCTCAGCGTCGGGAACAGCGCAGCGGAGGAGTGCAGTGATGTTCCGGCCCCGCTGCTTGACCTTCGCATTCGTAGACGTAAGCAGTGTTAGTGCACGGCCGCGCTATGGAAGCAAAGTCTTGTTCCCATCGAGCGGCCGTGGTTAGTGTGTCTGCCGCATTTTAATTACGGGTTGATCCCTTCACTTTCTACCCTCATTTTCTCCCGTTCTCCCTCTTCTGCTCTATAAACTGGTAATAGCGTGAATGTGCTAGTTTGAGGAGTGAAATTTCTTATATTCAGCCTGTTATCTTGGGTAATGGCAGTCCAGGCTCGAGCTATTGAAAGTGACTATTGCTTTATACAGTAGTGAGTGGGCTGGTGTGATATTCTCTACAGTGATACCTCTAGTAAGCTAGTGCATACCCTCAGGAACGTGAGGAGTAGGAATTTTAATGGTTCCTTGTACAGAATTACACTATCATTGTGTCGTCTGCTACTTGTATTTAGCCATATTTTCCGTTAGTGGGCGTGCACCATGGATTACACAGCACTAAACATTTGTTTTGACAATCTCAAAACATTCAGTATCCACAGAGGTTATCTCCTCATCTCCGGAGGCTATTCGTCCATTCATTTCCACCAGCGCTCTTTTTTTTTTAATCTCGTCTTAGTAACACAGCTGCAACACTACTACCAAAGTAGCTTTGTCCCGAAAGTTAATTGGCCTACAGCCATTATCGTACAACTGTGCATGCAAGCTTTACACTTTTTTCGTGATATCATATATGTTGTCTGTTATGTTAACCGTTTCGTCCTTCGGCGCGTGCATTCGATCTCTGTCAAGAGCAGTTCCTAAAACTCCTAAACTTCCTCTTTCCTTTTAATGTTTCTTCAATCTTGCCATGATGTACGCACGAATTTCGCCACGTTTTATTCATTTAGTCAATTCCGACATCCCCCTAGTTTTATTTTTTATTTCCTAGAGCTTGAGTCTCCGTGGTCCTGCGTTTATTCTCAATTGGGTCCTTCATTTTCTCGGAGGGTATTCCAATGTATTTTCTATGATTCTCGTCCGCGTACATTTGTCGCTGACTTTGGGGTTATCGTTGTCACGTTGTCATTTATTCATCCCCGTATTTTAGCGAAGATGGCTTGGTGAATACGCTGTGTTACGGAGCACTGAGAGAAGGGCAAAAAACACGAAAATTTCTTCGCAAGTATTACAAAAAAAAAACTCTCACGTTCCATTTCACCGATTGCAAGTTTGGCTTCTTTATTCTCCCTCTATGACAATACAGTAGAATTTTACTCCTCAGTATTCGTGATAACTTCTGTTGAACTTGTCCACACCTTGCAACATTGCGATTGCTTGCTGGCTGTTGTTTTTGGGTTGTTTTTGTTGTTGTTGTTGTTGTTGTTGTTGTTGTTGATGATGATGATGATGATGGTGATGATGGTGGTGGTGGTGGTGGTGGTGGTGGTGGTGGTGTCATCGCTGTTGCTATCGTCACCGTTCTTGTTGCTGTCGTTGTTGTTGTGGTTGTCGTCGTTGTCGTCGTTGGTATTGTTGTCGTCGTCGTCGTCGTCGTCGTTGTTGTTGTTGTTGTTGTTGTTGTTGCTGTTGTTGTCTTTAGTCTGCTTACGTTGCCGGTGGCTGCTGTGTAATTACGGGAAAGGAAGGGGTAGAATTAACCAAGAGTTCTCAGCGGGCAGGAGGAAGGGGGCTGAGACGCATTGCGTTCCACTGGTCAGGTTCTCATGCACAGTTCATGTCACTTGTTTCAGGGCTGTTTATCTCAGTCGGGTGGGGTTCTAGAGCATTAAGGTATGACCCCAGTAGTAGGGCTTCGAATTAACTGAGAAACTCGTATAGAGTAACCGCCGCAACTCGGTAGTGGTCTCTGTATTGTCGTTTAAACGCGGTTCTCTGCGTCTATCCTTGCAACGAGTCTCCTCTAAGTATCGAGAGAGTTTCAGCACGTTACCAATGGCGGCGAAAAAACTTTCGCCGTGGTTGAATTACCAGAACACGTTGCTATGATTTCGTAGATTTTTTTCGCTGTGTATGTATACTTTGGTGCGCCGCGCTGTTACCGGTTATCAAAGTTCCCCCTACTGAACTAGAACAAAACCACATGATGAGAACAATTTGTTATTTGGAGGATAGTGCTGCCTGAAAAAGACGCTCTTGAAGTTACTACGGACAGCTAGCTGCTAAAGAACGGCCGCTCGACGAAAGAGAAGTCCGTTTATCGAGTAGCCGTGGATAAATATCGAAACTAACAAGAGATAATTGTCAAATACTAATGAGTAAGATTATTTACAGGGGCTCATCTGCGCCCATATATCTTGGAGGCCCTACGCCGTCGTATATTAAATAGTTTATTATGTACGGAGATTTCATTACACGTAATATGGCTTATGCATATCTACAGAGCATATTGTGTCACGACAAACAGACGGACAGACATATTTCTGGGGGTAGTATACACTGTTACGCTACTAGACACGACATGAGAGGAGACAATTTTTAACTAGTCCAGCACTTTGGAGGCCGTTTATTATGCGGAAATTGCGATGGACAGGAGACAACAGAGGTCCAGTAGCGCTTACAGCTCGTACAGCTATCCCGGGGCGTGCACAGTAGCCTCCTATCGGGCACACACAGTTCTTCTTCTCGACGGCCCCAAAGACAGGCGACGAAGCAGCAACACCTGGCCACTGCGAGGAGCCGTTCCTTTCACGCACACTCGCAGTCGCAGAGATCTCTAATCGGATCGGCAGCCCAGGCAATTCCCATGACCTGTGACCGCTTCTCGGGGCCCACATCGAACGGTGCACCGCGGACCCCCGCGGGGAGTCAAAGGCGGTGCTGCTGTGTTGTCGGGGGAGGTGACCGGCTCTGACCCTTCCGCGAGGGTCCGCAAACAATCCGGGCCTCGGTTGCGTTTGTGTGCGCCTTCCTTTTCACCTCCCAGGGGCGCCGGAAGAGAACCCCGTTCCCTTCTTTTGTGCCCACCGCCGTATACTTATGGGCCCCGAGGGGTTAGAGCACCCCCTCGTTCCTCGAGCGTTGGCATCTCCTGGCAAGACGCACGGTTGCGGGAGCGGTGTACCGCTGATGCCGAGCGGCTCGGGGTTCGTTCGTCCCGTTGTGACCCGCCCCGGCCCGGTCAGAGTCCGCACGACGGGAAAAAAAAAATTTCTGGAGCGTATGTAAGCATGCGCTTGCGTGAGAGAGCGGCGTCCAGGGTGAAAGAAACCACGTGGGCACGCCTCGAAGGTCGTGCGAGGTTTGAAAGAGATAAAAGGTAAAACTAAACGGTCACAGCGCAGGCGGTGTATTGACGCAGAAAAGGAAGAAAACGGAGCAACGAGAAGAACGGTGTGTACCATAGCTGATTATGCATGGAGAGCCAGTGCTGGTGTACCCTGACGTTTTACAGAAGGCTCGCAATTTATTGCGCGGTGCTAGATCTTGGTAGCTTCGAGCTCGTCGGCTCTAACGGTGCGTCCCAGCTGCCACAGACCTGCACGCTGAATCTTTCAACTGGGGATATAAGGACACGTACTGGTTCTGCTAAATGTTACCAGCACCACAGGGACCTCTGTCGCCCCCTATACAAGTCGCGCTCGAGACGTCATGCCTCTAAGTGGTCATCACGACAAGTGCTAACATAAAAGCCCACTGTTAGTATGCAGGAAGCCCCGTTGCAGAGGACGTAGGGGAACTAGAAGAGGCCACACTCATCGTCCTGGACACCGCCAAAAGAACGGAGTATGCAATCTCGGGCTATACGGGCTATCCCGCGCACGACTACGCAGCAAAACCGAAGCAGGGCTCCGGGAGCCCTCAGTTCGGTCACACTGCTGACATGCAAGCCCGCTGTTCTCTATGTGAAACCGGTCAGGATTGCACCGTTTGCAAGTCTCACGAAATTAGATGCTCCAGTTTCTGACAGATGCATGTGTATGTTCCTTGCATATTTTCTCACCCTCCGCCATTAGAACAGCAATACAAGCACAAAAGCATGAAGGTGGAGTACAAAAGCTGCGAAATTGGTTGCGCTGCTTCCGAGGAGCCCGAATAGCGTTGTTCTGTTTAGCCTTTTTATTTTACGTGCGAAGTATATATATGCCTTGGCAAACCCAAGCAGTTTTTTTTTTCTTTTTACATTATTTATGGGGTCGTCTTATGGGCATCGATCGCCCTTGGTTTGAAGCCGTATTCGAATGCCGTCTCAAATAAAATCCCGGGCCATCTCTGCTAACGTGAAACCTGGGGAGGGGCGAGGCATGCAGTGTATAAGTGTATTCTTGGCGCCTTGACGTTTCTGCCAACGGAGATGAAACCATCGGGGTGAAGAGGCATACAGCTTTGCTGTGAAAGTCTCTTGTATTTGAAGCACGAAGCTCTCTAGCGCGAGGTGTAAACGGGTGTCCCGGGGTTTTCAAAGTTTAGTACGTGTTACGAAGCGCTGCAGCGCGAGGCGTAAACGAGTGTCCTGTTGTCTTTTTCTTTTTTTTGTACGCGTTACGTTCTAGCGTGAGGCGTAAGGGAGTTTTCCGCTGTTTTAGCACCGTGACTACATGAGGCGACGATTACGACGACGACAGGAGACGCCAACAGCCCCAGCCCCAAAGGCGCTTCGCCCCTAAAAGCATTTGCCATAATAAACAGCGTGGATACGAATTATTCGTAAGAAATACCTTTAAAAACGGTTAGCACTGGTGCCAGAGCACATACACGACAGCATTTTTAGCACAGAACAAAGATAGGCCATATTTGAGGCAGAACTCAAGTATACGAACAAAAACTACAGCATTTTTTAAACTATTATAAGAATCAGCGTCGGATTCACTTCTACAACAACAACAAAAAACTAGGGTAAATTACAAACGGCGCCGAAGAGCTAAAAAATAAAAGTAGAGCGAAACCAAAGTGTAGAAAAAAGGAAAACGTGCCTTCACCTTCTTCCGCTTGTTCATACCTCGGTCCGTCTCCTAATGCACCACAGAGGAAAAGGGTTCAGCAGGCGTCTCCAACGAAACCAATCCCTCTGACAGCAACACGTCCCTCTCGCGAAATTCTCCCGGATTCTGCAGAATGGCAATGGTGATGGATATGTGGGTTCGCAGGCGTACAGATGTACCGGCAACATGTTCGAATACAAATGCGTAATAATTTTCGATGAAAACGAAACTGACATGGATGGAGCCATAGGCATACGCAGCCATCGGCGTACGAAGTGGCCAAGCTCCCCCTCCCCCGCGCCCCCATCACCACAAAATTTTCCGGTTTCAGCCTGCCGCAGCT
>NW_027526335.1:57564718-57566244 GCF_048455015.1 Haemaphysalis longicornis
GTCAAAAGCTTTACTAACATCTAGTAATACAGCACACACCACTTTCTTTTTCTTGAAGAATTGTTTAACAGATCGAAAAAAATCCTCGAGTATGCTAGTGTGCCACGGCCGTGAATAAAACCGCATTGGCGTATAGAGAGAACAATATGGGCATCCACGAGCTTGTCAACGTTTTTCACAATTTTTTGTCTAGTATTTGGCTGATACAATGCAAGATAGAGATGGTCCTATAGTTATGTGTTTTGTTGCGCACCCCTCCTTAAACTGGTTTAAATAACGCGCTTTTCAAACTAAGAGGGATTTTTCCGCTGTCTATTATAGCATTCAATAGTGATAATAAAACATTATTGATTACGCCATCATTTTTGCGAACATAATTAATTGAGACGCCATCAATTCTAGGGGATTTGTTCGGTTTTAAGCTAAAAAGGAAAATTTTTTGTTTGCATTCGCTAAGGGCCAGATATGCGGAAATATTTGCGATAAAAATTAAAAAAAAATACGCGTTGAAACAATACCTCGACACAAACACACAAAAAGAGCTCGCGCCTCATGGCAGTGTTCCAAGCACGGCCGGGCCAGAGCGGAGGCGCAAGAGCACGCGCCTCCGCTCTGGCCTGGCTGTGTTCCAAGCTAAATAGATGGCGATAGCGGCTGAACGCGGGAAAATTGAATTGACTTCACAAATCTCCTCCATGTTTATCGTGGGACGGACATAAAGGGAGGGGCAGAGCATGAGAGAGAGAGAGAGAGAGAGAGAGAGAGAGAGAGAGAGAGAGAGAGAGAGAGAGAGAGAGAGAGAGAGAGAGAGAGAGAGAGAGAGAGACGAGAGAGAGAGAGAGAGAGAGAGAGAGAGAGAGAGAGAGAGAGAGAGAGTAAACGTTTATTAATACGACCCATGTCCGGGTCCGCGCTCTAGGAGGTTGAGACCAAACGACCTCCCCCCTGATGGTGAGCAGGTGCTGAAGGAGAGTTTTCACGAAGAGGTCGTCTTGCCGAGGTGGGCAACCCAGGCCTCCCAGGAGGAAATGTGATGGGGTAGTGAGCGACGTTGCGGTGTGTGGGCTCTGGGACAGCTCCAGTAAGTGTGTGTGAGTGTGGGTATGGAGCCGCACACTTGGCAATGTGGTCTGCTGGGATTGTTCTGTATTTGATGCAGAGTGTAGTAGTTTGGTAGGGAGTGTGTTTGTGCTTGCCTTAGGAGTGTCGTGTACTTCCTCGGAAGAGAATCAGGTGGCGGTCGGCGGGGGAGAGAAGAGCGGCATTTACTGGCAGAGGCGGCAGAAGAGTATCGTCTTTCGACGACGTTTCCAGCGAAGCGACCAGATACGCAGCGGATTTTTTTCGTGTTTTTAAAGCCGTGAAGCCGTGCACATAAATTTGGAGAATGAGCCAGGGAGCGCGCGCCGGGAAAGGGAAACAGTAGGGCCGTAGGAGAATACTGAGGAAGTCCGACGGACCGTTGGACGTGCTGGACCGACTTGGATACGTCGCCGCGTGGGCTCGGAGCGTCATTAGACATCGCT